>NW_027397126.1:6637406-6990798 GCF_003265705.2 Callorhinus ursinus
AAAGCAAAGCTAGCGGCATCACAATTCCGGACTTCCAGCTCTATTACAAAGCTGTCATCACCAAGACAGTATGGTACTGGCACAGAAACAGACAAAAGGTCAATGGAACAGAATAGAGATCCGAGAAATGGACCCTCAACTCTATGGTCAAGTCATCTTTGACAAAGCAAGAAAGAATGTCCAATGGAAAAAAGACAGTCTCTTCAACAAATGGTGTTGGGAAAGTTGGACAGCCACATGCAAAAGAATGAAACTGGACCATTTCCTTACACCACACACAAAAATAGACTCCAAATGGTTGAAAGATCTAAACGTGAGACAGGAGTCCATCAAAATCCTAAAGGAGAACACAGGTAGCAACCTCTTCGACCTCAGCCACAGCAACTTCTTCCTAGAAACATCGCCAAAGGCAAGGGAAGCGAGGGCAAAAATGAACTATTGGGATTTCAAGATAAAAAGCTTTTGCACAGCAAAAGAAACAGTCCACAAAACCAAAAGACAACTGACAGAATAGGAGAAGATATTTGCAAATGACATATCAGATAAAGGGCTAGTATCCAAAATCTATAAAGAACTTATCAAACTCCACACCCAAAGAACAAATAATCCAATCAAGAAATGGGCAGAGGACATGAAGAGACATTTTTCCAAAGAAGACATCCAAATGGGCAACAGACACATGAAAAAGTGCTCAACATCGCTCAGCATCAGGGAAATCCAAATCAAAACCTCAATGAGATACCACCTCACACCAGTCAGAATGGCTAAAATTAAGAAGCTGGGAAACGACAGATGTTGGCGGGGATGCGGAGAAAGGGGAACCGTCCTACACTGTTGGTGGGAATGCAAACCGGTGCAGCCACTCTGGAAAACAGTATGGAGGTTCCTCAAACAGTTGAAAATAGGGCTACGATACGATCCAGCAATTGCACTACTGGGTATTTACCCCAAAGATACAAATGGAGGGATCCGAAGGGGTACGTGCACCCCAATGTTCATAGCAGCAATGTCCACAATATCCAAACTGTGGAAAGAGCCAAGATGTCCATCGACAGATGAATGGATAAAGAAGAGGTGGTATATATACAAAATGGAATATTATGCAGCCATCAAAAGGAATGAGATCTTGCCATTTGCAACGACATGGATGGAACTGGAGGGTGTTTTGCTGAGTGAAATAAGTCGATCAGAGAAAGACATGTATCATATGACCTCACTGATATGAGGAATTCTTAATCTCAGGAAACAAACTGAGAGTTGCTGGAGTGGTGGGGGGTGGGAGGGATGGGGAGGCTGGGTGATAGGCATTGGGGAGGGTATGTGCTATGGTGAGCGCTGTGAATTGTGCAAGACTGTTGAATCACAGACCTGTACTTCTGAAACAAATACTGCAACATATGTTAAGAAAAAAGAAAAAGAAGAAGACAGCAGGATGGGAAGAATGGAGGGGAGTAAGTCAGAGGGGGAGACGAACAATGAGAGACGATGGACTCTGAAAAACAAACTGGGGGTTGTGGAGGGGAGGGGGCTGGGGGGATGGGTTGGCCTGGTGATGGGTATTAAAGAGGGCACTGGGTGTTATGCACAAACAATGAATCATGGAACAGTACATCAAAAACTAATGATGTAATGTATGGTGATTAACACAACAATAAAAAATAAAAAATAAAAACAGAATGAAATCCTGCCATTTGCAATGACATGGATGGATCTAGAGAGTATAATGCTGAGTGAAATAAGTCAGTCAGAGAAAGCCAAATACGATATAATTTCAGTCATATGTAGAATTTAAGAAACAAAACAAATGACCAAAGAAAAAAGACAAAAGACAGATTCTTAAATACAAAGAAAAACCTGGTGGTTGGCAGAGGGGAGGTGGAGAGGATGGATGAAATAAAGGGGAGTAAAAATACATTTACCTTGATGAGTACTGAGAAATGCATAGCATTGTTGAATCATTATGTTGTACACCTGAAATTAATATAACACTGATATTAATTGTACTTGAATAAAAAAGAGTTCTCTAAAATGAGGATGATATATCAATATTCTTTTTTTTCCAACTTACTCAAATTAATTTACCCTTTCTTAAAAATGTTTTTAATTTTATTGTATTATGTTAGTCACGATACAATACATCATTAGTATTTGATGTGGTGATCCACAATCCATTCTTTTTGTGTAACACTCAGTGCTCCATGTAGTACGTGCCTTCATTAATACCCATCACTGGGCTAACCCATCCCCGCTCCCGCCTCCCCGCTAAAACTGTTTGTTTCTCAGAGTCCACAGTCTCTCATGGATCATCTCCCCATCCGATTCCCCCCCTTCATTTTTCCATTCCTTCTCCTAACGTCCTCCATGCTATTCTTTATGGTCCACAAATAAGTGAAACCACATGATAATTGACTTTTTCTGCTTGACTCCTTCCACTTAGCATAATTTCCTGCAGTCCCATTCATGTTGATGTAAAAGAGGGTATTCATCCTTTCTGATGGCCAAGTAATATTCCATTGTATATATGGACCACATCTTCTTTATCCATTCATCTCTTGAAGTGCATCTCGGCTCTTTCCACAGTTTGGCTATTGCGGACATTGCTGCTATGAACATTGGGGTGCGTGTGGCCCTTCTTTTCACTACAACTGTGTCTTTGGGGTATATACCCAGGAGTGCAATTGCTGGGTCATAGGGTAGCTCTATTTTTAACTTTTTGAGGCACCTCCACACTGTTTTCCAAAGTGGCTGTGCCACCTTGCATTCCCACCAACAATGTAAGAGGGTTCCCCTTTCTCCACAACCTCTCCAACATTTGTTGTTTCTTTCCTTGTCCATTTTCGCCATTCTAACTGGTATAAGTTGGTATATCAATGTGGTTGTGACTCGAATTTCCCTGATGGCTAGCTAATGATGATGAACATTTTTTCATGTGTCTGTTAGCCATTTGTATGTCGTCTTCAGGGGAGTGTCTTTTCATGTCTTCTGCCCATTTTTTGACTTATTTGTTCATGGGAGTTGAATTTGAGAAGTTCTTATGTATCATGAATATCAGCCTTTTATCTGTAGTGTCATTTCCAAATATCTTCTCCCATTCTGTATGTTGCCTCTTTGTTTTGTTGACTGTTTCCTTTGCTGTGCAGAAGCTTTTTATCTTGATGAAGTCCCAAAAGTCCATTTTTGCTTTTGTTTCACTAGCTTTTCGAAATGTATCTTGAAAGAAGTTGCTGTGGCCGATGTCAAAGAGGTTACTGCCTACGTTCTCCTCTAGGATTTTGATGGATTCCTGTCTCACATTGAGGTCTTTCATCCATTTGAGTTTATCTTTGTGTTGGATGTTAGAGAATGGTCGAGTTTCATTCTTCTGCATGTGGCTGTCGAATTTTCCCAGCACCATTTAGTGAAGAGACTGTCTTTTTTCCATTGCATGTTTTTTCCTGCTTTATCAAAGGTGATTCGACCATGGAGTTGAGGGTCCATATCTGGGTTCTCTATTCTGTTCCATTAGTCTATATCTCTGTTTTTGTGCCAGTACCATGCTGTCTTGGTGATCACAGCTTTGTAATATAGCTTGAAATCGGGCAACATGATGCCCCCAGCTTTGTTTTTCTTTTTCAACATTTCCTGGTTGATTTGGGGTCTTTTCTGATTCCATACAAATTTTAGGATTGTTTGTTCCAGCACTCTGAAAAATGTCATTGGAATTTTGATTGGGATAGCATCGAAGGTATATATTGCTCTGGGTAGCATACACATTTTAACAATGCTTATTCTTCCAATCCATGAGCATGGAATATTTTTCAAATTTTGTGTCTTCTTCAATGTCTTTCATGAGTGTTCTGTAGTTCCTAGAGTAGAGATGCTTTCACTCTTTGGCTATGTTTATTCCTAGGTTATCTTATGGTTTTTGGTGCTATTGTAAATGGAATCGTTTCTCTAATTTTTGTTTCTACAGTTCCATTCTTAGTGTATAAGAAAGCAACTGATTTCTGTGCATTGATGTTGTATCCTGCCACATTACTGAATTGCTGTATGAGTTCTAGTAATTTGGGGGTGGAGTCTTTTGGGTTTTCCACATAAAGTATCATGTCATCTGCAAAAAGAGAGAGTTTGACTTCTTCTTTGCCATTATGAATACCTTTCATTTCTTTTCGTCGTCTGATTGCTGTTGCTAGGACTTCTAGTACTATGTTGAACAATAGTGGCGAGAGTAGGCATCCTTGACGTGTTCCTGATCTTAAGGGAAAGGCTCTCAGCTTTTCCCCATTCAGAATGATATTCGCTGTGGGTTTTTCATAAATGGATTTCATGAACTTGAGGAATGTTCCCTCTATCTCTATAATCTGAAGAGTTTTAATCAGGAAAGGATGCTGTATTTTGTCAAATGCTTTTTCTGCATCAACTGAGAGGACCATATGGTTTTTCTCTCTCCTCGTATTAATGTGTTCTATCACACTAATTGATTTGCGAATGCTGAACCACCCTTGCATCCCGGGGATAAATCCAACCTGGTCATGGTGGATGATCCTTTTAATGTATTGTTGGATCCTCTTAACTAGGATTTTGTTGAGGATATTGGAATCCATATTGATCAGGGATATCGGTCTGAAATTCTCCTTTTTGATGGGGTCTTTGCCTGGTATGGGGATTAAGGCAATGCTGGCCTCGTAGAATGAGTCTGGAAGTTTTCCTTCTGTTTCTATTTTTTGAAACAGCTTCAGTGGAATAGGTATTATTTCTTCTTTGAATGTTTGGTAGAATTCCCCAGGTAATCCATCAGGCCTTGGACTCTTGTTTTTTGGGAGGTTTTTGATCACTGCTTCAATCTCGTTACTGGTTATTGGCCTATTTAGGTTTTCAGTTTCTTCCTGTTTCAGTCTTGGCAGCTTATAGGTTTCCAGGAAGGCCTCCATTTCATCCAGATTGCTCAGATTGGTATATAGCTGTGGATAATAATTTCTAATAATTGTTTCTATTTCCTTGGTGTTAGTTGTGATCTCTCCCCTTTCATTCATAATTTTATTAATTTGGGTCCTTTCTCTTTTCTTTTGGGTAAGTCTGGCCAGTGGTTTATCGATCTAATCAATTCTTTCAAAGAACCAACTTCTAGTTTCGTTGATCTGATCTACTGTGTTTCTGGTTTCTAATTCATTGATCTCTGCTCTAATCTTAAATATTTCTCTTCTAATGTGTGGCTTAGGCATTATTTGTTGCTTCTTCTCTAGTTCTTTAAGGTGTAGAGTTAGTTGGTGAATTCGGGATTTTTCTATTTTTTTGAGTGAGGCTTGGATGACTATGTATTTCCCCCATAGGACTGTCTTTGCAGTATCCCATAGGTTTCGGACCGATGTGTCTTTGTTCTCATTGATTTCCCTGAATTGTTTAAGTTCTTCTTTGATTTCCTGGTTGACCCAAACATTCTTGAGCAGAGTGGTATTTACATTCCAAGTGTCTGAATTTCTGACAAATTTTTTCTTGTGATTGAGTTCCAGTTTTAAAGCACTGTGGTCTGAGAATATGCAGGGAATAATCTCAATCTTTTGGTATCGGTGGAGACCTGATTTGTGACCCAGTATGTGGTCTATTCTGGAGGATGTTCCATGTGCACTCGAGAAAAATGAGTATTTTGTTGTTTTAGGGTGGAATGTTCTGTAAATATCTATGAGGTCCATCTGGTTCAGTGTATCATTCAAAGCTCTTGTTTTCTTGTTGATTTTCTGCTTAGATGATCTGTCCATTGCTGAGAGTGCAGTATTGAGGCCTCCTACAATTAATGTATTCTTATCAATATGACTCTTTATTTTGGTTAACAGTTGGGTTATGTAGATGGCTGCTCCCATGTTGGGGGCATAGATATTTACAATTGTTAGATCTTCTTGTTGGACAGACCCCTTTAAGAATGATATAGTGTCCTTCTGTGTCTCTAACTACAGACTTTAGTTTAAAATACAATTTGTCGGATATAAAAATTGCTACCCCAGCTTACTTTTGAGGTCCACTGGCATGGAAGATGGATCTCCATCCCTTCACTTTCAGTCTGGGTGTATCTTTAGGTTCAAAATGAGTCTCCTGTAGACAGCATATGGATAGGTCCTTTCTTTTTATCCAATCTGCAACCCTGTACCATTTTATGGGAGCATTTAGGCCGTTCACACTGAGAGTGATTATTGAAAGATATGAATTAATTGTCATCATGGTGCCTGTGAAGACATTGTTTTTACGTACGGAATCTCTTCCCCCTAACTGCCCTTAAGATGGTTTCCTTGGTTCTAAGATTTGCGTGTTTTACTATTACATGCTGGGGTGTTGGCCTGTTTCCCTTGATCTTGGGAGGGGTCCTCTCTGCCTCTAGGACACGAATGTTTGTTTCATTCCCCAGAGTAGGGAAGTTCTCAGCTATGATTTGCTCAAATATATCTTCTAGTCCTCTCTCACTCCACTCCCTCTGGGATTCCAATAATTCTGACATTGGAATGCTTCATGGTATCACTTATTTCTCTGATTTTATTTTCATGGATTCGGAGTTGTTTTTCCCTGGCCTCCTTTTTTCCCTTTTTATCTATTAAATTGGCTTCCAGGTCACTGATTCGTTCTGCCTCACTTCCCGTACCTGTTCGATTATCTAGATTAGATTGGATCTCATTGATAGCATTTTTAAGTTCTGCCAATTCAGCTTTCATTTCTGCCCTTAGAGACTCTATGTTGCCATTAATTGATTTCTCCATTCTAGCTACTGTGTTCACAATTGCTAGCCTGAATTCCATCTCCGACATCTTGGTTGTATCTGCAACCATATGTAAATCTGCGGCATAAGTCATAATCTCTGAGTCTTTCCTATTTTGGAGGTTCCTCCTCCTAGTCATTCTGTTGATGGGTGGTTGAGGGAATGTATAGAGTCCAAATTATTGACCAGAACCCAAGGAAGTTGCACCTGTTTTCTAGGGACCTTAGGGTTGCTGGCTTCTTGTTTTCCCAGACTGTCTTCTGGGGGAGGGGCCTGCCACACTGTTACTCAGGCAACCCTGTTTGGGCAGAGTTGCCCTGACCCCTGTGGCGTGGGATGGGCTCAGTGGGAACCGTTTTTTTTGGGAGCTTTTGTTCTCTGCTGGCTTTCCCCGGTGGCTTTCCGTGTCTCTTCCGAGAGTCAGAGTGGAAGAGACCGTTTCCAACCCTCTGCCTCAGAGCAGCGAGATGGCAGTCTGTTCTTCAGTGAGCTCTCCACACCACACTATCTCCGTTTCTGTCTGTGCTGCTATAACCTCCAGTGGCCTGGGTTGTGTGCCCCTCCGCAGCGCTCCCAGTCCTGCCTCCAGGTCGGGGCACATCTCTGCCCTCTGTGCTTCTATAACTGCCAGCCACTCCCAGTTCGCAGGCATGACCCCACCACTCTGGGTTTCTGTCCTGGGGGCTGCCCTAAAGTCCTTTCCCTGCTGCTACTGGTCTGTGAGTCTGTGCCCCGTCCCCAGCGTGGGAGGCCCTCGCTCACTGGCGGTGTAGGATCCCCACGTCCAGGCTCCCCAACCCGCTGCTGTTTATCCTCTGATATCTGCCCGCAGAATCACTGCTCCCCACTTCGTACCTCAAAACCAAGCATCTGCGATATTCTGCTTGTAGAGATCGAGATCTTCTTACATCTCAGGCTGATTTTGTGGGTGCTCAAAGTGGTCCTGTAGATATCCAGCTCAATTCCACGGACCAGTTGGAATAGGGTCTCCTACTCCTCCGCCATCTTTTCTCACGCCCCCCCCAAATCAATATATTTGTATAATGCATAGTAAAGATTCCCACAATGGAAAGGAAGAATCTGAGAAGAAATTCCTAAATATATCTATCTTCTCAAAAAGAAAAGTATTACCATTAGTCAAATCCAATAATATGTTATAAGTAACACAAACCCTGCTATGATAGAGAAAATATACCAGACCCATTCATTTCTTCTATTAACGTACACCATATTTCAAATCTAGCATAATTTTCTTTTAGTCTAACATAAATAGAATCTCACCATTTTTTTCCAACATGCAATTCAAAGCGTCCATGTAATGTATTTGTCGATTGTTTTCATAGCATGCATTATTCAGTCAGATCTCTGGGACTTAATACCTGTCTGTGCACTATGACCACATGACTTTAAAATGTTTAATAAAAGCCAATACACTAGTTTGAGAACACAAGACTTGAATAAAAATTTCCCTATAAAGTACTATGAGGTGACATCAGAAAAAGTAATATAGATTCACAGTATGATAGCAGCACTATATATTAATTCTAAACCAGTATTACTGTATGATTATCAAGTTCCTATATGTCTAAATTACTAATTTCTCCATAGCAAAATAACCATAAAGGTGTTCATTTGTCTTTGTCTGTTGTTCTATCTGCCTCATGTCCCTGCCTTCCCTCTATTTCTCACTCAAAGAGAATCTATTGTGGTCTGTGTTCCCACTGCATGCTGCTTCTGGTAAAGGCCTTACTCTACAATGCCTGATATTTGAAGTTAGTTGTTTATTTGTCTGTCTCTCTAGTTAAGTTGTGAATTCCTTCAGGGGAAGGGCTATGACTTTTTTGTCTTCCTCCCCTCCCATGGCCCTTAGCACAGTGATTTACACAAAATAGGTGCTAAGAAGATGTTTGATAAATGAGTGATGATCATTCTACTTAAAAAAAAAATGAAGACCATAAATGGCATCAGTAATTTATCCATATGGAATTCTGCCTCAAAACATTGTAGAAATCTCTTGGAATACATCAATTCCTTTCATTTATTTTCACAAGACCCAAGTCCAGGGATTGACTCAGGAGTTATAAATCATCAAGACCCCTAAGCATCTCCCAACTTTAAAGTCATTATCATTTTTTTAAATTTATTTTGTTATGTTAGTCATCACATGGTATATTAGTTTTTGGTGTAGTGTTCCATGATTCATCGTTTGTGTATGACACCCAGTGCCCCACACAATACGTGCCCTCCTTAATACCCATCACCAGGCTAACCCATCCCCCCACTCCCCTGCCCTCTAAAACCTTCAGTTTGTTTCCTGGAGTCCATAGTCTCTCATGGTTCATCTCCCCCTCCGATTTCCCCCCCTTCATTTTTCCCTTCCTTCTCCTAATATCCTCCATGCTATTCCTCATGTTCCACAAATAAGTGAAATCATATAATTGACTTCCTCTGCTTGACTTATTTCACTTAGCATAGTCTCCTCCAGTCCCATCCATGTGGATGTAAAATTTGGGTATTCATCCTTTCTGATGGCTGAGTAATATTCCATCGTATATATGGACCACATCTTCTTTATCCATTCATCTGTTGAAGGGGATCTCAGCTCTTTCCACAGTTTGGCTATTGCAGACGTTGCTGCTGTGAACATCGGGGTGCATGTGGCCTTTCTTTTCCCTATATCTGTGTCTTTGGGGTCAATACCCAGGAGTGCAATTGCTGGGTCATAGGGTAGCTCTATTTTCAACTTTTTGAGGCACCTCCACACTGTTTGCCAAAGTGGCTGTACCACCTTGCATTCCCACCAACAGTGTAAGAGGGTTCCCCTTTCTCCACAACCTCTCCAACATTTGTTGTTTCTTGCCTTGTCCATTTTTGCCATTCCAACTGGTGTAAGGTGGTATCTCAATGTGATTTTGATTTGAATTTCCCTGATGGCTAATGATGATGAAATGTCTATGCTGCCAAGAGCAATCTATACCTTCAACACCATCCTGATCAAAATACCAATGGTATTTTTCAAAGTGCTGGAACAAACAATCCTAAAATTTGTATGGAATCAGAAAAGATCCCGAATCGCCCAGGAAATGTTGAAAAAGAAAAAAACAAAGCTGGGGGCATCACGTTTCCTGATTTCAAGCTATATTACAAAGCTCTGATCACCAAGACAGCATGGTGCTGGCACAGAAACAGACCCATAGATCAGTGGAACAGAATAGAGAGTCCAGATATGGACCCTCAACTCTATGGTCAAATAATCTTCGACAAAGCAGGAAAAAATATGCAGTGGAAAAAAGACAGTCTCTTCAATAAATGGTGCTGGGAAAATTGGACAGCTATATACAGAAGAATGAAACTCGACCATTCGCTTACACCATACACAAAGATAAACTCTAAATGGATGAAAGACCTCAATGTGAGACAGGAATCCATCAAAAGCCTAGAGAACATAGGCAGTAACCTCTTCGACATTGGCCACAGTAACTTCTTTCAAGACACATCTTTAAAGGCAAGGGAAACAAAAGCGAAAATGAACTTTTGGGACTAAATCAAGATAAAAAGCTTCTGCACAGTAAAGGAAACAGTCAACAAAACAAAGAGGCAACCCACGGAATGGGTGAGGATTTTTGCAAATGACACTACAGACAAAGCGCTGATATCCAAGATCTATAAAGAAGTTCTCAAACTCAACACCCAAAAAAGAAATAAACAAGTCAAAAAATGGGCAGAAGACATGAACACTTCTCTGAAGAAGACATACAAATGGCTAACAGACACATGAAAAAATGTTCATCATCATTATCATTTCTTTAACAAATCCAGAGGACTAGAACTTGAAACCAATCATTACGTGATCCTGTAACACCAGCCTGATAATAACCTTGAGCCAAAGTAAAGGGTGCTGCCTCAGGATGAGGGGTATGGACTCTGGAGAGAGACTACCTGTGTTCTGAACCTGCGCCATCACTCAGTTGTAGCTCAGAAACCTCTACTGACTAAATCTCTTTCCTTAGAACATTACATTGGTGGAAGAATTTTTGTGAGGACTAAATGAGACCATGCTTATGAGGCATAAGCACAGTGCTAGACACATAGCAACACACTACTGGCCACCATCCCTGTCCTGCTTTGTAGAGACTCCTAATCTCTAGACACAAACAGGAGGAGGGGCAGAAGGAGAGGGAAAAGCAGACTCCCCGCTGAGCAGGGAACCTGATGCGGGGCTTCACCCCAGGACCCTGAGGTCATGACCTGAGCTGAAGGCAGACGCTTCACCGACTGAGCCACTCAGGCACCTCTAGATTTTAGCTTTTTTAACTCCCATCTCCAGAACTTCACTCTACTGTCCACCTTTGCTCAGCCTTGCATATCATATGCCAGTGGTTGTGAGTAGGGTTTCCAAATAAAATATAGGATGCCAATTAAATTTGAATTTCAGATAAACAAAAAATACTTTTTCGTCAGAAATATGCCTTATATAATATTTGGAATATACATATACTAAGAAGTCATTCATTGTTTATCTGAGATTCAAATTCAACAGGGTACCCTGTATTTTTCTTTTTTTTTATTTTTAACTGTTTCCATTGTATTTTTTTTTATTATTATTATACTACATCAAAAACTAATGATGTAATGTATGGTGATTACCCTGTATTTTTCTTTGCTAAATCTGGCCACGCTGATTCAGAAACTCCCCATCAACAAAAGTCCCTTGCCTCAAGCCCTCACAGATAAACACAGGGTTGCAGAGTTTGCATTTTAATTGCTGTTCCATTCAGTCCATTTTAGGGTTAGTGATTAATCAAAAATCCAGCACAGGGACCCAGGCTAGTGAGGAAAAGGTTTATTCCAACTTAATGTGACTGAGTTTTTCACTTTGGGAAGACATGGCATATTTGATAAGAACTAGTTCTGAGCCAATTACTAAATACCCAATTCTGTTATTTTTCTACCCTTACAATATTTTCAGGTGGCTATATAGGGGTAGCCTATAATTCAGTGCCTGTACATTCGAGAAGCTTTCTCTAAGAAAATAAGGCTGTTTCAGCACACAAACCAATAAAAATAGCCAAAAGCAGTTCAAAGCATTGTCTAGGGAAAGGGTTCTTGGTTACATTTTCAACAAATGGCACGCACACTATTTTCTTTTTTTGCTTAGTGGTTCCTGTTGCAACACAAGAGTTTTAGTGTTCCCTTGGTGAGGCATGTCTTAGGCTGGGCTCAAAGAAGCAATATGAACTCTATTGAACAGACTCTATCCCCAACCTCATACTTATTTCTGACACGCAGAAATTTTACATCAAAAAAATATGAAATCTTGCCATTTGCAATGACATGGATGGAACTAGAAGGTATTATGCGAAGCAAAATAAGTCAGAGAAAAACAATTATCCTATGATCTCACTGATATGTGGAATTTGAGAAACAAGACAGAGGATCATAGGGGAAGGGAGGGAAATATGAAACAAAACAAAACCAGAGAGGGAGACAAACCATGAAAGACTCTTAATCTCAGGAAACAAACTGAGGGTTGCTGGAGTGGAGGGGGGTGGGAGGGATGGGGTGGCTGAGTGATAGACACTGGGGAGGGTATGTGCCATGGTGAGCGCTGTGAATTGTGTAAGACTGATGAATCACAGACCTGTAACCCTGAAACAAATAATACATTATATGTTAATAAAAAAATAAGAAAATTTCACATAATGGATCTTTTTTGGAGTATGTTGTGAAGTACTACAAATACTTAATAGATGTCTGCAGTGTGGAGAATGACCATGTGATTATCTTTTATTTTATTTATTTTATTATGTTCAGGTAGCCAGCATATAGTACATCATTAGATTTTGATGTAGCGTTCAACGATTCATTAGTTGCATATAATACCCAGTGCTCATCACAACACATGCCCTCCTTAATACCCATCACCTGGTTACCCCATCCCCCCCCACTCCCCTTCCCTCTGTAACCCTCAGTTTGTCTGGACTCGGGGAAACAAGCTGCTTATATTTTAAAAAAATGCATGCCTATATGCATGTATATGTATATGTATGTATACATATGCACATATATTCAAGACTGGACCGGCTATTTTATTTTCCCTTTTTTAGGATTTTATTTATTTGAGAGAGAGAGAGAGAGAGAAAACACACAAGCAGTGGGAGTGGCAGGCAGAGGGAGAGGGAGAAGCAGACTCCCTGCTGAGCAGAGAGCCTGATGTGAGGTTCAATCTCAGGACCGTGGGATTATGACCTGAGCCAAAGGCAGATGCTTAACCAACTGAGTCACCCAGGTGCCCTGGACAGGCTATTTTAAAGGAATTTTATTTGGGGTAAAATGAATTATTTCAATAGTTGATACTGTAAGTTGTTTAGATTCAGAGAGTTTTCTGGATATTCCTCTTGCAGATACTCTACACAGTCCACAGGACTCGAGATTTTTCCCGAGTACCCCACTTTAAATAGCTGTCTATATCTCTTTCTACCCTTATTATGCTTGTGTTTCTTACTTAGTACTTATTATCTATTAACTTGATATCATAGCATGTATCCTTTTTGCAAAGTGTTTCCTTCCATTAGAATGTAATATCAAGAAGGACAGGGGTTTTGTTTATCTTGCTCATAGGCATGGTCTAAGAGTCTAAAAGAGTGCTAAGTGCAAGGCAATCACATAATAAGTATTTTTGAATGAACACATGAATAAAATAGTATGATAACAGCAGTACTCTTTGTTGATTGGCTACTATGTGATAGGCACCTGCAAAATGTTTTATGACAGGAGAAATACATGTTTTATTGTTCATAAATGTCCCCAAGAATGGATCCTGGTGACCGAGAGATCTTTATTTTCTTGAAGGAAGTAATAACTGATGGTTGTGGAAGGTGAGAATTGAAAGAGCTTTATGGCTCTAAACAGTTTTGCCTATAACAGAGAAACATAAAATATAGATCTTGCAAGATCAAGGAGCTACTATTGGGATTTTGGGAGAAAAGAGGCAAGATTAAGATTAAGGGGCATTTGAAGGAATGTTTTGGAAAAAGAAAACCCAGTGGCTGGAGTCAAACGAAGTGTAGCAGTAAGATATATGATGGGGATTTTAAAGGGAAAATTTCCAATCATCTTATATAAATCATTCTCCTCTGTTTCTTGAATCGGATGTTCTATAAATTGTGTATTTCTTATTTGTGTCATTCTTAAGACACACTCTTAAAAGATGGCTTTTGTCTTAGCATGTCAACTGGTAACAGACACACTTTATTAAGAAGTCCAGTGGGGATTTTTGGGGGGACAGGTCTATTTTTCTGCTATTCAGATCCCTTTTGTAACTGATCTGAAACCTACTTGTCCAAAATATGCTTACTGTTATTTAATATGCTTTTTTTTAAAAAAAAGATTTTATTCATTTATTTGAGAGACAGAGAGAGAGCATGAGCGAAGGGACAGGCAGTGGGAGAGGGACAAGCAGACTCCCTGCTGAGCAAGGAGCCTGACGTGGGGCTTGATCCCAAGACCCTGAGATCATGACCTGAGCCAAAGATAGATGTTTAACTGACTGAGCCACCCAGGCTCACCTAAGAAATATGCTCTTTAAAAATAAGTAATGTATTTGCAACTGGATCCTCTCTTGAACCTTTAGAAAAAGAGAACCTGAACACTGCTTCCTTACATGTGACATTTTGTCAGTGCAATGAAAATACAATAATATGGACTCAACAAACATTTGTTAAATTAATGAGCTTTTGTGCTATCATGTCCTTAGTCTTAGTTCTAAGAGTCTAATAATTCTTCTCCTTAAGTGTGTTGTGAAAATAACAGTAACAACAAACACAGTGTCATAATATCAGAGAAATTTCTATACTCTATTGCCACCTTTAAAGGAAAGTAAACCAAGTCAGAGAGCAATAGGCTTTTTTTAGTCATAATGGCAAATAAGTGGCTGTGTGCAAAACAGATATTATGAGCTATGACACTCTGTATGTTTAAATATCTACTTGAAATGTCTGATGGGACATAGCACATAGACCAAAATATCAAGCAAGGGAAAAATTAGTCCCTTGACATATTTTGGCAGATGGGAAAGAATAAAGATATTCAGTAATGATACCAACATTTCTAAGTCTCCTGAACAAAACCGGAAAAACATTCCACATTTCTCTCACCAGCACTGGTTTTAAGCACCACTCTCTTTCTTGAAAATACGATAGCATTTTGATTTAACAACTACTGATTTTCAAAGGACCAAATCCACGTCTGATCATGTATTAAAAGACTATGTCCCTCCTTATTTGTACACAGAGCTGTAATTGAAAAAATCATACTGATATGTGAAGAACAGGAAAGGGGTGGGGGCAAAATCTCCAAGGATGCAATATGAATACTAATGCCTTTTTTGGGTGACAGAAAAGATAAGTCCATAACACTGTCAAAATATTGTGTTGTTAAATCAAGCAATCAACATGCTCAGAAAGGATTGAACTTGGCTGATGATTGTTTAAATCTATGAACAGTTAAATGCCATTTATCATTTTTATCTGACAAAACCCAGCAAAGTCCTTTTATAGGAAAAAAAAAGGACTTATCATACTGCAGAATGAACCTCAGTGCAACAAGGAGGAATTTCACCAAGGGTTTCCAGGAATCCCAAAGGAGGAACGTGTGAGGCTCATCTGCTCACTTTCATAGTGCAGGGAAATTCATCAGAAATTCCTGGCATAGCCTTACCATTTGGCATTCAGGAGAAATTGTCTTCATCTTTCCACCTGCAAAGAGGTGAGAGTCATTTAGCTGTATCTAAATTATTAGTGTGAGTAGCCAAATCTGGGCTATTGTTCCAAAAAGAAGCTGGTTTCTATAGTCAGATATGGGCATGGCAACCACCCACTGACATCAATAGATTTGCCTGATTCTGATTCCAGAAATCAGATGTGAATGTTTATGTGAATGCCAAAGGTGAGTAAGACACTTGGACAGAAGATGCTGTGAAGGGAAGAAACACAAGGAAAAGATGGAAAAGGGTTATAAAAGGATATATGTCACAATTCATATTGTTTTCTCTATCCTCACTCTCTACCTGAAGCATAATAGAACACCAAGTTTCTTATTTTTTCCCGGCTTCCAGCTTCACTGTACTTCTTGACTATCCTCCACACTCTAGTCAAAGAATTCTTTCCAGACCATAAATACAATCTTGATTAAGTCTCCAATGGCCACAAACACTCTTCCGATTGATGGGGGCAATAATGGCTCATCACTGCCCTCAGAATAAAGTTCAAGTGTGGTAGTGTTAGGTGCAAAGTTCCTTATACACTGGGTCTAACTGTTCTCCCTTAGCCTTTCAGGCTAATCTCCACATGGCCTTTCTGACCACCGACACGCATACCCTGCATTTCAACTACACGGAACTTTATTCTCTTTGCCAAACGGTCTGTGTTCTTTCATGATTCCATTTCTTTAAAAATCAGCTGCACTAGATCTGAAATAACTTTTCCTTTCTTACGTGTCTAGCGAGGTCTATTCCACCCAGAATAATTTTATCTGTATGAGATCTTCTCAGACTTTCACGGCTGAGTTATTTGTTCCCACCTATTAAATGGAGCTGTTACTACACTGCATTATAAATATATAACTAACTTTTCTAGGAGACTTTGGCTACCTTGAAGGAAAATATGGTGTAATCTCCAGTGTTTTCATTAATATTGTTTGTCATGGATATGGGGCTCAGGATTGGTTGTGTGTACTTATTTCAGGAAGGTAGTTCTCTTCAGAATATTTGCAATGTCTCCTTCTGTATGGAGATAGTATTAACTGAGCTTGGGAAAATAAGAGTGCAACCCTAGAACACTATAAAATAAGTTCTATTGTATTTTAGTTGAGCCTGGTAGCTCTGGAGTCCACTGTGAGCTGTCCTTGGATAAGGAGGCTCTATCTTACAGTACTCACATACATAAATGAGGATGATGTCTTTGATATATCTCTTCACTTGTACTTCTTAAGGATAATATACATAGCTCTAGGGAGGTACAAGAGGAGATAGGTTATCTGGGGATAGGAGCATGGTAGCATGTTAAATTTAATTTCTAGTACACTGAGTTTGAAGAGCCAGGTAAAGATTTCCAAACATGGGGTTAGTGCTTTGGACTTGAAAACATGCAACCTTTTGAAGACTAAGAAAAAGTAGGAGAACACATGGTTCTAGAATGCAACTTAATTTCTGCATGACTGTTGTAGACTAAGTTGCTCTTATCTAATTTAATTACTAGCTCACAAGTCCAAAACAAGGCAACACACACACACAGACACACACACACACACACACAAACACACACAAGAGAACAATGAAGCTAGAAAATAAATATGTAATAATTCATAACAGTTAATAGGCAAAAATTTTTGCAAGCTTATACTACTATAGTCAAAACCCAAATCAACACCTCTTCCTGGAAACCAATTTTCTCAATTATATATTTTCTTTTAAAGATAATTAAAACCTATATAAGCCTGTCTCTAACCACAACTCCACCCTCCTGATTTTTAAAAATGATTCCTGTGGGTATTTAGAATACAGAAGAGTTTTTAAAATGTCATAGAGAAATAAATATGAATAGCTTTAAAAGGTTCATGAAGGAAGGTTTTGTTTTCTTGTGCACCAAAAAAAGGAAAAATGAAAATATAAAACATGAATCTTTTAAAAGCTTAAGCTACAGAATTTTTTTAAGAAGAAAGATCTTGACATTGATCACCAGTATTTTGCAGCTGAATTATAATGATGTTAATAAGCTTTTCAAGTGAGGCTTGGATGGCTATGTATTTCCCCCTTAGGACCACCTTTGCAGTATCCCATAGGTATTGGACCAATATGTTTTCATTCTCATTGGGTTCCATGAATTAAGTTCTTTGATTTCCTGGTTGACCCAAACATTCTTAAGCAGGATGGTCTTTAGCTTCCAAGTGTTTGAATTTCTTCCAATTTTTTTCTTGTGATTGAGTTCCAATTTCAAAGCGTTGTGGTCTGAGAATATGCAGGGAATAATCTCAATCTTTTGGTGTCAGTTGAGACCTGATTTGTGACCGAGTATGTGGTCTATTCTGGAGAAAGTTCCATGTGCACTCGAGAAGAATGAGTATTCTTTTGTTTTAGGGTGAAATGTTCTGTAGATACCCATGAGGTCCATCTGGTTCAGTGTGTCATTCAAAGCTCTTGTTTCCTTGTTGATTTTCTGCTTAGATGATCTGTCTATTGCTGAGAATGGAGTGTTGAGGTCTCCTACTATTAACGTATTATTATCAATATGTCTCTTTATTTTGGTTAACAGTTGGCTTATGTAGTTGGCTGCTCCCATGTTGGGGGCACAGATATTTACAATCATTAGATCCTCCTGTTGGAAAGACCCTTTAAGAATGATACAGTGTTGGGGCGCCTGGGTGGCTCAGTCATTAAGCATCTGCCTTTGGCTCAGGTAGTGATTCCCGGGTTCTGGGATCGAGCCCCACATTGGGCTCCCAGCTCAGCAGGAAGCCTGCTTCTTCCTCAACCACTCCCCCTACTTGTGTTCCTGCTCTCGCTCTCTCTGACAAATAAAATCTTTAAAGAAACAAGAATGAGAGAATGTCCTTTTATATCTCTAACTACAGTCTTTAGCTTAAAATCTAATTTGTCTGATATGAGAATTGCTACCCCAGCTTTCTTTTGAGGTTCACTGGCATGAAAACTGGTTCTCCAACCATTCACTTTCAGTCTAGAGGTGTATTTAGGTTCAAAATGAGCTTCTTGTAGACAGTATATGGATGGGTCCTGTCTTTTTATCCAATCTGCAACCCTGTGCTCTTTCATGGGAGCATTTAGGCCATTCACGTTGAGAGTGATTATTGAAAGATATGAATTTATTGTCATCATGTTGCCTGTGAAGTCCTTTTTTCTATAGATTGTCTCTGTAAATTTCTGTTCTATGTCACTCTTGGGGTCTTTCTACTTTTATAGAACACCCCCATTTAATATTTCTTGCAGGGCCGGCTTAGTGGTCACATATTGTTTCAAAGCTGGGGGCATCACGTTGCCTGATTTCAAGCTATATTACAAAGCTCTGATCACCAAGACAGCATAATACTGGCACAGAAACAGACCCAGAGATCAACGGAACAGAACAGAGAGGCCAGATATGGACCCTCAACTCTATGGTCAAATAATCTTCGACAAAGCAGGAAAAAATATGCAATGGAAAATAGACAGTCTCTTCAATAAAGGGTGCTGGGAAAATTGGACAGCAACATACAGAAGAATGAAACTCGACCATTCGCTTACACCATACACAAAGACAAATTCTAAATGGATGAAAGACCTCAATGTGAGACAGGAATCCATCAAAAGCCTAGAGAACATAGGCAGTAACCTCTTCAACATCAACCACAGTAATTTCTTTCAAAACACGTCTCTAAAGGCAAGGGAAACAAAAGCGAAAATGAACTTTTGGGACTAAATCAAAAGCTTCTCCACAGCAAAGGAAACAATCAACAAAACACGGAATGGAAGAAGATATTTGCAAATAACGCTACAGACAAAGGGCTGATATCCAACATCTATAAAGAACTTCTCAAACTCAACACCCAAAAAACAAATAATCAAGTAAAAAAAATGGGCAGAAGACATGAACAGACACTTCTCAAAAGACGATATACAGGGGCGCCTGGGTGGCTCAGTTGGTTGAGAGACTGCCTTTGGCTCGGGTCGTGATGCCAGGGTCCTGGGATCAAGTCCCGCATTGGGCTCCCCTTGCTCTGCAGGGAGACTGCTTCTCCCTCTGCCTCTGCCTGCTACTCCCCCTGCTTGTGCTCTCTCTCTGTCAGATAAATAAAATCTTAAAAAAAAAAAAAAAGACGACATACATATGGCTAACAGACACATGAAAAAATGTTCATCATCATTAGCCATCAGGGAAATTCAAATCAAAATCACATCGAGATACCACCTTACACCAGTTGGAATGGCAAAAATGGACAGGGCAAGAAACAACAAATGTTGGAGAGGTTGTGGAGAAAGGGGAACCGTCTTACACTGTTGGTGGGAATGCAAGGTGGCACAGCCACTTTGGAAAACAGTGTGGGGGTGCCTCAAAAAGTTAAAAATAGAGCTACCCTATGACCCAGCAATTGCACTCCTGGGTATTTACCCCAAAGACACAGATGTAGTGAAAAGAAAGGCCACATGCACTCCGATGTTCACAGCAGCAATGTCCACAATAGCCAAACTGTGGAAAGAGCCGAGATGCCCTTCAATGGATGGATGGATAAAGATGTGGTCCGTATCTACAATGGAATATTACTCAGCCATCAGAAAGGATGAACACCCAACTTTTGCATCCACATGGATGGAACTGGAGGAGATTACGCTAAGTGAAATAAGTCAAGCAGAGAAAGTCAATTATCATATGGTTTCACTTATTTGTGGAACATAAGGAACAGCATGGAGGACATTAGGAGAAGGAAGGGAAAAATGAAGGGGGTGGAAATCAGAGGGGGAGACGAACCATGAGAGACTATGGACTCTGCAAAACAAACTGAGGGTTTTAGAGGGGAGGGGGTGGGGGATGGGTTAGCCAGTGATGGGTATTAAGGAGGGCATGTATTGTATGGAGCACTAGGTGTTATACACAAACAATGAATCATGGAACACTACATCAAAAACTAATGATGTACTGTATGGTGACTAATATAATAAAAGTAAATAAGCTTTTCAAGCCTAGGCTGCCATTTCTGAATATGGTAAGAAAAAGAGATCACGCTGATGGGTATATAATCAATCAACCCTGTTTGATCTGGTTTGGAGGGTGTGTGGGGTTTAAAAATACTTTTGTACAGCAATCACAGAAGTCACAAAAAAATACAGTAGTATTCTACCATGTGACATGAGAAATAGAGCCTGTTTAGAGGTTGAATTATACATCAAACATGATATGTGGATATAAGTGATTGTCCTGAGACTTCTAAACATACAGTTAGCACAAAAAAGCAAACATAATACTCAAGAAGAAAAATGTCTGAAGTGGTCATAATAAAATATATTTAAGTATCTATCTTAAATATAGTGGAGCTAATATGCACATGTAAAGAAATGATTCATTCATAACAATCTGGGTTAATTTCACAGTATAGACACTACATCCATAATCCTCTTTGCTAGGTTACTGATGCCACAGTAGGTTTCTGAGATTTTCTCCTGAATGAAACAAGGATGTGAAAAGTTCCAGACAACAAGCTACACTTACAGTCTCCTAAGATCAGATTTCCAATCACTTTGGGTCAAATGGTCCTGCCAGTTCCTATCTTCCTTCCATCCAGGATGAGTTCTTCTTTGGTTCTCTATTCCTTCCACTTTATAGTGATCTTGGTACTAAGTTCATTAACACATTCACTACTCATTCTACTATTTATTGAAGGACTAAGATAAGTTAGTCACTATGCTTTGTACGGGGTGTTCAATGATGGGCACAATGAAACACATACTCTCATGCCTTTCATTTTGAGTTAGAGTAGCATAAAAAATGTCAACTACATTGGTTTCCACAAACACCATTTTGTGAGCCAATGCTAGGCTGGTGGCATGAGAAACACTAGGGCACATACTTAAAAATAAGGACCCCTGGATCCCACCCATAGAGATTCCATTTCAGTAGATTTGGGATGGAATCTGTGATTTATTGTTAAAAACAAACAAAAACCTTGCCAAGTGTGGTTTTTGGTACATATCCAGGCTTGGGAAATAGTCTAGTGTATAATTAACTGACTTTTTTTTAGGAGAAAACAACAAACCATGTATTCATTCTTCTCCATCAGAGACCCTAAGGGCTAGCACAGTTCCTGTGAGCTCCATGGATGGGGTGGGGTTGGGGGGGGGGAGCAGAGGAATAAGTGACCAGAGCATATCTGATTGGCAGTGGGGGCTTCATGAAATCCTGGTGTAAGAGAGTCTGAAAGTCACATAGAGAAGATCAAAATCAATCAATCCAAACAGCATATGAAAATCGTATTTTTTAAAAAGCCAAAAAATCTGAAAGGGACAGGCAAGATGGCAGAAGGAGAGTGGAAGAAACTTCCAACTTTGTGTACCTGGCAATGTACTGCCTGGTTTACTATCCTGTCTCAAAGTTCAGTAAAAGTATAAATCTCTGTGTGGTCAGATAAAAAAAAACAGATACCTTTCTGGCTACCATAACATATTTTATGCATTATAAAACTGTTTTAGGTATAATTATTCACAACCTACAATTCAGGAAACAGTTCACAGCTGTTTGACAGAAGTGCCCAGAATGGAATCCACTTGCAGAGCAATAATGGTCTTAGTGACATGGTTGGGTGTACTTTTTAGCAATAGCAGAAATTATATTTTCAGATCCTTTATATGAGTGAATTTTGAACTGTAGATATAGGAAATATTATAACTCTGTGTGGATGTGATCAATACTAACATAATGTGGCACTGTTTTGTTCTTGTAAAATAGAACTAGAACTAGGTTGATATTGAAACCCAGAAGTAAACATACGCACTCTTGTTTGAATTTATTTTTCATTGAAGTGCCATAAGATGTAGTCATATTCATATAAAAATATAAAAAATATTTTATTTGAAATGCCATCATATGAAAAATGCTAGTGTCACAGTAACATTTTATTTTAGAATTTAATTTAGAATATGTGTAATTTTAAAAGACCAACTTTTAAAATTTCAACATTTAAACACATAGCCTCTTAATAAAAGATAGAAATGCTTGACCTTTAAATTCTATAGCATAAGTGGTGGAAAACTCAATGCAGTAACATGTAGATATCTTTCAAGTATATGAAGAGTTTAATCCACTTATGCAATGAATTTTACAAAAATTTCTTCTCCAATAACATGTATCAAAAATAAAAACAATAGGTCAACCAATACAATAATGACTGAAACTAAGTATATATTTGTATTTAAAACAGTAGCCACTGACTCAGGCACATGAAATTGATGAATCTCCATTCTGTGATGATACAGTGTACAATTAACCAAGTTAGGACTTCAAGTTCAAAATTACAATCATATGCATTTATATATTTTCCCTCCTAGGAGACCAATAAATAAATAAAAATCTTTCAAATGACAAAAACAACAAACAGAATGGGAAAAGAACAACCAAAAAGAATTAATTTCAATAAATATCTAGAGGATGGTAAGCAAATAAAGGACTGACGACACAAAGCAGAGGAAGCCACAGCCTAGAATACACAGTGGGGACCTATATTCAATGAGAAAATCTGCCTGCCATGCTCAATTCTTGACAAGACTGTTATGTACAAATCCAGGTATGAAGGACATCAGCTGTGGAATGTGTATCTGAAAATAAAGGTATTAAAAATACACAGAATAGATGCACCAAACAGGCACAACCCACTGATTTTTCTCTATTATTTTTCTATTCTGTATATCATTAATTTCTGGAATCAAAATCTTTATCATTTACTTCCTTTTGCTTTCTTTAGGCTTGGTATACTTTTTTTTTTTTTTGCAGTGTCTTAAGATGGAAAGCTAGGATACAAATTTGAGACCTTAATTTTTTAATATAAGCATTTACAGCTGAACATTTTCCTCTAAGCAATGCCTTAGCTGCATCCCATAAATTTTAGTAGGTTGTGTCATCATTTTCTTTCATCTCAAAGAACTAATTTCTTCGTGATTTCTTCTTTGACCTACTGGTTATTTAGGAGTGTGCTGCGTTATTTCCACATATTTATGAGTATCCTAAATTTCTTTTTGTTATTGAATTCTAATTTCAATAAATTAGAGTGGTCAGAGAATATACATTGTATTATTTCTATCCATTTAAATTTATTAAAGTTTGTTTTATGGCATAGCATATGATCTATCCTGTAGAATGTTCCAGATGCACTTGAGAATAATGTACTTCCTGTTAGTTAGTGGAGTATTCTATAGATATCTTCTAGGTATAGTTGGTTTATAGTATTTTTAACATCTTCTGTTTCCTTGTTTATCTTCTTCCTAGATATTCTTTCCATTAACAAAAGTGGAATATTAAAGTCTCTAATTATTGCTGAATCCTCTACATTCCCCTTTCATTTCTGTAAGTTTTGATTCATGCATTTTGGCGCTCTGTTGTTAGGTGGGTATATGATTAAAATTGTGATACCTTTCAGATGGATTGGCTCTTTTCTCATTATAAAGTACCCTTCTTTTTTTGAGAGAGAAAGAGCATGAGTGAGAAGGGGCAGAGGGAAGAGAGAGAGAATCTCAAGCAGACTCCCTGCTGAGCACAGAGCCTGACACAGGGCTCAATCTCATGACCCCAAGATCATGATGTGAGACGAAATCAAGAGTCAGACACTTAACTGACTGAGCCACCTAGGCACCCCATAAAGTACCCCTCTTTATCTCTAATAATATTTATTTTAGAGTCTATTGTTTCTGATATTGGTATAGCCAACCATTCCAGCTTTCTTGTAGTTTCAGGTTTTCTCCTACATTGTATTCTAGGAGTTTCATAATTTTGCATTTTACATTTAGGTCTGTGATCCATTTTGAGTACATTTGTGTGAAGTATGTAAAGTCTGTGTCTAGATTTTTTTTTTTTTGCTTGTAGATGTCCAATTGTTCCAGCACCATTTGTTGAAAACTGTCTTTGCTCCACTGTATTGCCTTTACTGCTTTGTCAAATATCTGTTGACTACATTTATATTGATCTATTTCTGGATTCTCTATTCTATTCCACTGATCTAGTTGTCTATTCTTTTGTCAATCAATACTAAATTGCCTTGATAGCTTTGTTAGTAAGTCTTGAAGTCAGGTAATATCTGTCCTCCAATTTGGTTCTCCTTCAATATTCTGTCTCTCCATATAAACTTTAGAATCAGTTTGTCAAATCCACAAAATAACTTGCTGGGATTTTGATTGGGATTGCACTGAATCTATAGACAAACTGAGAAAAACTGAAATCTTGACAGTACTGAGTCTTCCTATATGTGAATATGGAATAACTATTTATTTAATTCAGTTTTTTCATTTTGTTCATTAGAGTTTTGTAGTTGTTTGGTAGTTTCCTTCATCTAGACCTTGCATATATTTTGTTAGATTTATACCTAAGTATTTCATTTTGGGAGGTGCCAGTGTAAATGGTATTGTGTTTTCAATTTCATATTCCACTTGTCCATTGCTGGTACATAAAGTGATTGACTTGTTATACTAACCTCATACCTGTAACCTTGCTATAATCATTAATTAGTTCTAGGAGAGGTTTTTTTTTGGCTAATTCTTTCAAATTTTCTACATAGATGATCACATCATCTATAAACAGTTTTATTTCTTCCTTCCCAATCTGTACACCTTTTATTTCCTTTTCTTGTCTTATTGAATTTGCTAGAACTTCCAATACAATGTTGAAAAGGAGTGGCAATAGGGGACTAATGCAGCATTTTAATTTATTCAATTTTTTCCACTAATATTTTTAGTGATTTCCTTATTGGTTGGTATAGAGTTTACCATGCCAATCTTATGAGTATAAGCTTAAGATTTATAATGACTTACTTAATTCCAGTGAGATCCAGAAATAATACTCCTATATATCTCTACTCCCTTTCTCTGTTTTTGTGATACTGTTATACATATTGCATCCATAAATGTTGCAACCATTATAGAACATTACAATTGTTAAAATTACTGCTTTACATAATTTTGTGTTTTAAAAACCTCAGGGACAATGTAAAAAAAGTAAATAATTAGAGTTTTTGTTTTCTAACTTTTTAAAAAATCATTTCTTGATTTCTTCTTATGGTTTTAAATTAACCATGTGGAGTCATTTCCTTTGTCTAATAGAGCTGGTACTTCTACAGCCTCCTGGAAACTCTCAAACAGGAGCTGGGTTTTCAGTTGTGAAGCATAATTTCTTCTTCTAAGGAAACCTGGTTTTGCACTTAAGGTCTATCAATTGATGGGACTATGCCCATCACATCACTGATGGTTCTTTACTTAAGGACCACTAATTGTAGATGTTAATCCCATTTTATAAAACACCTTCACAGCATCATCTAGATTAGTGTTTGAATTAATAACCTGGTACTAAAGTCTGGCCAAGTTGACTCATAAAACAAACCAATAAAATCTATATTGGTGTGCTGAATGGTACCCTGCATTTCTCTCAGACTTTCTTCATTTTTCTTCATTCTTTCCTCTGTTTGTTGTTCAAATTGCATAATCTCTATTGGTTTATCTTCAAAATCTCTAATTCTTCTGACAATTAAGCCTATTGTTGAGCCCTTCCAGGATTTTGTTGTTGTTGTTTTGCTTATTGTAGTTTTCGAATAAAGAATCTCTATTTGGTTCTTTTTTTCTGATTTCTGTTTATTAATGTTCTTGGTTTGATGTGACTTTGTTGTCATACTTTCCATTATTTTCTTGATCATCGTTTCCTTCATTTTTTTAATATACTTATAATGGCTACTTTGAAGTCTTTTTCTGTTAATTCTGACATTGGATTGCTTTGGCCTGCAGTTTCTACTTCCTGATGTTTTTCTTTTCAGTGTAGGGCCCACACTTTCCATTTCTTTTCATGTCTTGTAATTTTTGTTGGAACATGGACATTCTAGATAATAGACTGTAACAACTCTTGGTCCTCTACTGGGCTTGTTATTATTTCCTTTTTTGTTTAGTGACTGGCAGAGTTAATTTAATAAAGTGTATTTCCCCCAGAAATGTGAAGTCTCTGATTTTATACTTCATGGTGCAAAATCTTAGCTACACCCAAGTTCTCCCCAGGATGATAGTGGTTTTGGCAGGGCTCTTTGACTGCCTTGGTCCTTATCTACCCCCAGCTGTTAATTTTTACTAATCACTGGCTGATTGCTCTATCTTTTGCAAAAATGTCCTTGGGCATAATCGCTCCACAGATTAATTCAGTCAAATGCAGTCTCTTTAAAAATTATAGTTTGCAAGGAGGAGTTAAGATAGAGGAGTAGTAGGGGGATCCTGAGCTTGCCTCCTCTGTCAAACACAGCTAGATCAACATCAAATCATTTTGAACAACTGGGAAATCGGTCTGAGGAATACGAAAACAATCTGTACAATGAGAGGGAGAGAACTGGCAGATGCAAGGTTCAGAGCCATGAACGGCAGGGTGGGGAGAAAGTTGTGGTGCCCTAAAGGGGAGTAAACCTTTTCACTGAGTGAAGTTTCATTTCCTTTCCTTGTCTTGTCATAATTAAAGAGGTCTATCCAACAAGAAGATCTAACAATTTTAAATATTTATGCCCCCAACTTGGGAGCAGCCAAATATATAAATCAATTAATAATAACATAAAGAAACTGATAATAATACAAAAATATAGGGGACTTTAACACCCCACTTACAGCAATGGACAGATCATCTAAGAAGAATATCAACAAGCAAACAATGGCTTTGAACAACATGTTGGACCAGGTGGACCGAACAAATATATTCAGAGCATTTCATCCTAAAGCAGCAGAATACCCATTCCTTTTGAGTGCATATGGAACATTCTGCAGAATAGATCATATACTGGGTCATGAATCAGGCCGCAACCATTACAAAAAGATTGAGCTCATACTGTGCATATTTTCAGACCATGATGCTATGAAATCTGAAGTTAACCACAAGAAAAAATTTGGGACGGAACACAAATACATGCAGGTTAAAGAACATCCTACTAAAGAATGAATGGGCTAACCAGGAAATTAAAGAAGAAATAAAGAAAAATACATGGAAGCAAATGAAAAATGAAAATATGACAGTCCATACCTTTGGGATGCAGCAAAGATGGTCCTAAGAAGGAAGTACATAGCAATACAGGCCTTCCTTAAGAAGAAAGGTCTCAAATACACAACCTAACCTCATACCTAAAGGAGCTGGAAAGAGAACAGCAAATAAAGCCTAAAACTAGCAGAGGAAAGGAAATAATTAAGGATAGAGCAGAGATAAATGATATGGAAATCAAAAAAACCAGTAGAACATATCAACAAAACTAGGAGCTGGTTCTTTGAAAGAATTAACAAAATTGATAAACCCCTAGCCGGGCTTATCAGAAAGAAAAGAAAAAGGACCCAAATAAAATCACAAGTGAAAGAAGAGAGATCACAACCAACACTGCAGAAATACAAACAAGTATAAGAGCATATTATGAGCAATTATATGCCAACAAATTGGGCAATCTGAAAGAAATGGATGAATTCCTAGAAACATAAACTACCAAAACTGAAACAGAAAGAAAAAGAAAATTTGAACAGACCCATAACCAGTAAAGAAAGAGAATCAGTCATCAAAAATCTCCCAACAAACAAGAGTCCAGGGCCACATGGCTTCCCAGGGGAACTCTACCGAACATTTAAAGAAAAATTAATACCTGTTCTTCTGAAGATGTTTCAAGAAATAGAAATGGAAGGAAAACTTCCAAACTCATTCTATGAGGCCAGCATTACCTTGATCCCAAAACCAGACAAAGACCCCACTAAGAAGGAGAATTCCAGGCCAATAATCCTGATGAACATGTATGCAAAAATTCTCAACAAGATACTAGTTAGTAGAAAACAGCAATACATTAAAAGGATTATTTACCCTGACCAAGTGGGATTTATTCCTGGGCTGCAGGGGTGGTTCAATATCTACAAATCAATCAACATGACAGATCATGTTAATAAAAGAAAGGATAAGAATCATATGATCTCTCAGTTGATACAGAAAAACATTTGACAAACTACAGCATCCTTTCCTGATGAAACCCCCCAAGAAAGTAGGGATAGAAGGAACATACCTCAACATCATAAAGGCCATATATGAAAGACCCACAGCTAATATCATCCTACATGGGGAAAAATTGAGAGCTTTTCCCCTAAGGTCAGGAGCACAACAGGCATGTCCCCTCTCACCACTGTTGTTCAACATACTGCTGGAAGTCCTAGCCTCAGCAATCAGACAACAAAAAGAAATAAAAGGAATCCAAATAGGCAAGGAAGAAGTCAAACTTTCACTCTTTGCAGACAACATGATACTCTATGTGCAAAACCTGAAAGATTCCACCAAAAAATTGCTAGAACTGATATATGAATTCAGCAAAGTCACAGAATATAAAATCAATGTACATAAATATTGCATTTCTATACACCCATAATGAAGCAGCAGAGAGAGAAATTAAGGAATTGATCCCATTTACAATTTCACCAAAAAACATAAGATATCTAGGAATAAACCTAACCAAAGAGGTAAAAGATCTGTACTCTGGAAACTATAGAACACTTAAAACATAAGATATCTAGGAATAAACCTAACCAAAGAGGTAAAAGATCTGTACTCTGGAAACTATAGAACACTTCTGAGGGAAATTGAAGAAGACACAAAGAAATGGAAAAGACATTCCATGTTCTTGGAGTGGAAGAACACATACTGTTAAAATGGCTAAACTACCCAAAGCAATATGCACATTTATGCAATCCCCATCAAAATACCACCAGCATTTTTCACAGAGCTAGAACAAACAATTCTAAAATTTGTATGGAACCAGAAAAGACTCCGAATAGCCAAAGTAATGTTGAAAAAGAAAAACAAAGCGGGAGGCATCACAATTCCAGACTTCAAGCTGTATTACAAAGCTGTAATCATCAAGAAAGTGTGGCACTGGCATAAAAGCAGACACATAGATCAATGGAACAGAACAGACAACCCAGAAATGGACCCACAACTGTATGGCCAACTCATCTTCAACAAAGCAGTTAAGAATATCCAATGGAAAAAGGACAGTCTCTTCAACAAATGCATTTGGAAACACTGGACAGCCACATTAAGAATGAAAGTGGACTACTTTCTCTCACCATACATAAAAATAAATTCAAAATTGATAAAAGACCTAAATGTAAGACAGGAAGCCATCAAAATCCTAGAGAATAAAGCAGGAGGCAACCTCTTTTATCTTGGCCGCAACAACTTCTTACTAAACCCATCTCCTGAGGCAAGGGAAACAAAAGCAAAAATGAACTTGGGACCTCATCGAGATAAAAAGCTTCTGCACAGCAAAGGAAACAATCAACAAAACTAAAGGGCAACTGATGGAATGGGAGAAGATATTTGCAAATGACAACCACAATGAGATACACCTCACACCTGTCAGAATGGCTAAAATTAACATCTCAGGAAACAACAGGTGTTGGTGAGGATGCAGAGAATAGGGAACTCTTTTGCAGTGTTGGTGGGAAAGCAAACTGGTGCAGCCACTCCAGAAAAGAGTATAGGGGTTCCTCAAAAAGTTAAAAATAGAACTCCCTGTGACCCAGCAATTGCACTATTAGGTATTTTTTTAAGATTGTATTTATTTATTTGACAGAGAGAGACACAGTGAAAGAGGGAACACAAGCAGGGGGAGTGGGAGAGGGAGAAGCAGGCTTTCCGCAGAGCAGGGAGCCCGATGTAGGGCTCAATCCCGGGACCCTGGGATTACGACCTGAGCCGAAGGCAGACGCCCAACGACTGAGCCACCCAGGCACCCATGCACTACTAGGTATTTATCCAAGGGATACAAATATGTTGATTTGAAAGGGCCCGTGCACCCCAATGTTTTACAGCAGCACTCAACAATATCCAAATTATGGGAGGAGCCCAAATGTCCATCAACTGATGAATGGATAAAGAAGAGGTGGTATATATATATACAATGGAGTATTATTTGGCCATCAAAAAGAATGAAATCCTGCCGTTTGCAATGACATGGATGGAACTAGAGTGTATTATCCTAAATAAGCCAGTCACAGAAAGACAAATACTGTATGATTTCACTCATATGTGGAATTTAAGAAACAAAACAGATGAACTTATGGGAAGGGGAAAAAGAGGGAGACAAACCATAAGAGACTCCTAGCTATAGAGAACAAACCGAGGGTTGATGGAGGGAGGTGGGTGGGGAATGGGCTAAATGGGTGATGGGCATTAAGGTCGGCACTTGTTGGGATGAGCACTGGGTGTTATATGTGGGTGATGAATCACTGGATTCTGCTCCTGAAACCAGTGCTGCCCTGTATGTTAACTAACTTGGAATTAAATAGGGAAAAAAAGCATAGTTTGCAAGACCAGTGTTTGAGATTTGTTTTGATGACAGGAGGGCTCCTTCCAAATTACTCTTTCCCAATTCTGTCTAGAAAATTTGTCAGCCTACAGTGTAGCCTATATGTCAAATTAATCTACCTACCTCCTCCCAATTGCCTTTCAGCAAACCTCTACTGTTTTTGAGAACACCTCTCTTAGCTTGGGATGCCATAACAAAATCCTATAGACAGGGTGGCTTACATAACAGAAATTTATTTTCTCACAATTTTTGTGGCTAGAAGCCTAAGATCAAGGTACTAGCATGGGCAGGTTCTGGTGAGAGCTCTCTTCATGGCTGATAGATAACCACCTTCTGTGTCCTCACTTGACAGGAAGAGAGTGAGCATGCTTTCTGGTGCCCCTTCTTATAATGGCACTAATCCCCTCATGAAGGCCCCACCCTCATGACCTCATCTAAACTTCGTTATGTCCTAAAGACCCCATTTCCAAATACCATGACACTGGGTGTTACAGCTTCAACATATGGGGCAGTAGTATCAGTTTCTTCTGGCTTGCCTCTTCCACTATGGAACTGCCATCTAAAAAACCAGGACCAGGGTGATCAGTGGCTCAGTTTTTTGTTGTTTTTTTTTTAAAGATTTTATTTATTTATTTGACAGAGACAGAGACAGCGAGAGACACAGCGAGAGCAGGAACACAAGCAGGGGGAGTGGGAGAGGGAGAAACAGGCCTCCCGCCAGGCAGGGAGCCCGATGTGGGACTCGATCCCAGGACCCTGGGATCATGATCTGAGCCGAAGGCAGACGCTTAACTGACTGAGCCACCCAGGTGCCCGTGGCTCAGTATTCTTAGCAGTATTTTACCCAAAGTAGAATCTTAGTCCCACAAGTGTTAGACTGTGCAGAAGAAGGGTTCCTCCGTCTCTCAGTTATAATCACCCACAATTTACACTTAGCAGCAGGTGGCTGGGGGGATGGGAAATGCTGATATCCTGCCCTTCCCAGGAAGACAGCCCTCTGACTGGGAGCTGGAGGCAGAGAGGGCCCTATGTTCTCAGCTGCATCAGTTTGGCATTGAGTTTCTGTCTCACTGAGCTCTGAGAGAAAAGAGGGGAAATGGTTCTTAGTTCAAAACCCACAGACTCTCACTGTTCTTCCAGAATTTTAGATTTTCTTGAATAAACGTGTCTTCATTTTCTGTATGTCCTTAAGATTATCTCCAGGGACTTAAATTTACATATCAGGCCAGATATGGATTTCACCCAGCAGGAAGATACTGAACTGTTCAAAAAAATTATGTTCTCCACTAGAGAAATTGAATTAATTGGAGAGAACTGAGGTCATCATTTGGATATCCGCATCTCATAGTAAAATAGTGGGCTTTCTATGGTTTAGTGGTTCACCAACATACATCTAAGCTTACACCCTGTTTGCAATAAATTGAAACCCATCAGTCAAAATCTTTGCCCATGTACACAGTACTTCCTAGTAGCCTTTTAAGGCCTCATTATCAAATACGAATAAATCGGGCTCCTTGCTCAGTGAGGAGCCTGCTCCTCCCTCTCCCTCTGCTGCTCCCCCTGCTTGTGTTCTCTCTCTCTCTGACAAATAAATAAAAATCTTTAAAAAATAATAATAATAATAATAATAATAAAGGGACACCTGGGTGGCTCAGTTGTTACGCGTCTGCCTTCGGCTCAGGTCATGATCCCAGGGTCCTGGGATTGAGTCCCGCATTGGGCTCCTTGCTCAGTGAGGAGCCTGTTTCTCCCTCTCCCTCTGCTGCTCCCCCTGCTTGTGCTCTCTCTCTCTGACAAATAAATAAATAAAAATCTTTAAAAATATGAATAAAGGAGTATCACCAGACATTTGATGAAAAACATGTGCAGAAAAGGAACAAGGAAAATAGAAAGTAAGTAGTCTAGAAAAACAGACAAAAATAAAGGAACGAAAATAACTTCAAAAAGATCTATAATTAATTCCCAGAGAGGGTACAAGAAGATAGCAAATCCATAAAAAGGAAACAGGAAGCTATGGAAAAGAAACAATCAGAAACAAGGAAAGAGGGCTTGGAAGTTAAAAATATAATTGACAGTGAGATTTTCAGTATAAAGACAAAGATAAATTTAAGCAAATCTCCAAAAACTAGAAAATACAAAAGACAAAAATATGAAGGAAAATGTAAAAAGGAAAATTTATCTTGTAGTTTCAAATTATGACTACTAACAGGAATTCTACAAAGGGGGGACAGATAATCTGTGAGTAGAAAATATCCTGTAAATTACAGAAGAACATTTCTCAAAGCATAAGTACACAAGTTTTAGATCAAAGGACCCAGAACAATAAATGAAAATTAAGAATCTTTCCTATCAATGTAATTGCAAAAACTACCTTTAAACAGCAAAGAAAATGAAAACACATAAAATTTCCCAGAGGTCTGGGGTATATAAGGACCCAATCACATACAGAAGAATAAGCATCAGATTAATATCAAACTTCTCATCAATTATGCTGGACACAAGAAGCCAATAAAGAAATGTTTCATAGTTGGAGAAGAAAATGTGTGGGTGGGTGAGAAATGTTATGCGGACCAGACTACCAAACATGAAGGCAGAATAAAGAAACTTTCAGGCAGCAAGGAATTGAAAATTTGCATCTCATGTATTTTAGGTTATTTGAAAATGTACTTCAGGAAGAACACAAAAGGAGTAAACCAGGAAGAAGACAATGAGATCCAGTAAACAGTAAGAGAAATTGCAGGATTACTACAGAATCAGCAGTCCAACTGGGACTGTGAGGACAAGGAATCCAGGATGGAAGATTCTGGAATATAAAAAGGAACTGATAGACAAGATACAATGATTGCTATCTGAGAAAATTTGAGGTCATGGTAAAATCAATTGTGGATTATGGAAAAGGAACATCCAATTGCAATTTAGTCTTGGAACAGTCTCCTATAAGTGACTGTGACATTGGACCTAGAGAGATAGAAATGTAGTCTTAAGCAGAGTACTTGACCCTGCAGTGACCACCATTTACAAGCTCATAATAATGTCAGTTGCTTTTTATTATATTTTTACACTTCAGAGTTTTGGACAAAGCATACAAGTCTTAATTGTGGTTACAGAACAGACTAAAATCATCAACTTTGAGAAGGCAAACATAAAAATATAACTAATAGAGATCGGAAGGTGGACAAGATAGAAGGGAATGTGGAAACACCAATATCCTCATCTTGGAAAGGGGGAACTCAAGAGAAATGAAGCACTTTATGTAATGTTGCTCAAAGTTGCAGATGACATCATATAACCATATTGGGAGAAGGGAGCAAGAAAAGGTAAGTGATAATATAAGTGAGCTAAATTCCCAATATTTAAAAGCAGGAAAACAATAATATCAACAACAATAACAAAAGTTAAGACAGTATGAGCCACTATTTTAAGGACTTCACATATATTAAATCATTTAATTCTCATAGAGATCCTCTGGGGAAGATCCATTTTTAATCCCACTTTACAGATGAAGAAACAGGTATAGAGAGATAAAGTAACCCACTCAAGGTCATGCAGCTGTAGAGTGAAGTCATATTCAAACCTAGACAAAGCAGCTCTGGAGTACTTGTTTTTAACCTATATGCAAATTGCTTCTCACAACAACCTTAGACAATGTCTAAAGTTGATATTTAAAAGAAAGGAACTATTAATTTCATTATATATTGTACTCTTTAATATTTAATCTTATTCATAAATTACTTTGGGAAATTAATATCACAGGTGAAGTTCATACAACAGGGCAATTTATTACTTTATAAAAGAATGAAACATAACTTTAACCTGGATATGTAATGTTAGATATATCACACAACAATCACTGATTTTTCATTAAATTCAATTAGCCAACATATAGTACATAATTAGTTACAGATGTAGAGTTCAGTAATTCATCATTTGCATATAACACCCAATGCTCATCACATCACATGCCTTCCTCAATGCCCATCACACAGTTAGCCCATGCCCCATCCACCTTCCCTCCAGCAATCCTCAGTTTCTTTCCCATAGTTAAGAGTCTCTCATGGTTTGTCTCCTTCTCTGGTTTCTTTCCATTCTGTTTTCCCTCCCTTCCCCTATGATCCTCTGTACTGTTTCTTATATTCCTCATATGAGTGAAACCATATGATAATTGTCTTTCTCTGATTGACTTATTTCGCTCAGCATAATACCCTCCAGTTCCATCCATGTTGATGTAAATGATAAGATTTCATCCTTCCTGATGGCTGAATAATATCCCATTGTGTGTGTGTGTGTGTGTGTGTGTGTGTGTGTGTGTGTGTACACATCTTCTTTATCCATTCATCTGTTGATGGACATCTGGGTTCTTTCCATAAGTTTGACTATTGTGGACATCGCTGCTATAAACATTGGGGTGTAGGTGTCCCTTTGGATCACTGTATTTGTATCTTTGGGGTAAATACCTAACAGTACAGTTGCTGGGTCGTAGGGTAGCTCTATTTTTAACTTCTTGAGGAACCTCTATACTGTTTTCCAGAGTGGTTGTACCAGCCCCATGGCTTTTAAATGCCATGCCAATGCCTTCCCATCAAGAGTGTAGGAGGGTTCCCCTTTCTCCTCATCCTCGCCAACATTTGTTGTTTCTTGACTTGTTAATTTTAGCCATTCTGACTGGTGTAACATGGTATCTCATTGTGGTTTTGATTTGTATTTCCCCGATGCCAACAATTAATCACTTAAATGTCATGTAAAACTCTAAAATGCAGAGAGAGAGAGAGCTGAATGAGAACAGATAACAATACTCTAGTAGATGGATAACCACAGAAATCTAGAGTTGATGGAGAGATGCATATATCTTTGGGAAACTCAACTGGATAAGCTTGGTGAGTGTTTGTTGTCTCTCATCCTTGACTACTCTTGCCTTTCTTTAGTGCCTGAAACATTCTAAATCACCCTTCAAGACTAAGCTCAAGCATCACTATTTCCCTCAATGTTATCCTGCCCTGTGACTAATGACCATGATGGAGTCATATGCTACACAGAGGCTAGGCTCCAAAAGGCAGCCACTACAGCTAAAATTATCAATAGTCAAAAGTCACTTGACATTCCCATAGGAAAATGCTGTAACAGAAACCACTATATTGTGTCTCAGTAGATCTAACATAAGTCAATTTCCCTCTAAATTTGGAACAGATTGCTGTTTCTTTTGGTGAGCTGCACAAAAAATAGTTGGCTTGTGTTTTTAGGCCATGTAGTATGAAAAATACCTGTTTTTAAACTTTGTAATCTCATTTAAAATGACTTTGGGAATAGCAGATAGCTCATGTTCCATTTCTGGACTACACTGATTATATCAGGTGACAGGCACTAGTCGTTATTTTTCTCCTCTTTCATTTTTATTTGCTGAGTTCATATAATTGAATTCATATAAAAATAAATGGAAGAAAGATGTAAATTCTCCATAATCCTTTCATTGAGCCTTCCACTGAAAACTGTACACACCTATCATTCTACATTAAAATGATGCATAATATAATTTAGGTAAGAAAGCATGATAGAGAATGATGGATTGATAAGTGACAGAAAAGATGAAAGAGACATTGATACAAGGATGAATAGATGAAAAAATCTTGTAATATATTAATAAAATGTTAGCTGCTTAGATGTAGATAAAGAGGTTTAGAGATAAAAATGGATAGATGTATAGTTGGGATTATGAGTGGCGAACTTGACAGACAGCCTGTTGGAAGGATAACATAATGGAAAGATGATGGTAAGAGAGAACCTGATGATGAAGTGATGGTGGAAAGGAGATAGAAGTGGATGAGGATACAAATACATGCAGACATTTATGCATTCATTCAACAAATACTCACTGGATGATTACTAATTGTGAGTCAGTATATTACGCACTGGGGACACAATAAGGAACAGATTTCTTTGTCTTCACTGAGCTCAGAGTTAGACATATTATTATGAGGACATTAGGTGCTGGAATTTTAAAAAAAAATCAAAAGGTCAGAAAAGAATGGCAATACAATTTTAGGAAAGGTGGTCAGTAAAACTCCAAAATAAAGAGACAGATGAGTGATATGATACTATATGGACAACCATAGCAATCAAAAGTTGATAGGGATAGGCATATGCTGAGCAGTAGAGCAAAGTAGATAAATGCCAAGAACAGAAGAAAAATGGTTGCTGGTGAGATAGAAAATGATAGTATAGATAGGCAATTGATGTTGAATGAGTGGAAAATGAAGAAAAGCAGAGGTAAATAGATCCCTGCTACAGTGGTGATATGTAAATCTAAAACTCTGGAGAAACTGATGGATGGTTCAAGCAGAACAAAGTTTTAAGCCCATGCTCTATATCTGCATGTTTTACATGTTATTACAGGTCTTTAACCCATGGATATAAGTGCACATGAAGACAGTGTCTACTCAAATCAAATATAATTAATATTTTTAAATAGAACTTACATGAAAATAAATCAATGCAAACAAAGCTTTGAGGAACAGCTTTTGCTATGCAAATGACTGTAGATTCATACACAACATATTTTTGATCCATTTCAAAGCAGAATCCAATAGTAATTATCAACCAGAGTTATTGGCTTTAAAAGTTCCTTAAGCTTCCACAGTCCCATAGTATGATGGTTGTTCCCTATTTTTAGCCATCAGCAATGGTTGCTTAGCAGCCCCGGAAACTCCTTTGTCAGAAACCACTATCACATTGTGGATGGCATTGGAAAAATATGCTGCCTGCAAATTCTCACCCAGCATGGAAGTCACTCATCTAGAGCTGCCAAAGGAGAATTTTCACAAGACACCCAAAAAAGAAATCTGCTCTGTCAAGGATGGAGATAAGTGCTACATGAAATAAGGAGAGATTTAGGGGTGCCTGGATGGCTCAGCAGGTTGAGCGTCTGACTCTTGGTTTTGGCTTGGGTTGTGATCTCGGGGTCATGAAATCAAGCCCTGCGTGGGGCTCTGTGCTTGGGGCAGAGTCTGCTTGGAACCCTCTTCCTCTGCCTATCCCCCTGTTCTCTCTCTCTCTCTCTAAATTAAAAAAAAAAAATCTTAAAAAAAGAAATAAGGAGAAATTTAAAAGTTCTTTATTTTAGCTCAAACATCCTCTAACTACATAATGATGGAAAACACAGTTGACATTTAGGTATACATTAGGTGAGCATTGACAAATTTTTCAAATGAACTGAAAAATGCCTTGAGTTTGTAGGGTGCCTTGTTTTATCTACCCTACCATCTAACGTCCCACCCCTACAGTCACTAAACACTAAGAATATACTATAGCAGAAACCTTATTATCTGATGTACTTGTGATGAATACTTGGTTGACTAATTGAAAATATTGTTTTAAACTGGAAATAATTTTAAATGGCATGTATGTGTATATATATATCTTAGACAATTTATCTAATATTAAATCATATTAGTAGACTTTGTTTCTTCTCTTTCTTAATGTAGCGTCAAGGTCTTTTCATTGAGTGGGGGTCCTTTAAGTTTCTCATAGTCATTATTACATCAACCCCATGATATGGCATCAACTCTGACATCAAGTTTCACTTTCTTTGAAATGCAGCAGAAATTTGAGGACACTTATGAAGGAATTAAGGTACAAAATGCTTCTAGATATTTGTTTTATTTTTTCCAATCTCTTCCCACACCTACTTCTAGAACAACTTTTTCCTTAACAATCTGCCTATATTGCCTTCCCTAATTAATTTACATTTCATAGAAATAACAGTTCTTTTAAAATCCATTAATTACATAATATTGAATTAAATAAATTACAATAATAAGTACACTTGGCATAAAGAGGTTTAGAATCAATCATAATGGCTCTCAGTAAGCATGAAACCCAACAGGTAGAACGAGATGTGTACAAGTGGGTAGGCTATTAGCTGTGCGTTTTCAGTGTGCCTTAGAGTATTAAGCAGTATATTTTACAGAAGGAATAAAGAGCATTATTAATCTAGTAAGAAGTCAGGTAAGTTTTGACTCTCTGTGCCAGTCACTGTGCCAAGTTCACAGGTATGAACTTGTTAAGGCTCTGTTCTCAGGGAACTACATTAATTTCAAAAATGCTTTCTTTGTACAGCTAAGTTTGAATCCTTGTTCTAAGTTTACATGTATGAACTTGTTAATAAGGCTCTGCTCTCAGGGAACCAACTACACTAATACCAAATCTCAAAAATGCTTTCTTCGTACAGCTAAGTCTGAGTCCTTGCTTCCTCTTTAACTCATGCTGTGGCCCTTGTCAGCACTTTTCCTTCACAAAACTCAATTTTCTCCATCTGTATAATGAAACTCTAGGACAGATAAAGTTCTTTGCTGCTTTCTGGTTCAAGAATTGGTTTTTTGAGTTTTAGAGTTGATACTATTTTGCTTAAGATTACAAGAGAATAATTAAATCATTGAGTTTTAAATTTTGTTATTTTTTATTAAGATTCAACACTGCTTTTAGAATTATATATTCCAGGTCTGGAAATACAAGAAATATTTTACTTACATATGACAGGTGGCAAGCTAATATAACTAGGGTCTGAATTTCAGCTCTGACAATTTATAGCTTTGCGTTCATGGGATAAGTCCATTGACCTGTTGGGATTTCAGTTTACCTTCTATCAGAAAAAGTAACCATATGTGTATTAGTTATTGATTGATATGTGACAAATCATCTGTATCTTAGAAGCTTAAAACCAAAAGAAATTGCCATTTCACAGTCTCCGTGGGTCAGAAATCCTGGAATGGCTTAGCTGGTGGTTCTGGCCCAGGATCTCTCTTGAGCTTACAAGTAAAGCTGTAAACTGGGGCTGCAGTCATCAGCAGGCTTAATGGGACTAAAGGATCCATTCCCAAGCCTACTAATTTGGCCTCAATTCCTTACCAGACACTGGCCAGAGGAGAAGGGGAGAAGGAGAGAGACAGGCAGACAGAACTAAGAAAAAAACCTACAGTCCTTTTGTAAGCATTGGAAGTGACATCCTATCATATCTGCCATATTTTCTTCACTGGAGGTGAGTTAAGTTCAGCCCACACTCAAAGTGAATTTAGCTTCACCTCTTCATAAGAGGAGTGCCAAAGAATTTGTGAATATAATTTAAAACCATCAAATACATAGCACTGATATTAACTCTCCTCCACCTTCTAAAGTGACCTCCATCTAGTATATTTGAGGGAAATAGCAGCAGCAACAGCAACAACACAAATGTATCTATAACTGAATCATTTTCACGTGGCAGCTGCTTCTTTGTACTTCCCCTGAGTCCACTGTCTGGAACTTCTGGACTATTGTCTTATCCCTGACAACTCCGTTATCTCAAGAGACATCATAGAGAGGTGACTGTAGGGCAGTACTTCTACTGGCCTGTCTTAGGGATCCCCACAACACAGCCACACAACCTATTTAGCTGCATTATATTGTAATGGTACTTGGAGAGACAGAATATCACAGACCTAGAATCAAATACTGGATATATCTGTTATTAAAAGTCTCAATGGACTTTTCTCAGTCAACACTTTTCTCTAAAACGCTCTTTCTGTCATGTTGGCTAACTTCTCTCTATTCTTTGTTTTCTCTGACTTCAGATTTCACCTCTTATACAGAACAATTTAACTGTCTCTGTTTTTCCCTTGCATCCTTCTCATACCTTCAAGATGTCACTTTCCACTCTCAAGTGACATGTGGAGACACTGTCCTAAACATAGTTCTCTCCCTAATAGTGCCCGTTATTAAGATAGTATTTTCTCACAAATATTACATGACCATTTATTCATTCATTGGTTCATTCACTCAACCATTCATCCATTTGTCCATTCTTTACTGACCCACCTATGATATCTTAAAGCACTATTCTAGGAATGTAAAACCAATGAAGACGCTATCTGTGCTTCTCAAAATACCAGTTTAAAGGGATAGATGAACACATACATTAGAACATAAATGCAGAGAGCTTTCTTGGAGACTAAGAGATGAGATCTAATGTGAGTCTAGAAAGTCTCTCAGAAATTAGCCAGACAAAAAGATGAGAAGATGGAAAGGAGATTCCCAGACCAGCAGTTCTCAAACTTGATTGTGCATCACAATCACCCACTGAGCTTCTTAAGCACAGATGCTGGGACCACACCCATAGTTTCTGATTCAGTAGGCTGAAGGTTGAACCTGGTAATTCACATTTCCAACTAGTTCCCAGGTGGTACTAATACTCACGCTGCTTGTCCAGGGACCATACTTTAAGATCCACTGCTCTAGGCCAAGAGAGATAAACATGGTACACTTGAAATACTGCACATGGTTAAGAAGGGTTTTGGCACATCCAAGGAGAGTACTGATGAGAGATGAATCTAGAAAACCAGGACTGGATTATGATACACTTTGGAAGTCATGTTAAGAGGTCTGAACTTTATCCTGGTGGTGGTGGAGACACTGACTATTATTAAACAAGAGTATATACATGATCATATTCAAGCTTTAGAAAGATCACACTGACTGCATTGCTGAGAACTGACTTTAGTGCTGAGAACTGAAGGCAGATCCCCAGCAAGAATACTTAGGATATTGTTGTATTATATCAGGTGAAAGGTGAATTGAAGTAATGGAAATGTGATAATGACACATTACAAATATAATAATATCAATGAAAGTGATGATAGCCAACAATTTTAAATATCATTGGGCATGCAGGAGTCTAAGAGCTTTCCATGAATTATTACATGTCATTCTCACAACAATCCTATAGAATACATTGATTATTAAACATATTTTATAAGGGGAGACTAAGGCTTAAAAGTGAGGTAATTAGCTTAAGGTCACACAGATAAGAAAATATGGAGTCAGAATCCAAATACAGATAGTCCAACTTTAGGATCTCTGTTCTTAATCCCATGTTTTGAGGTAAAAGGAGGTTAATGGTGTTGGGCAAGTCCATATTTTGTACAACCAGGTTAATTATGGTTCCATTAAGTCTAAACCCATTTTCACTGTTATATGTTGTCACAGAACAGGATTCTTTTTCTTCAGGGCACTCACGTAAGTAGATAATTCTGCCTAAGTGATATTACTTGATCAGGTATGTCTTCCTCACAGATCTGAACCTCCAGGAAAATGGAGACTATGTTTGCTTTTATTCACCATTTGTATCCCCATGCCCTAGTACAGATTCTTAGCAAACATTTAATTAATAGTTTTTGAGAGAATGAGGAGCAAATGAAGATGAGAAGGAATAGGTTCTTGGTGGAAGAAAAATCCTCTTGGAAACATCCAGTAGGTTCTAGCATATAGAAATCTGGAGCTTAGAGAAGAGGAAGAAAAGCAACAAAAACAGATCTTGGGAGTCATCAGCTCAGAATATTAACAGAACCCAACTGAGTGAATGAGAATCAAACCAGGGCTACTAGAAAGAAAGCATTATTATAAGGATCAAATAAGGCTATGCGTGATAATTTGAAAAACTGTGTATCATGTAGATTATCATTAAAATGGTAATTACTAATTAAATTAATATAAATAAGACCTATCTGATTACACATTTCCTTTGCTATACGCTCACAAAGTCAAGGAAAGCCTGGATGTTGCCTTGGTAAAAGACCTTAGACATTTATACATTTTATCTTTCTCAATGAACTGCCAAGCAAGTGCTTACCATAGACACGTAGAAAACACTGGTTGAATCTGGCACCAAATATAAGAGATTGCCTCCTTGTCAAGTTGTGCTGTGACCTGGCCTACATGAGCTGAGCATGCTTCTTGTGTTCCTGTCACAGTGTCTTAATGTAAAAGCCCAACCAACCAGAGACTTTCCTCCCCATCTCTACTTTCAGTTGCTGGGATTAGAACCCTACTAACCACTCGATCTGACTAAAGAGTAAGGTGCAGTGGCCTTGAGTGGCTAAAGGGAGAAAGTTCAATGCAATATTAGTAGCATAATATCATGTCACAGAATTTACGGAGACATTCTCCTTTGGGACAGTGCCCTCCATGATCTGGCTCTTGGCTACCATACTGATCTTAGCTCCAAATACTCTGCCTTGCTCATTCTGTGACAGTCACACTGACCTTACTGTTCCTCAAATGTAGCAAACATGCTCCCGCTCAGGGCCTTTGTACTTACTCTTCTTTCTGCTAGAAATCCTTGGTTCATTTGCTTTGTTCTTCCTATTATTATGCAAATATCTCACTGGAAAACGTTCTCCAACTCCTGCCCATCATTCTCAGAACTATCACCCTATTCAGTTAGCTTTTGTTTATATGGGTTACATCTACTAATATTTAGTGTTTAGAAATTAAAACTGAAAAAATGTTAATATGTTTATGTTTTTATTAATTTAAATATAAGTCATTACACATTAGCCTAAATGACACTTTTATGAAAAATAACTACATTTTCAAAACATAAAATATGTAGTGAGAAGGATGACATTGTTTTACATTTCTGAAAATATCTTTAGTATGTTGTTTAAAAGAAGACATCTGGGTTTTCATTTCCACTTCATCATTCAATCTGGAATGAAATGTCTTGACTGAAGTCTATCAATGAAATCCAGCCACACAGAGAAATCAAATCAGAAAAGAGGAGGGTTTCAATAGCCTTTTTGGATAACTGTGGATATTTTTCTTTGATACTATACCAAAACTCAACAGATGATGGTTTCTTAAAGGTTCCTTGAAATATGGAATTTGAAACCAAATCAATGGATTTTTTATACTCATTTGCACTAAACTCCATTGGTTTATTTTACATTGTGGATCCTTTACCAATGCCTGATCTGTGATATCGTGCACTGGTCATTTGGAAAACAGAAGTTCACTGAGCTATACAGATCTTTCAAATGCTGACACTTTTCACTTATGCACTATAAAAAGGCACACTTGTTGCTATCACCATCAATCTCATCAGAAAGTTTTCAAGTACAGGGAAGTTGTCAGGCTCATGAGGTCAATATAGATTTTCCAAAATTCCAATTTTCACTTGAATTTTCAAATATTATCATCAGCAAAAATGCTGTCATTTGTTTTTCCTTGAAGTGACAGAATTCATTCTTTTTTTTAAGAAAATATTGCCAAAAGTTCAAGTCTAAATAACAATAAGTTGTCTATCAGTCAGTCTGTCAAGTAAAATGATGGTCCACAAATGAGAGCAGCTACTTTAGTTTGGAACTCTAATCATCATGAAAGTGCTTTTCCTCAAGAGAACATTATTATTTTGCTGTGCAGCAGAAGTACTTTATGTTTTCATTTTGTCACCAATATTTTTAAGATTTGTACTCAAGGTTTAAGATATAATGAAATTACTAAATTTTATTGTTTCATTAAAGCTATTATTAGGTAAGATTTTTGTTTTTTCTTGTCTTTTAAAAAAATGTTTTGGTACTACTATCTTGATTCACACTAATGCACCAGCATTGATTTTGCTTCAACAGTCCAAGGCCAATAGAGTAAAAAGGGCAAATAATATCTTAATAATATTACAGTAATAACTTTGCCTTTTCTGGCCCTCTAAAAGAATCTCAGAGACCATCCCGCATGGTATCCTCAGGATCACACTTGGAGACCCAGCATTCTAGGTATGTTTCTTACAGTAAAATTTCTGGGTCAAAGTATGCACATATTCAACTTCACTACAAACTGTGAAATGCTCCAAACTGGGTTATGTAAATTTATGTTCCCACTGGCAGTATATTAAATTGCGTACTTCTATCTCTTGGTATTGTCTAATTTTTCTAATTTTTACACAATTCCCTTCCTAAGGGGCAAGCAATTTTCTTCTTTTCTGTTATTTCTTTATTAGAGTAGCCTATGAATATACAAGGTAGTCTAACAAAGATACTAGATATACAAATACATTCAATATGTACAAATATTCAAATACATATGTGTGTGTGTGTGTGTGTATATTCAAAGGGTAGCATGCTATACACACTGTTCTGAGACTTACTTATTTCCATTATTTTATAGATATATTTCCCTATCAGAAAATATAGAACTGCTTTATTATTTAACAGCTGTAGTTTTCTATTTTGTGGATGTACCATCATCTAAGCATTATTTTTCCTTTTTTATTGTAGATCTTTATAAACTTCATATATTAATCCTTCTTCAGCAATACATGTTGCAAATAAAATTTCCCAACCTGTCACTTATAACTCTTTATGGATCTTAACCAAAGCTCTTTATTATAATGTAAGCCAGATTTAGAATTGTTTTATTTTTTCTTTTGTTCTATGTTTTTAAATGTAAACTTTCCTATCCTATAATCATGGAGCCTGTCTCCTTTATTGTATTCTAAAAGTGTTGAAGTTTTGATTTTCACATTCAGTTCTTAAATCCACCTGGATTTATTTTTGTGCCTGGTGTTGTACACAATCTAATTTTATTTTTTCCATATGGATGACCAATTTTCCAGCATAATCTCTACTCTCTTCCACAGCTTTGAATTGCCATCTTTGAACTGCCATTCCATATGTGTTTCTAGACTCTGTCTTCTGTTCCACTTGTCTATTTTCCATCTTTCCACCAATATGATTCTGTCTTAATTACCACATTTTTTAAAAAAAATAATGTTAATATGTGATAGGACAAATTCCCATACTTTACTGTTCTTCCAAATTGTCTTAATGATTTTTATATATTGGTGACAGATAAATGACATTGTGGATATTGATCTGTAGTTTTCCTTTCTTTAAACATACTAATTTTACAGTTTTTTTTATATTGCTTCACAAAATTGATTTCATTTATAATAAATACATGTTTTAATGTGATTTTGTTGTCTGCCTTTTTTAGCATGTTTCTTACTGTATTTTAGAATTTTGGTGTGCAGGCTTATTTTTAATAGGAGGTTTTCCCTTCTCATTCTCTTCCACTTCTCTTCCGACCCCACACACAGTTTCTCTCTGATAATCTTTGTCTCATGTTTATATAGTTGCATCCACCAAACTCACCAGGTCCCACCCAGACCCTAGTTTTACTTATGATGCCAATCATTAGCCATAGTTCAGAGAATCACAGAGCCACCAAATGGATAATGTCACTTTCTGTTCATTTATCTTTATACTTTTGACTCCACAGAAACTGACCTCCCTCTAAGTTTCATAATCGCAAGCAATTTCCCAATTAAAGAAGATGGGGAGTGCCAGCTGAGGGTCTGATTTCCATCAATGAACTTTTCTCTGGTACAATATCTTTAAAGAAGGGCTTTTAAGTTTCTAATACCACACAGGAGCACAACTCCTGGTTACATCTACCTGCTTACAAACAGAGCCTAGAAAAGCTGCAGCTTCAGTCCATCTTAGTATCCTGGTTTTCTGTTGTTCTTTTGGTTCAGACAGATATTACATTGTTTTTGAATTGTCTTTTCATTTGTCTGGTTTGGTTTTCCTTTCTTATATTTATTTTCTCTGTCACTGCCATGAGGTGGGTTAAAGTGTGTGCTTGTCCTGCCATCTTGACCATATCTGTTATGCCTCTGTAATGGTTTCAAATAGTACCTTTCAGAGGGATTTTTGCTAGCTTTGTTTGTGTTTTTTTTTTAAGAGAAAAATGACCATAATTTTAAAGAATATTTGGAGGTTAGTTAGTGGATTTTTCAATTTCTCTAACTCATTTGGTTTCCTGTTTATGGACTTACTCATATTTAAATTTAAATTTTCTGAGCTCTCTATTAAATAACTGACTCAAACAGCACAATCAAGCAAATAGCTTATCCTTAATCCATTTTGTGAAAGTTCGTCCTAAGCTATTTCTTTCTTTCTTCCTCTTTTTGGCATCAGAGAAAGCCAGACAATCCTAGGCTGTAATCATTCCCATTGAGAGACAGACTGTCATATTAGATCACTGATCTGGTCAATTTCAGGGTCACTCACTATAGATGTTCATCTTATATTTCAGAGAAATGTGTGGGTAATTCACGATGCAAGCTAACAGTTTCAGGTAGAGCACGGCATTTGCTTTGAACCCCCAAGTCTACAGTAGTTGTAAAGGATTTCTATGTATATCCAGGTGGTGCTAGAGACAACATGTGACCCTGATAGTATTCGCACAGAGGCGTTAAGTTAAATTAAAGGCTTGCGGACAATAAGACACTTCAGAGCAGCTCACTACTTTAAATGTTAATATTGGGAATTTTCATCTCAAATTATTTCTAAAAAGAAGAACCTGAAATACTTTGAGAATACAATGGGAAGGTAATATCTTGGTGTCATGATTTTCACAGTTTTTGCAATCCACGTTGAAAAAAATCTTTCTTTGCTCTTAGTGGAGTTATAAATTAAGCTCGCTTGCATCATTAATAGCAGTAAATTGGATCCCTTCAAGATTTCATTTTTTTTATAAAGGAGGAAAAAGTCCCAATCAGTCACATAGGCTCCCTTTTGCCCACACACTCACCATTAATTGACATAACATTAGTTTCCATGGCTTCATTGGAAATGATTCTAAATATATTAGTCTGAATACAGAATTGAAAAACTAAACTAAATGTAAAATTGTTTCAGTTAAGAAAGAAACTGAAATATGTTTCCATCATCATCTAAACACATGCATACACATAAAGACATATGCATACACTCTGAAAAGCTTCATTGTTCCTGTGCAATATTCCAGAGTTGAGAGACCTGCAGCATGCACTTTGGGTAGGGTTGGAGACACATTTTAAAGAGAGATGATGATGATGATGATGATATAATAATAAATGGGAGAATGTATAAGTTAAAAGCACATAATTTATATTTATATATTCTAGAGAAACATATAGCATGTTTAACTCATCTAGTACATAAAAATATTTATTTCTGGTTATAAAGTTAACAAATGCCTATTATTACAAGTTAAAAATGGTGAGTTATATATTGAAAAAGGAAAGAAAATTAAAATCACCAGTAATCTCATTGTTCAAGATGACTGCTCAACAGTTTCTGTTATTTCTTTCCAGTCTTTTTCCGGGGTTTCTGTGTATTTGAATAACAAAATCACATGGTTTCTATATTACATCGCACTTTATGTTTTTGACTTAAGATTAATTTTAAGGCAGTTTTATTTTTATCATTGTTATTACTAGACATTACTTTAAAATGCTTTATAATAATCCACCCAAATCCTAAGGAGATACTATTCAAGCTTTTCATTATTTTTTGGGGGGACATTTAGGGTCCTTTCTTCTTGGGCTAGTTCCAAGAAAGCCAAGTTTCACATCTCTATGAATAATCTAAACCATTTAAAAAATCTTTAATTAATTACATCATTTAATAATAATTTCTCCTGTAGACACTGATGTATACCATATTTAGTCCCATTCTAATGTACTCAAGCATTAGCATCTTAAACAATTATCCTGTGGTTCCACCTCTCACTTCAGCCTTTGCTCTACTGACATTCAAAGCCAATTTTTAAAATTTTGTTGACTCTCTCTAGCTCCTCACCTCCCACACTGGCATTCCAATCTGATACTGTTCTCACCACTACACCTAAACCTGTCCAACTAGAGTTATGAATCTACTCTGTGCCAGTTAACGTAAACTTTCTCAACCTCTCAGTGATGGTCAGTCTGACATCTGTCCCCCCGAACTCTCTTCCTTCAGCTGCATCACTGCTCTCTCCCTTTGCCCTTTTTTATTTCCTTTGCCAATTTATCCAATCTACCTCACTCTTAAATGTTGGAATTATTCAAGGATGGAGTTCTAAGCTACCGTCTCTCCTCTTCTCAGTCTAGCTATTCTACTTCGTTTTGCATGCATCTACTCATCCTTCAAAAGATATTTACATTTCAAGTTTCATTTGATGTGACTCTACCAGGCTGTTCAGATTCAACTAACACATTTAGTCCTTGTCAGCTGACATCATAATACTTAGCACCCACTTCTTGTCTAGCACTCATTAAGTAAAACTGTATTTTAATTATATGTTTTTCTCCACTATCAATTTTCCTACTGGTTGGAACCATATTTGCCCATCTTTGTATTTTCCAACAGTCCAGGCCTTTAGTAAGTGTTCATTAAATGCTTGTAGAATAAATTAGTAAATCATAGCTGCTCTATTAGAGCAAATGTGGTTGTATGGAGGAGGAACGCAATCAAACCAGCTCAACCAAATATAAGATGTATTGTAAAGATACATGAGAATTTTGGGGAATATAATAATAGGAAAAATAAGGGCTCATGGGAATTTGGAATTCAAACAATCTTTTTTCACTTTACCTATTATTTTATTTTTTTATTTTATTATGTTATGTTAGTCACCATACAGTACATCATTAGTTTTTGATGTAGTGTTCCATGATTCACTGTTTGCGTATAACACCCAGTGCTCCATACAATACGTGCCCAAACGATCTTTTCTTCTATGTGTGAGTGTGTGTGTGTGCTGCTTCATTCTCCTGCTTCTCTCTCAGATGTGCCTTCTCTGCTTAATTCTCAGCAAACACATATGGTTAATCAGGAAGGTTACCCCAGCATTGAAGCTTCAACCCATGAATCTGCATGACTCTTAAACTTGATTCCCTAGTAATGACTGATTCAGTCACTGGGGCTCAATTACGGCTTCCACAAAGAAGAATGTGAGTCATCGGATGAAAATCTGATGGTCAGGTGTCCATCCCTATTTCATTAATCTGTGGCCCAGGGTTGATACCATTATGTAGTACCTGTGTAAATCTGCCCTTCTAGGCTGTAGACTGGCAATAGTTTCTAAGGTTGTGGCATGGGTTGGATGGTCACAATGGTCATCTCTGAAATATACAGTGCCATGACTGCCTTTTAAGCTTTTTATGCTGTAAGAATTTTCACTCCTTCAGAACTCTATCCCATGCAGTTCTGGCCTCTGTACTCTCTATTCCTTTCATTATTCCTGGTGATTTTAATATTCCCATAGAAAATTCTCACAATACTCTGACCTCTCAGTATCTACCTCCTTTCTTCCATTGTCCTCCATCCCATTTCAGATGGTCATACTTGTACCTGATAACTATGGATAATTGTAACCCCTCCATAAATTTCAATTTCAAATAGTCCACCCTCTGTTCATCACTTCCTATCTTTCCAGTTCATTTCCTCTAGAAATACAATTCCAACATCCTTCCAGGACCACAGGTCCTACCATCTTTTCATATCCCTCATTTCTTTGATATATTTTCTTCCCTCCTTATCCATATAAACTTGATATTAAATTATAATAATCACTTTTTGCACAAATCCTCAATACCTCTGCCACCTAGCACTTCATTTGTTCTTGGTGAAATTAAAAATTGTATTAAATCTAACTCTCCCTATTCAACATATAAATCAGTAATCCTTGATGCTTCTTCCCTCCTCCATTCATAAAATCTTTCACAAAATCCTGTCAATTTTATCTCCTCAAAGATGATTTTCTCTCTTCCTATTAAGACTAGTTACTGCAGCCCAACATCAGTTCTTGCCAGTATAACTCCAACAGCCTTCTCACTCTACTTTCTGCAGGTGCATCCTCCCCTAATCCAGTCTCCACGAAAATGCCAGAGCTACCTGCACTTCAAATCTACCCATATCACTGCATTAAGACTATTTAATAGTTCCCAATTGCCTGCTGAAGAAAATCCAAACTCTTTAACACAGACTACCTCTTTTCCAATTCTCGTTTCTTACAACTTTTGACTTACACTTTGCACTGCTGCAACACTGAAATGTTTGGAGCCATGGCATATGGTTGTATACAACCATATTTGATGGACTTACAATGTTGTGAAATTCCAACACGCTCTCTACTATTTCATGATTTTGTTCATGTTTTTTTTTTTTCTCTGCATGAAATACTCCCTTTGTCTCTGTTTATCTAGGGATACCAGGAAGAGAGACGCAGATATTATTTAGGGATATTTAGGTCCTACTCTTTCTTCAAGTCCAACACCATGCTCATCCCCACCCGAGTGAGAATATGGCCAGTCTGTGTTAATTTTGGTTAAAAAACTATGCACACATGCCCTGAAATAATACACAGTAGACTGTTTTAGCCAGTCCCTCTGCAAGGGGATTACAAACTCTGGGTATAAAAGGGCAGTGGAAAAGGAAGTCTAGACTTTCATGAATCAGGCAAGATGCAAATTTGTCTAGAAAGTATAATTGGCAACTGCATGGAGCCAAGAAAAACTACATCAAAATATGCTACATCTGTTCCTACCTTGTGTGGCCATTTTACTTAAAATACAAACTTGTATTCTTGGCAAATTAAATTGAGAATTTTATCTAATTTTACACTTGGGATGTGTGTGCTAACTTCTCTGGCATTTAAATATACTTTTAATGAGATATGAGCTTCTGAGTATCAGGTTTGTAACAATTAAGCAGATGTTAAAAGTTGAAAATGGCTCAATATTTATAGTGACTCTTTTAGAAATATATATCAAGATTTTAAACTGCAATATTCTTTGGTTCAACAATTCCAAGTCTAGAAATGCATCATAACGAAATAATATGACAATTTGGTAAAGGTACACACACGCACACACTCACAAATGATTTAGTTGAACACTTGTTTAAATAATGAGAAATTAGAAACAGATGGTTAATAAACTATTATAGTAAATCCATTAAATGGTGCACTGTGAAGACACTGATGATAATGAGGAATATTTATATTAATTGACACAAGAAAAGCACCAGAACATATTGTCATTGAGGAGTGAGAACAGCAGAATGCATAAGTGTATAGAACAATACACACGCAAACATACACACTCCCTCTCTGACATGATATACACATGACTAATATATCTGAAAAAGTATTTTCAATATATTTTAAGTTTTTAATTCTATTTTTGGGGGCTCTTTTTACTTTCTTCATCATACCTTTCTGTATTGTTTGAATTTTTCAAGATGATTACGTATCAATTTCTAAAATCTAATGAAAAGCTATTTAATTTTGAAGTAAATGTTTAACCACTAAAGTCCAAAAACATATTAGCAAATGGTTTAGTAATGTTTGGATGAATGTAAAAGGCCTTTTGAAGCCTAATATTTAAGTCAAATTTAATACAGGAAGAGATACACAGTTTTGACTGCATAACAAGAAGTTGAGCAAGGCAAATAAAAAAAAAATGAACACTAACAACCACAAGCAAAACTACAGCTACATGGGAATTGAGGGAAGTATTCATGACATGTTTCAAAGACAGTGGGTGAATATTCCTAAAATATAAGAACTTACAAGTAACTAAGTATATATGATTCAAGTAGTTCACATTTAATGATGTTTCTCACTTATTTAAAAATTTAACATAATGTGAACTTAATCACTTATCTATGGCTAATAGAATGTCAGAACATGACTTTTCCTTATATCATTCATTGGGATAAACAAGCCTCTCCTGAAAAGTCTTACACAAAATCAGTGAAAATATTCAGGGCCCGGCTATATGTGTCTCTATAGGAATGACCCTTGTAAAATATACACAATTTTCCATTTTCTTTCCAGAGTCAAAGTTGTTTTTTCTTTAAAAAAAAAAAAAAACATGATACTGCTGCTATAAACATATAGCAGCATTATCAACAACAGCCAATTTATGGAGAGAGCCTAGATGTCCATAGATAGATGTACAGATAAAGAAGATGAAGTATACCAATGGAATATTACTCAGCCATCAAAAAGAATGAACTCTTGCCATTTGGCATCAACGTGGATGGAACTAGAGGGTATTATGCTAAGCAAAATAAGTCAGTTGGAGAAAGACAAATGACAGGATTTCACTAACATGTGGAATTTAAGAAAGAACACAGATGAACATATGGGAAAGGAAGGAAAAATAAAATAAGATCAAAACAGAGAGGCAAACCATAAGAGACTCCTAACTATAGAGAACTGAGGGCTGCTGGAGGGGAGGTTGGTAGGGGAATGGGCTAAGTAGGTGATGGGCATTAAGGAGGACACATGATGTAATGAGCACTGGGTGTTATATGTAAGTGATGAATTGCTGAATTCTACTTCTAAAACCAATACTACACTATATGTTAACTAACTAGAATTTAAACACAATCTTGAAAGAAAAACAAAAAACCTCATGATACTTTCAACTATAACTCCTGACACTCCAAGCAGTACAATATAAGCAAAGAATATCTTTAGATGGTTTCAAACTAACACTGCAAGGGTTTGCATATAGAAATGCAAGCACACTTCTAAACTATTCCATGCTTTTCTATTAACCTAAGAAGCTGGGCATAGCAGATACATCTCCTAGCTCTTCCTCTCCTTGACTTCAGTGGAGCAGCTATAACCTGGTGACAAGCACATACTTTCAGAGTCAAGGGAAAGTTTTTTGAATATCAATTCTGTCACTTACTAGTTGGCTGATTCCTTTTGTATGACAAATGCTATAAGCTTCAGCATTTGAAATTACTGAATCAAAAAATATGATGTTAATAATATCTCCTCACAAGGGTACTTGGAGAATGTAAATAAAACACTTAGCATAATGCCTGGCACATAGTATGGCTTCAATAAAAATAATTATAACAATAATTATAATCAATAATAGAATGGTGGGGGTGAGAATTGTACTTTCCTTCCCTGAGGAGGAATTATAAAATTCTTATCATTTTAACCCTTTTGCTGGGGTTCAGTTTAAAGACAATCACATAAGAGTTGTGCTTCTCAATACAGGCAGTGTGAGGAACTTCAAGCCTTAAAATTTTGTCCTTCTGAGATAGGTGCTGCCATATTTCTCTCTATGTGAACAGGTCATTCAGCTCATGCATGACGGGCTAATTTTGTGGAATCCTGCTTTGAGCTAATTATATTTTTAAATTGCCCTCATTTTAAATTCGTGAACATCAATAAAAATTATTTAAACACAATGAAAAACAAAATGAAACACCAAAGTTATGAGATATCTATTTGTTAGACTACTGGACCGGGAATTCTAACCACTGTTTTAATTACAGTTCTTGCTCACGAGGGAGACATGGGTAAGATTTTTTTTTTAAGAATTAAGTTGGTGCATTGGGAAATTTGAATTGTATCTTTTTCAAAAGGATATAAGGAAATGAATTTCTCTATGCCTGGCATTAACTTAAGAAATGTGACTAGATAAAACAAGCACAAGAATTGTATTTTGAACATAGTGATCAAGATGCAGGAGCAGTAAAAGGGCACCAACAGAACAAGTCATTGAGGAGCTCAGTGTAGTGGCCAATTCATGGGTATTGGAGTCTGACTTGAGTATGAATCCTTTCTCTGCAGGCTTGCACAAGTTACTGAAACTCTCTGCTTCCTTTGCCTCCTTTGACAAACTAGAATATTAACTTCGAACTTTTAAGGATATTTTAAAGATTAAATGAAATAAACATAATAATCAACCCAGTCCCTAATCTATACAAGGTGCTACCAATGAATAATACTCCTGTAGTGCTTTTCTAATTTATGACAGTCACTGTGACGAAAGGTATAAGCTGCTAGGCCAAATGTATCTGTTTATATTTAAATATAAAGGTGACTAGTCAAGAATAGGTAAATTCTTGAAAGTATTACACCATGACTTAAGGCAGACATAGTAGTTAGTTGCAAGACTGGGCTTCTCAGCTACTAAGACATTTACTACCGGCATATAGTAGCTTTTTGTGAGGGATATGTTCTTGAAAAACCACAGCTAACTTAAAAATGGATGTCAAAAGCAATTTTATTATAAGAAACAAATGTTAAAAGATATATGAAAGTCATTTCTGGGTAGCCAGCTGTAGCAGCCAACTCTCTACGGCTGCCTACAAAAGGCAAAGTTGAGATTCCTCAGTGCATGCACCATACTGTACAACACGGGTAAGAGCAACCATCCTGTGAGATGAAAAAGGCACAAAAAGCTCCAGCTAAGAACATCTGTGCAAAGAAAAAGGCCCCAAATCCATCTAATCCTGCTTCTAAATGCCCAGGTTAAGGTACTACCTAGAAGTGACTTTAGGGAAGATCCTTCTTGACTTTTTCCACATCAGAGCTTGCCTGAAGAATTTGATGGTGCTAAGTTATATTCTACTAAAATGATACAAGGTCAAATCACTAGCATTTAAAGAAAAGAGAAACTTTGCAGTGCATATGAATAGAAATACATCACAAGCTCCAGTTGTAATTATTAGAAACCATGTGCTTATTAAGAAGTTGGGTCGGTTGCTGTCATCACTACTGAGCTATCTGTATTGCCTATAAAAGTCCTGATTGTCTGCTGAGGACAGTTATTATGAACAGCAATGTAGATATAACAATAAAAGCCAAAATGAGAGTATTCAGTCTTCCAAACATCTACAGTTAAACTTTTGTAAGCCAAGAAGTGTCTAGGACAATAGTGTGTATTGAGTAACTACTCTAGGCTGCACTCTGCATGGTGAATGCTCTGGAAGAACCATTTATCTGGGTCATAATCATAGCAACACTCTTCTAGAGAGAATATCAATGATCACATTAGAGATGTTGCCTCATGAAGGCAAGTTTGAGGAGCTGGCCAGCCCCTCAATTAACTGACCAGCTAATAACACTTTCACTTTACCTTGTAAATCATACTCTTCATAAAGTGTTTTCACATATATTTCACTTTACCTTCACAAGAAGCAACAAGGAAAACTGGGGGCTTGGTGAATTCCTCAAATTAATAGAGCTACCAGGTAGCAAAGGGATTCTAACCCAAGGGCGTTCTGAATCCAAAATCTGTTTTTCTTTTTTTAAGTCTTTTTATTTTAATTCCAGTTAGTTAACATACAGAATTATATCAACGTCAAGTGTACAACGTAGTGAGACAACAATTCCACGCATCACCCGGTGCTCATCACAAGTGCCCTCCTTCATATCCATCACCTATTTCACCCATCCCCCCACCCACCTCCCTTCTCCTAACCATCAGTTTGTTCTCTATAGTTAGCAATTTGCTTCTTGGTTTGTCTCCCTCTATTTTTTCCCTTTGCTCATTTGTTTTGTTTCTTAAATTCCACATGCGAGTGAAATCATATGGTACTTGTCTTTCTCTGACTGATTTGTTTTGTTTAGCACTATACTCTCTAGCTCAATCCATGTCATTTCAATTGGCAAGATTTCATTCGTTTCTTGACAGAATATTTCATTGTATATATACATACACCACATCATCTTTGTCCATTCATCAACCGATGGGACACCTGGGCTGCTTCCCTATTTTGGTTATTGTAAATAAGGCTGCTATAAACATAGGGGTGCATGCATCCCTTTGAATTAGTGTTTTTGTATTCTTTGGGTAAATACCCAGAAGTGCAATTAGTAGATCATAGGGTAGTTTTAACTTTCTGAGCAACCTCCATAGTGTTTTCCAGAGTGACTGCACCAGTTTGCATTCCCACCAACAGTGCATGAGGCTTCCTTTTTCTCCAACATCCTCACCAACCCCTGTTGTTTCTTGTGTTGTTGATTTTAGCCATTCTGACATGGGTGAGGTGATATCTCATTGTAGATTTGATTTCCATTTCCCAGATGATAACTGATGATGGGCATCTTTTCATGTGTCTGTTGCCATCTGTATGTCTTCTTTGGAGAAATATTTGTTCATGTTTTCTGCACATCTTGTAATTGGATTATTTGGTTTTTTGGGTGTTACTATAAGTTCTTTATACATTTTGGATATTAACCTTCTATCAGATATGTCATTTGCAAATAACTTCTTCCATTCCATAGGTGGCCTTTTAGTTTTGTGGACTGTTTCCTTTGCTGTGCAGAAGCTTTTTATTTTGAAGTAGTCCCAATAGTTTACTTTTGCTTTTATTTCCCTTGACTCGGAGAATTTGGAAAAAAGTTGCTATGGCTGATGTCAGAGAAATTACCACCTGTGTTCTCTTCTAGGATTGTTTTGGCTTCAGGTTTCACATTCAGTTAATACATTTTGAATTTATTTTTGTGTATGGTGTAAGAAAGTTGTCCAGTTTTCCCAACACCATTTGTTGAAGAGGTTGCCTTTTTTCCCATTGGATATTTTTCCTGCTTTGTTGAAGATGAATTGACCATATAATTGTGGGTTTATTTCCGGGTTTTCTATTCTCTTCAATTGATCTATGTGTCTATTTTAGTGCCAGCACCAAACTGTTTTGATTACCACAGCTTTTTAATATAACTTGAAGTCTGGAATTTTGATGCCTCCAGCTTTGCTTCTCTTTTTCAAGGTTGATTTGGCTATTTGGGGTCTTTTGAGTTCTGTGAAAACTTTAGATTGTTTGTTCTAGTTCTGTGACAAATGCTGTTGGTATTCAGAGGGACTGCATTAAATGTATAGATTGCTTTGGGTAGTATAGACATTTAAACAATATTTGTTCTTCCACTCCATGAGCATGGAATGTCTTTCCATTTCTTGGTGTTGTCTTCAGTTTCTTTCATCAGTGTTTTATAGTTTTTGGAGTACAGATCTTTTGCCTCTTTGGTTAAGTTTATTCCTAGGTATCTTACGGTTTTTGGTGCAATTAGAAATGGGATTGATTCCTTAATTTCTCTTTCTGCTGCTTCATTATTGGTATATAGAAATGCAACAGATTTCTGTACATTGATTTTGTATCCTGTGACTTTACTGAATTTATCAGTTCTAGCAGTCTTTTGGTGGAGTCTTTAAGGATTTCTATATATATTATAATGTCATCTGCAAATAGTGAAACTTTTACTTCTTCCTTACTAATTTGGATGCCTTTTATTTTTGTTTTTTCTTGTCTGCTGTGGCTAGGACTTCCAGTACTATGTTGAATAAAACTGGTAAGAGTGGACATCCTTGTCTTATTCCTGACTTTCAGGAAAATGATCTCAGTTTTCCCCATTAAGGATGATGTTAGCTTTGGGTTTTTCATAGATGGGCTTTTATTATGTTGAGGTATGTTCCCTGTAGACCTACTTTCTTGAGGGTTATCATGAATGAATGTTGTACTTTGTCAAATGCTTTTTCTGCATCAAATGAAATGATCATATAGTTCTTATCCTTTCTTATTGATGTGATGTATCATGTTGATTGATGTGTGAATACTGAACTACCCTTGCAACCCTGGAATATATCTCACTTGATTGTGGTGAATGATTTTTTTAATGTATTCTTGGATTCAGTTTGCTAGTATTTTGTTGAGGATTTTTTGTATCCATATTCATCAGAGATATCGGCCTGTAGTTCTCTTTTTTGGTGGGGTCTTTATCTGGTTTTGGTATCAGGGTAATGCTGGCCTCATAGCATCAATTTAGAAGTTTTCCTCCCTTTTCTATTTTTTAGAATAATTTGAGAAAAACAGGTATTAACTCTTCTTTAAATGTTTGGCAGAATTCACCAGTGAAACCATCTGGTCCTGGCCTTTTGTTTGTTGCAAGTTTTTTGATTACTGATTCAATTTCATTACTGGTTATGGGTGTGTTCAAATTTTCTATTTCTTCCTGTTTCAGTATTGGTAGTTCATATGTTTGTAAGAATGTATCCATTTCTTCTGGATTGTCCAATTTTTGGCACTTATTTTTTTCATAATATTCTCATATAATTACTTGTATTTCTGTGGTATTGCTTGTTACTTCTCTCATTTGTGATTTTATTTATTTGAGTCCTTTCTTTTTTTTTCCTGATAAGTCTAGCTAGAGGTTTACCAATTTTATAGATTTTTTTCAAAGAACCAGCTGCTGGATGCATTGATCTGTTCTACTGGGTTTTTTAGTTTCTGTATCATTTCTGCCCTAATCATTATTATTTCCTTCCTTCTGCTGGTTTTATGCTTTGTTTATTGTTCTTTTTCTATCTCCTTTAGGAATAAGGCTAGGTTGTTTGAGATTTTTCTTGCTTCTTGAAGTAAGTATGTATTGTTATAAACTTCCTTCTTAGAACTGCTTTTGCCATACCTTAAAGGTTTTAGACATTTCTGTTTTCTTTTTTTTTTTTAAGATTTTATTTGAGAGAGAGACAGCATGAGCCTCAGCAAGGGAGGGGCAGAGGGAGAAGCAGACTCCCTGCTGAGCAGGAAGCCCAATGCAGGGCTCGATCCCAAGACCCTGGGATCATGACCTAAGCCAAAGGCTGAGCAACCCAGGTGCCCCTGTGTTTTCATTTTCATTTGTTTCCATGTACTTTTGTATTTCTTCTTTTATTTCCTAGTTGTCTCATTCATTGTTTAGTAGCATGTTATTTAACCTCCACGTTTGTGTGGTCTTTCCAGATTTTTTCTTGTGGTTGACTTCATTTCATAGTGTTGTGGTGAGAAAAGATGCACGGTATGACTAGGATCATGGAATGTTCTGAATATATCTGTTAAATCCATCTGTTCCAGTATGTCATTCAAAGCCATTATTTCCTTTTTGATTTTCTGTTTAGATGATCTGCCCATTGATGTGAGTGCAGTGATAAAATCCCCTATTATTGTATTATTATTGATTAGTTCCTTTATGTTTGTAATTAACTGTTTTTATTTGGGTGTTCCCATGTTGGGTGCATACATATTTACAATTGCTTTATTTGCTTGTTTGATGATCCCCATAATTATTATATATATTGTCCTTCTGTGTCTCTTGCTACAGTCTTTGTTTTAAAATCTATTTTGTCCAATAGAAGTATTGCTACTCTTTCTTTTGAAATCTATTTGCATGAAAAATGTTTCTCCATGCCCTCACTTGCAATCTGGCAAGTGTGTTTAAGATCTAAAATGAGTCTCTTGTAGGAAGCATATACATGGCTCGTGGTTTTTAATCCATTCTGTCACCCTATGTCATTTGATTGGAGCATTTAATCCATTTACATTATAAGTAATTATTGACAGATGTGTATCTACTGCCATTTTATTACTCTTTGTTGTTGTGGTTGTTGTTTCTGAAGATTTTCTCTGATCCTTTCTTGTTTTTCTCTCTTGCATGGTTTGGTTTTCTTTAGTGATATATTTGGATTTCTTTCTCTTTATTGTTTGCATATTTATTAGTGGTTTTTCATTCATGGTTACCATTAGGTTTGTACATAACACCTTCTACACATAGCAGTCTATATTAAGTTGATGGTCATTTAAGTTTGAACCTATTCTTTACTCCTCTACTCCCCACATTTTAGGTGCATAGTGTCATATTTTACATCCTTTTATTTTGTGAGTTCCTTGACTGACTTTTTACAGAAATATTCATTTTTTACTGCTTTTGTGTTTCCTACCTTTATACTGTCACTTTTGGTCTTTCCTTTCTACTCAAAGAATCCCCGTGAAGATTTCTTGCAGGGCTGTTTTAGTGGTCATGAACTCCTTTAGTTTTTGTTTGTCTGGAAAACTCTCTCTCTCCTTCTATCTTGAATTATAGCTTTGCTGGATAGAGTATTCTTGGCTGCACGTTTTTCCCATTCAGCATTTTGAATATATCATGCCACTCCTTTCGGGCTTGGAAAGTTTCTGCTGAAAGATCCTCTGATACCCTTTTGGGGTTTCCTTTGTACATAACTGACTTATTTTATCTTGTTGCTTTTAATATTTTTTTCATTATCACTCTATTTTGCCATTTTAATTATTCAGTTTGGATCTGCTTTTGTTGATTTTGTTGGGAGTTTTCTGTGCCTCCTGGATCTGGATATCTGTTTCCTTCCCCAGATTAGGGAAATTTTCAGCTATTATTTCTTCAAATAAATTCTCTGCCCCCTTTTTCTCTCTCTTCTTCTTCTTCTGGCACTCCTAAAATGTGAATGTTATTATGTTTGATGGAGTAACTAAGTTACCTAAATCTAATCTCAATTTACCTAATTCTTTTTTCTCTGTTTTGTTCAGCTTGAGTACTTTTCATTATTCTGTCTTCTAGGTCATTAATTCATTCCTCTGCTTCTTTTAGCCTGCTGTTCATTCCATGAAGCATGTTTCTTATTTTGTTTATTGAGCCCTTTATCTCTATTATGCTGTTCCTTATCTCTACGTTAAAGGTCTCACTGATGATGGGGTACCTGGTGGCACCATCGTTAAGTGATGGATTCTCAGTTTGATCTCGGGGTTATGCAAGCCCCACATCAGGCTCCATGTTCAGCATGGAATCTGCTTGAGATTCTCTCTCCCTCTCTCTCTGCCCCTCCCACTCATGCTCTCTCTTTAAAATAAATAAATCTTTTTTAAAAGAAAGTTCTCACTGATGCCTTCCACTCTTTTCTCAAGTCTATTGAGTATCTTTATGATCATCACTTTAAATTCTCTGTCAGGCATGTGAATTATACCTATTTCACTTAGGTATCTGCCTCTGGCCTTATTCTGTTCTTTCATTTAGGACAAATTCCTCTGTCTTCTCATTTTGTTTACGTCTATGTGCCTGCTTTCCTGTGTTAGGTAAGTCAGCCACATCTCCTGTTCTTGAGGGTGATGGCCTTATGAAGAAAAGGTCCTGCAATTGCCTGGTATGTAGTATCCCCTATTCCCCAGGGCTTGGTGTTTCAGGAAGTGTCTCCAATATGTGACGCATGTTCTCTGCTGTTGTGTCCTGGTAGCTTTATCCTTTAGGCCAGTCGTCTGCAGAGTCTCTCTTTGCCTGTTTTAGGCAGTGTTTGGTCCTTGGCCTGGATGTGGCAAGTTTTAACTAGGTGTGCTCTGGTCTGCTTGTGAAATGAGACCTGTTGCCACCAGTGCCAGAACCGAGGCTCCACAAAACTCCAGTGTCAGGAGATATGGAGTGAGCAAAGGTTTGAGTGTTCAGTTCCAAGGTGCTAGAACTGAGGCAAGGGTGACAAGGAAGTGTGGTTCCACAGAAGCATGGCAGGGTGGAGCGTGTTTTAAGCAAGTTAGGTAGCAAGTGTAATCTGTGTGCTGGTTCCCACAGGTGGCTCTGTGTTTATGCTGAGGGGCAGGAGAGGTAAATGGCACCTGACAGTTCCTTTGTTCCCAGAGGGACCTCTCTATAAACGCTTGTCTCTCTGGGATGTGCTTGAAGATGAGCAACTAACCTCCCCGTTGTGTGCTCCAGGTACTCTTCAGATCACTGTTTCCATGCTGTATATTCTTAGGCTGTTTGCCTGCCTCCTCTTCAAGAACAGCCCCAGTGTCTTCTGGGCTATCCCTGAGCCAAACCCACTGACCTTTAGAACTCCAGGCTTTAAGCTCCACTGGTTGCAAAAACTCACAAAATTCGGGCCCTCTCACTTTCCAAGCCAATTGCTATGGGGGTTTATTTTCCCCATGAGCTCCTGTGTGGTAGTCTCTCACCCTTCTTTGCAACTGCAGCTCCCTCCCCAACACAGTGGCCATGATCCATTTCTCTCCTAAACCACATCTCCACACTTTCTAGTTTCTTCAATGTGGTCTCTTCTCTCCCTTTAGTTGTGGAGTTTATTCTATCAGTCTTCAGGCCCATTTCTGGGGTATTGAGGTTGATTTGATAGCTATCTAGTTGTATTCCTGGGACAAGGCGAGCCTAGGGCCCTCCTACTCTGCTATCTTCCAATCTTCATTTTTATGGTTTTCAAACCAAAAAAACCTAACAACTATGTTCTTCAGGGACTTAGGTACTTTACAAAGTAGCAAGCTCCTTATCACTGGTAAGGGTATGTGGACTATATCATATATATGCTTATTTTATAGAGTTTATATAAATCATATGAATTACATATGTATATGCAAATATATAATGGGTATATATATGTATATATGTACACACTCTAAATATACCCAGACTTCCTAGAAACTTCCTACCTATAAACATGGAAACTGAAAGAGCAATTGTTTTACAAAAACAAAATCATACCCTCAATGGCCATAAATGATTAATCTAGGATGGCTAACTGACCCATCTTCCCTTCTGACTCCCCAAAATCTCTTTTTTCAAATGTATCATATGGTGAACATTTGTTCTCTGGACAATGGCTTGAGAATACTGCATTAAAACACCATGTTTCAAGATATATAACCATTACAGCATAAAGTATGATAGAAGTTTTTGAATAAGCATTTCCTTTAGATTTTTGTGCTCTGGATTTCAAATGGCTTTTAAATGAAGGGTTCAAAAATTATACACGCATTCAATTGTGCTGGAAATGCTGCTGTGCATTGCTCTAGAAGGATTATCAGGGTTCCTGATTTTTTGTTTCCCCATGAATGTGCTCAAATTTTCATAGAAATGTTAACTTTAAGAAACACAGTGTTTCTCATTCCTCTCACTCCCACCCCCACCAGCAGCCACCCATGAATAATATTCTTAAACTTTTGGACAAAGGAATTAACAGTAAGATTCTGAACAGTAAAACTGTAACTAAATCTTGTGAGAAAGAAACAAAATAGGTTGTCATACTCAATTGTGATTACACATCATTTCAGTGAGTGGAACCCCAGATTGTTTTAGAGTTTAAGAAGGTTTTCTTCTCTACCAGTATAAAGTAGAGGACTTTGGATCATCTGTTGCTGAAATTTGTTTTAAGTCTTAACAACTTCCTATACTGTTAGCTTGAAATCCATGAACTTTAGTGAAATCTTATTGTAAGTCATGAGATAAAGGTTGAAGTAAGAGACATAACATTCAAAGGGCAGGAATAGCAAAGGAAAGGTATTTGGTGTGGGGTGTGAAGTGAGGTAGAGAAAGAGAAAGAGAAAGAGAAACAAAGGAACACATTATCTGTTCATCCCATTCCTGATTCCCAAGAGGCATTAGGATCAGTCTCTATTTGAAACTACCCCTCAGAGATACACCCTATCTTAATTTTATTTCTGCCTGCACATTGGCAGTCACTGACACTTAGAGTTGAATTGCCCTTTGTAATCATCTCTTCCTGGGGAAAAAGGACTTCTCTAAGTTTACAGAATTGGTTCATGGCAAAATCAAGATTACAATCGAGGTCTTACAATTCCCAGTCTCTAAACTTTCAAACATTTCAAAATTAATAAAATAGCACAATCAATTGTATATGAGAGCTTTGGTAAAGTTACAAACAAGAAGCAACTACCACAGATGGATTTTAAAACAGAACTAAAAATGGTAAGTGTTTTTCCATATGAAATTTTTGCCTACAAGCACTTCTAAGGTTTGTCCCAAATGATGAATTTGAATGTGATCTTAATTATATACTTTCTCTTAATATTGATATTACACTTATCAAGCAGTTATGTTTAGTCATGAGAGCAACTTTCTGCTAATGAACCTTATACAGTAACTATATATAAACCTACTATTTCCTTGGTTGTAAAGGAACTGGGGCAGAAGCTAATCTTAGAGTGCCTTGACCATCAAGTGGTTCCTGGCTCATTTTGCCATGACTGGCAACACGGGATTGCACTAGAAGTCCCAAGAGAATAGCCAAAAATGTCTCCATGCCAACCCCTCTTGTCTCCAGCACTGACTTCCCAGCAGTTCCTGACTCTCTTGACTTTACATCTTGATTCTCCTTGTCGTTTTGCTCCATTTGATGTGGCAGCCTAGCTATGGGGAGTTTATGCTATTACCAGCCTGGCAGTCTGACACTATAGAATGTTGCCTCTGGCAAATGGGCCACATCATGGGCATGAGCATATAAACCTGGGTTCAGTACCAATAGCCAGGATATCACCTGAAATGGCCTTGGCTTTCAGAAAGTACCATCAACTCTACTACCATTTTTTGCCATATGGTACTGTGGGAAGTGGAAAGGATTAAATATCAGGAGAATCAAGTTTCTGCTTTGTGACCTCAATCTCCCTCTTTCCACTACATGTTCCTCACCACTTACATGAGGAATTTGGTTCAAGAGTTCTCAATATTAGCAGTTCACTAATATTCCAGGGATATTTTTAAACATACAGACTCCTAACAGCCATACTTCATCTAGTTAATTATAATATCCAGGTTCTGGGCCCAGATAGCTGTCATTTTTAAAGCTCCCTTAAGGGCCTGACTGATCATTTAGTATAGGGCTTCAAAGCATTAGACATCCTCTATTGTCCTTTCCAGATTTACAGTTTTCTCACATATTTTGGGTGAATTAACAGACACTGATAAATAATAATAAAGCCTAATCAAGCCTTATTATGTTGATCACTTCAAAATCAGCTAACGGCTTAAGTTTCCACAATAAAGTGAGATCATACAGCACTTTTCTTTCTGCATCTGGCTTATTTCACAAAGCATAATATCCTCCAGGTTCTTCCATATTGTTGCAAATGGCAGAATCTCCTTTATTTTTAGGTTGAATAATATTCCATTGCGTGTGTGTGTGTGTGTGTGTGTGTGTGTGTGTGTGTGTGTGTGTGTATCTCACACTTTCTTTATCCAATCATCTGTTGACAGATACTTAGGTCCATTCCCTACCTTGGCCATTGTGAATAATGCTACAACAAACATGGAATTACAGATATCTCTTTGAAATACTAATTTAATTTTCTTTGAGTATTTTTGTAGAAGAGGGATTGCTGGATCATACGGTAGTTCTGTATTTAGTGTTTACAAATTTCCTTTATTTTCTATAAAGGCTGTACCAATTTACATTCCTACTAATGGCGAACAAGGGTCCCTTTTCCTCCATATCCTTACCAACCCTTGTTATCTATCTTATTTTGATAATATTCATCTTAACAGATGCGAGGGGAAAGCTCATTGTTGTTTTGCATTTTACTAATGATATACCTGTTGGCCATTTGTATGTCTTCTTTAAAAAAGTGTCTCTTCAGGTCCTTTGCCCATTATATAAAACACATAAAAATACGTACATATGTGTATATATGCATTATACGCACACATACATATAGCTACTGAGTTGAGTTCCTAAAATATTTTGGATATTAATCCTTTTCCAGATATATGGTTTGCAAATATTTTCTCCCATTCTGTAGGTTGCCCTTTCATTTTGATGATTGTACTTGTTGTACAGAAGCTTTTTGGTTTGATGTATCTCATTTGTTTAGTTTGGGTTTTGGTGTCATATCCAAAAAAATCAATGCCAAGACCAACATCAAAAAGATTTTTCCCTGTTTTCTTCTAGAAGTTTCAGTGTCAGATGTTCAATTTAAGTCTTTAATCCATTTTGAATTATTTTTTTGTGAGTTGTGTATATTACGGGGGTTCTATTTTATCATTTTATATGTGAATATCCAGTTTTGCCAACACCATTTATCTGAAAAGATTATCCTTTCCCCATGATAATATTCTTGGCACCTTTGTCAAAATTAGTTGACTATATATGTGTGGGTTATGTCATTTGAAATCAGGAAGTGTGATGCCTCCAACTCTGTTCTTCTTTCTCAAGATTTCTTCATCTATTTGGGGTCTTTTGAGATTCCATTGGAATTTTATAATTGCTTTTTCTGTATCTGTTAAAAATACCATTGAAATTTTGATAGAAATTGCATCAAATCTATAGATCAGTTTGCATAATATGAACATTTTAACAATATTAAGTCTTCCAGTTCAAGAACACATGATATCTTTCCACTTATGTCTTCAATTTTTCATCAATATTTTCTAGTGTTCAGTGTGCAGATCCATTACCTTTTTGGTTAAATTTGTTCCCAAGTATTTTACTTTTATAGATGCCATCGTAAAAGGGATTTTTTTAATTTCCTTTTCAGATAGATTGTTGCTGGTATAAAGAAATGCAACTGATTTTTTGTATGTCGATTTTGTACCCTGCAACTTTACTGAATGTATTAGTTCTAAAAGGCTTTTTTAAATGGACTCTTTAGGGTTTTCTACATAAAGGATCATGTTATCTGCAAACAGAGACAATTTTACATCTTAGTTTCTGATTTGGAAGCCTTTTACTTTTCTTGTCTGATTGCTCTTGCTAATAATTCTAGTACTATGTTAAATAGAAATGGTAAGATTGAACAACCTAACTTTGCACTGGACCTTCGAGGAAAAGCAGTCAATTTTCCCCATTGATTGTGATGTTACCTGTGAGCTTTTCACAAATGGTCTTTGTTGTATGTATTGAGGGCACTTCCTTCCTTATCTAATCTGCTGAGTTTATACCATGAATGGAAGCTGACCTTTGTGAAATGCATTTCCTGCATCTATTGAAATTTTTTTAAGTGTTTTTTATCTTTCATTCTGTTAATGTAATGTATCACATTGATTATTTTACATAGGTCAAACCAACTTTGTTCCCCAGAGATAAATCCCAGTCGGTCATGGTGTATAATCTTTTCGATGTGTTTTTGAATTCAGTTTACTAGTGTTTACTTGAAGATTTTTGCATCTATATTCATCAGGAACACTGGTCTGTAGTTTTCTTGTAGAGTCTTTTCTGGCTTTAGTATCAGGGTGACGCTGGCTTCATAAAAGGAGTTTGGGAGTGTTCCCTCTATTTCTATATTTGGGGAAAGTTTGAGTAGAGTTAGTATTAATTATTCTTTAACTTTTTGGTAGAATTCAACTGTGAAGCCATTCGGTCCTGAGATTTCCTTTGTTGGAAGGTTTTTTATTACTACTTCATAAATTAATTTATTACTAGTCTGTTTAGGCTTTCTGTTTCTTTTTGATTCACTATTGGTAAATTGTATGCTTCTAGGAATTTATCCAATTCTCCTAGTTACCCAATTTGTTTGCATTGAGTTGTTCATAATAGTCTCTTATGATCCTTTTCTATTTCTAGGCACCCATTGTAATGTCTCCTTTCATTTCTAATTTTATTTACTTGGCACATCTCTCTTTTCTTAATTTTGTTAAGAGTTTGTTGATTTTGTTTTTATTTATGTTTATTTTTAACAGCTCTAAGTTTTGTTGATTTTTTTCTATTGTTCTTTATTCTAAATTTGATTAATTTCTACTCTGATCTTTATAATTTACTTCACTCTTGTAACTTTTGGTATAGTTTGTTCTTCTTTTCTATTTCCTTGAGATGTGAAATTAGCTTGTTCATTTGAGATCCTCTTTTTTAATGTGAGTAGGTATGGCTATAAACTTCTCTCTTAGTACTGCTTTTACTCCATCCCATATGTTTTGGTAAATTGTGTTTCTGTTTGTCATTTAAGCAGAGAATAGAACATCAGTTATTAGAGACAGGGAGGTGGGGCAATGGGGGAGAAGTTGGTTAAAAGGTACAAAGTTGCAGTTCAGTAGGATGAATAAGTCTAGGTTTCTAATGTGCAGCATTAATAATACTGTATCAAATACTAGAAATTTGCTAAGAGAGTAGACTGCAAGTATTTTCACCACACACAAAGATGGTGACTATGTAAGGAGATATGTTGACTGGCAGGGACTGTAGTAATCATTTTACTGTGTATAAGTATATCAAATCATCATAAGCCTTAAAAAAATCATGATCATGTCCTTGGATATAACACTTAATTTTCCTAACATTATAGCATTTGTCCATTATTTTTTTTTTAAATAAAGCTATTTATAAGACTGTTGGGTGAACATCTACAGTTTTCCTGTTTGTGTGTGTTGTTAAAATTTTCAGTTAAACAACTGAAATTATTTGTTCAAAACTTTTTAAAAAATCAGTTGACAGCTATTAGCATCTACACCTCATTTCTAAACTCTTTTGTGTGGGCATGCTGCCCCATTAGGCAATGTCTCACCAACAAGCTGTAGAAAATGCCCTCACACTAGCCCTTAACTATAATAAGAATATATGCCTTATGCTAGCCCATGACTATAATAAGAATATGGCTATATATAGGACTTTTTCACTTAATCTCATTTAATCTTTAATATGTCCTTGCAATATAAGAACCAATCCCTCTGTTACACTAATGAAAACAATTTAGGTTCAGAGAGATTAAGTGACTATGTTGAATGTCACTCAGGAAATGGAGAAACAGGATTTCAATTCTTATCTTCTAGATTCCTTGTGATTTCACAGTAACATATTGAATGATGTGTTTGTAACCACTACTGTTATCACCAAAGCAGAGGATACAACCTGTGAGGGATTCACTTTGTGACTTGGTGTGGAAGCAAGAGCAAATAGTCAACAGTCAACAAACTAGATTCAGAAAACTTCTCTCCAAAAACTTAAAACAGAATCCAAAGATTGAGTATCCTACATCAGATTCTAGAAAGGTACAGCCCTTTCAAAGTCACCTAATCCAATGTGTTCAAAGAGAAGGGGAAACTGAGGCACAGGGAAGAAGCCTTGCTGCTTATGTCATATGGGTAATGGCTAAGAGATGAGGCCAGAATGTATGTCTTCTGAATCACTACAAAGTTTTTACTTTCATTTTCCCCTCAATACTTGATGCTATAATAGCAATTTTAAAAGAGAATAACTAAATGGAATAATTTCAAATGACGCCCCAGACAAAGGGACATTTATCATGAGAGAAAAGGGGCTTTAACGTAGTTTCTCCCCCAAGAGAGTTCCTTTATGAGAAAAAGCCATCCAAACTATTCTCCAAAACCCTTTCTAAGTTCAAAAAAGAGAAGCAACATTATTGCTCATCTCATATATAATTAATATCTATAAGACTTAGCACATTTATGGTCATGGTATCTTTGCTCTTATGAGATATTGTAGATCATATATATGATGTGGTCAATGTCAAACTATTGGTTAAGAGTACAACTTCCAATAATAGCATTGTTCCTTTGGGAAAATATAATTCACTTCAAAAAGATTTGCTTCGCCTTACAGTTTACAGGAATGCATTGTGGCAAAAAGTAGAGATTACATGTCTATTCAGTAAGTACCTAATTTAGCATGACAATATATAAGTTACATGCCCATTTACAGTTGTGTATTTGGGGACAAGGTGCTTTTATTCTTTGATCTTCAATTTCACACCTTTCAAAAACTGTAGTGTAGATTACATGTAAAGTCCTTAGTGTGGTACCAGAAATATAACAGAGGTTTGGTAATTTCTACACATAATTATTATTCTAATGTTTATGTTATGTTGATGTGTGGCCATCCCCACATTCTTTGACCATTATATGTACTACAAACAAAACAGATTCAATACAAAGTATATCTTCTCATTTTTCCCCTAGAAAACGGTTTTCCTTGTATTTGTTTTCTCATTTTTCACAGGCATAACCTCTTCTGCTGAAAGAATCCTGAGTTATGTATAATACAAAGGCTACTGCAAGCCCCATATTGAGTCTTCACCACATTATTGCTGATTTGGCTACTGTTTCTGCTGTTTTCCCAATTTATCAGCAAGAGCAGCCAACCATGGTCCTCCTCACACCCAAATAATCAGATATAACCATACAGAAATCAAACTCAGAAACACGTTACATGTAAAAGTAGGCACTTGCATTATCGCACGTGATCCAATGGTCGTCCTATGAACTAGATATGTTGATATCCCCATTTTACAGATGAAGAAACAGAGAGATTAAGTAATTTACCCAAGGTCACAGAAAAATTAAGTGATGAGTACCATATTTCAGAGCTAGAAATATGAATCACTCTACCATACTGCTTGTTTATTTTAGCATTTCCATTTATTAACCTAATAACTATGAGTTACTGATAGCTCTGAACACTGGGTATAGTTGTCACTACCTGTAGCAGCATGGATTCCAATGCAGGGTCTTGTGTGTGCATGGATATACCAACTATTTCTCTTTGTTGTTATCCTTTCCCTTTTCCTTACTATTTCAAAAAGGGTTAGCTGTTGGTGGCAACCTTCCCAATTTAGTTCACGGAGATAGATTGTGATAGAATGACAGGAGGAATGGAAATCCCCTGGAGATCAGAAAGCTGTAGGGCAAACATAAAATGTGATAGGTATTTGGATCACCCTCTTGGAAAGACAATGAATTAGGCTTCACTTTCCCATTTGTTTGCTTATCAGGGGTTAGTTTTATTATCTTAGTCTCTATCACTTGTGTTCTTGCAATTTGGGAATTTAAATATGTAAGAAATTAATATGACAGCCAAAGAGGTAGACTGTTCTATAATTTTATGAGAATATTTTTAGTTTCCCAGAACTTTTGATAGACTTCCTGTATTTGAGAAAAATCACCATCAATGGGTCTCTTTGGAAAGGAGATCCAAAGTTTCAGAGGTTACATCCAGCGCCCAGTGCTAAGAGAATTAGGGGTGCAATGTGCAATGCTTGTGATAATCAAGGAGCAATGGTGATGCTTCCACCAGAGCGAATGTGTGCTGTGATTTTCAGTATTGTCTTGTTTGTACAGCACCACAGCTGTATTCTACATTTCTGGGAAAACTTTAAGCTAATATACTTTAATACATTTATTTTTGAAATTGTTTGAACTAGCTAGTTTTGGGGTTTTTTTGCAAGTAAAAGCCCTGACTGATAAAGGGTTGTTAATGTGACTTAAATGAGTCCATCTATATAAAGCATTTAAGATAGTCCCCGGGAAGGTGCCTGGGTGGGTCCATCCATTAAGCATCTATCTGCCTTTGGCTCAGGTCATGTTCCCAGGGTCCTGTGGTTGGGCTCCCTACTAAATGGGGAGTCTGCTTCCCCCTCTCCCTCTGTGTGTTCGCTTGCTCTCTCTCTCGCTCTCTTAAATAAATAAATAAATAAATAAAAATAAAAATAAATAAATAAATAAATAAGATAGTCCCTGGTATATAGTAACTGCACAATATGTAAGAATGTGTGTTATCAATGAGTTATACAGTGATCCAAAAGAATACAAAAGAAAACAATAGTTACCTCTAGATAGTGGGATTACTTCAGATTATTTTTCCTGATATGTATTTATGTATATACATTATATATATACATATATATATAATGGGTATATACATTTATCCATACATATAAATATACATATTTATATTAAAATATAAACACATTATATTTATCCCAAGAAAACTTATGAAATTAAAGCCACAAAGGTAAATATAATATCAAAAAGGAATATCACAAACACTAGTGAAGACTGAGTGCTTTATACCATTTCAAAATTCAGAGAGTCCCTATGATTACCACCAAGGTTAAAAGAAGTGTATTTTTTGATGTTCTATGTGCAAAGCAGTAAAATAAAAACAGTAAGAAATTTGTTCCAAAAATGCTTTGGAATAAACACTTAATATTATGAAGAATTAATGTTTTGCGGCTTCCTAGGGTTAATAGAAAGTTAATATTCAGTATCCCCGGCTTTATAGTAAGGTTAATACAGACTACACATAAAATTTCTGACATCTGAAACTTAACATGACTGCTACCAATTTCTAATTGCCATCCTCACCCTCCCCCAACATGCCACAAAATTGCTCCTCTTGAAATTTTACATATCTCAGTAAGTGGCAAGGACAATTTTCATTTCCCTGGGGCAAAATCTTCCAAGTGATCTGATACACTGTTTTCATTACCTCTGCAACTATCATCATGGTCCAAGTCACCATGCTCTCTTGCTACAGCCTCTTCGCTTGTCTCCCTACATTAAACCTTGCCTCCCTTTAGTCTCTCTTGAATGAAGCACCCACAATCATTACATTAAAAAGTAAGATCCTATCACTCCTTTGCTCCAAACCCTCCGATGGTTTCCCATGTCATTCAGTAGAAGATGAAGTCCTTCCAATGGCCTATGTGACTGGTTTCTTGCTACCTCTCCAACTGTCCATCCTATCTTCTCCCCCTTGCTCACTGAGCTCTAGTCAGGCTAGCCGCCTTTCTTACTTTCAATATTCCAAGCACACTCAACTTGAAGCCTTAGCTCTTGCTGTTCCCTCCACTTGGAATATTCTAACCTCAGATATTTGCATATGTCAACCCCTCACTTCCCTCAAGTGTCTGCTCAAATATCATATCAAAGAAGCCTTCTCTGCCCATCCTACTTGAACTAGGATTACCCCCGTACCACAAATTCCCTATCTCCTTTACTTTGCTTTGTGTGCATAACATTTATCTTCACATGATATTTTAAATATTTTATTTTCCCATTTGGTCTGCCTCCCCTACTAGTAAATAACCTCCATTAGGACAGGGATATTTTTTCCATTTTGTTCCTCTCCTATATGCTTTCCAACCATAAATATACATGATCAAAAATACTTGTTGAATGAATGAAAGCATCTCATGAAAAATCTCCTCCTTCAACCTAAAGATAGCAAATGATGAAGTATCAATTGGCTAAGTTTTAAGCAGAACTTTATAAGAATTAAATTGATTAAAAACAGGCAAACAAGTCAATAGCTTTAAATAATTTATGAACAGTAAAGGCTTGTCTTGGTGATAGATTATAAATTATTAACCCAATCTCTTCTTGGCAGGATTTAGCGATCAGCTGAGACCAACTTTTAGGCATGAAGTTCTCTGAATCCACAGTAGTATCTCTTCAGGCTAGCATAAAAGGTTGAAAGAGGGAGCACTGCTTAAATTTCTATCACTTCATGGACTTCTCTGTAGTTTTCCCCTCTCTCTCTCCCTCCCTCCCTTCCTCCCTCCCTCTCAACATCCCTCCCCTCCTTCCATTCTTCTTCATGTTATTTATAGGCATTGTGATTAGTGATAAATAAAACCAAAAAAGGCTTCTTTCTCTGCTTTTGCTAAACAGAAGTATCATGGACTTCTGTGCCCTATATTCACTTCCATAATAAAATAGTTATGCACATCCCTGTAACCAGAAAACAGTGGGGATCGTCACTGAACAAATGTCGACATTTAGAGAGACTGTTTGGAGATGGCTGGATATGGCTGAAATGGGAGATGTGTAGAGGACGTTAGAAAGGCTCCTTTGGGTAAAATATATCAGGGCCTAAGCCATTTTGGCAAAAATAACAGGGTGTAAGTACCATGTTACATGAACAAATTTCCTTTTTAAAATGAAAATTGAAAATTTCCTAAACCACTATTTTCACTAGGATTTCTCTAAGTATTTAGTGATAAAAATACATATATTTATACATATTATATATATATGTGTGTACATGTGTATATATATATGTATGTATGTGTGTATATATATATGTATATATATGTGTGTGTGTGTATATATATATATAAATCTTTGCTCCCAAGGAGTTCACAATCCAGTTTCAAAGCATTTTTAATAAAATTAATTCTTTTCTGGGACACCTGGGTGGCTCAGCCGGTTAAGTGGCTGCCTTTGGCTAAGGTCATGATCCCGGGGTCGTGGGATTGAGTTCCACATACAGGGAGCCTGCTCCTCCCTCTTGCTCCCCCTGCTCATGTTCAATCTCTTTCTCTCTCTGTCAAATAAATAAAATCTTTTTTAATTCTTTTCCAGTTAATATACTCAAATTCAGTGGTTATAAAACTCCTCTGACCATGACCCACCTCGGTGGGACCAAATATCTTTATACATAATAGGGAAATATAATGAAATTACTGGATAATGTTTTCAGAGAGCACTGTTATGAAATATAAAATTATGGGCATATGCTCATAGTCTTCTCTCATAAAATAAATAATATTCAATGCACACATGTTCTTCCCTAGTTATCTTCCCACTAAAAGATAATAACGTGTGATGTAGGTGGGTCAAAGACTACCCAATGCTTTGCACAGTGCCTGACCCACTGCAAGTGCTAAATAAAAGTTAACTGAACGAATGGGCATATGATTAATACTTGAACTACTGCATATGCATGTATTATAAAAGAAAATAATTGCTTAAAATGTGCAAATGTGCATAATTAGAGTGTTAAAAATATTCTTGAATAGAAACAACCTAAGTGTCCATCAATGGATAAATGGATAAAGAAATATATACATACACACACATACACAAAATGAAATACTATTCAACCATAAAAATGAGGAAATCCTACCATTTATGACAACATGGATAGAACTTGAAGGCATTATGCTAAGTTAGACAAAGACAAATACTATATGATCTCACTTATAAATGGAATCTTAAAAAACACAGAAAAAGAAATCAGACTCGTAGCTAACACAGGCAGAGGAATTGGAGGACGGTGGTCAAAAGGTACAAACTTCCAGTTAAAAGATAAATAAATCCTAGGAAAGTGACGTACAACATGATGACTGTAGCTAACACTGCCATATGAAATTGTTAAAAGAATAAATCCTAGGAATTCTCATTACACAGAGAAATTTTTTTCTTTTCTTTTTCATTGTGTCTATATGAGAAGATGGATGTTAGCTTAACCTACTGTTAATCATTTCATACTACGTGTAAATCAAACCATCATGCTGTATGCCTTAAACAATACAGTGATGCATGTCATGTGTTTCTCGGTAAAACTGGAAAAATATTCTTGAATCACCTTGAGCCACATCATTATTAATTCACATTTGCATGTGTTGTTCCTTTCCATTACTCATTTGATATTAACAAAAGCTTTGGAGATAAGCATGATAGGAGTTATACACACCAACATTTATAGATGAAGAAATGAAAAGTTAAAAAGGCAACATGACTTGTCCAAGGATATTGAGGGTTCTAAGACTGACCTCAACTACAGGTTTTCTGTCTCCTTGTGTAAGGCACACTTGCTACAGCACAATTTTAGAAATTTTGTGACAATAAACCATCTATGTTTTGTTTTTTCATTACTAAATTTACTAGCTTTCCTCTTTAAGTAATATTATGCCAGAAAATAATGAAAGAAGTAAATTCTGTTAAATCTCATAGCAAGCTAGTGGCCATAAGCACAATGAATCACTGTCTGTGTTCCATGGAGTGACATCTAGTAATTAACTCCGAAGTCTCTTATTTGTAATTTTCAACCACACATCTACCCTTCACTGTATCTTTTAATACACAGATGGTAAATTTTGCTTTGTTAAAAAAATATTTTCTGAAATGTCTTCAAAAGTCTAAGCTAGAAAATCAAAAGTGGAATCAAAACCGTCTAGAGAGAATTCATCAAAATTCTCACAGAAGATTTTGGGTTCAGTAGTTTGCTTAAGTTGAAACCGACCTTATTTTCTTGGGCGCCTGGGTGGCTCAGTTGGTTAAGCGACTGCCTTCAGCTCAGGTCATGATCCTGGAGTCCCGGGATCGAGTCCCATATCAGGCTCCCTGCTCAGCGGGGAGTCGGCTTCTCCCTCTGACCCTCTTCCCTCTTGTGCTCTCTGTCTCTCATTGTCTCTCTCTCAAAAAAAATAAATAAATAAATAAATAAATAAATAAAAAAGAAACCGACCTTATTTTCTTAAAAAATATTCATACATATGTAAACATAACAATGAAGTTCCCAAGGCACCCAGGAAAATTTTATGTCTGCATTTCCTAAGCATAGTAAAAGAATGAAACACATTTCCTAAAAAGTCACAAGATACTTTAAGATTTTTATAATTCTTATGCACATACCACTTTATTTTGTAAAAATATTTATTTATTTATTTATTTGAGAGAGAGAGCTCGCAGGCGCACATGAGTTGGGGGAGGGACAGAGGGAGAGAATCTTCAAGCAGACTCCCCACCGACCGCAGAGCCAGAGCTCAATCCCACCACCCATGAGATCAGGACCTGAACCCAAACAAAGAGCCAGATGCTAAACCGTTAACTGAGCCACCCAGGCACCCCCTTTACATACCATGTTATTTAAATAATTTTGACAGCTAAGAGAACTATTAATGTTTCCAAATAAAAAGATTACACTGTCCCAATGACAAACAGCTGGAACATGATATGGTCTCAGATTAAATTTTACACTGGGGCGAATAATTTGATATAGAGTCTATCTCTGTCCTAGAAACCAGGAAGTCTTGGATCAGTGTTCTGTTTTCCATTTTTTCTCAGCACATTATATTGCTCTGGAATTCTGGATTTGTCATAACCTTTAGTCTTTCTTATCTACAAAATGGGGCTAATCACCAGGAATGGGTTGTTTTGTGGGACCCAAAATTTACATATCTGGAGAGGCTCTCTTTAAGAAAAAGAATACAGCAGTATGTTCTACCTAGGGCTTTGGCAGTGATCTGTGACACTGAATGGCTCTAGAAGAGCATCACAGTACATCCAATTCTGCTAATACCAATCCCATCTGATAGTAAGGTCAGGTGTCATATATGCAGAAGGCCCATTCACAAACAACGTATCTTTACTCTTTTAGCCTCCCTCTACCTCTGGAAGAGTCGACAGTTACAGCACATCCCCTGCACTGCAATGCACTGTTTCTCTACACCCAGCAACTTAGCAGGCCCTTAAAAAATATACTGGTTTCTTCCTATAAGTACGAGATAACGAAAACACCTTCTCACTCCCCCACTTTGCATCATTCACTTCAGAAAGTAGAGAAACAGGTTACTGATTACAACAGATGATGCATTTAATTAGCTATGGGGGGTCCCATTCAAAAGCCATTTATTGAGAGCTGAAAATGCGCAAATATGTACACAAGTGAATAAGATAGAATTCTCTTAAAAAATGGCTGCTCATACAGAGGGTGGTACTGGTATTGGAGAAAGAATTATATCTACAAGTTAGGATGTGCTACATTCTATAGTAAAGGGGAAAAAATATGAGAATTCTTAGAAAGTACACAAGTGGAAACAATTCAGAGCTTTAAATGGAAAGAAAAAAGCAACCCAGTTTCCTCAAGATGCATAGGGAACTTATTTTGGACAGATGTACAAGGAAAAGGGGCGATGATCTAGACCGAAATTTTATCTGAGAACTAGGTACTTCCAGCCTGTATGATCCAGCTTTGTGTATCTTTGCAAACTTGGCCTAACTACATTATGTTCTATCAAATGAATCTGTAATATCCCAAGGGCCACTGATGAAATCCCATCACATCTTTAACCTGAAGCTGTTTTCAAACTCAAAAAGTCAAAATGTTCAGAGCTCCACCAGAATGTGTTCAGATTCATAATTTTCTTTATTAACTGCAAATGTTAAAACACTGAAACAAAACATTTAACATAAATTCGCATAACTGTGGCAGTTCCATACACTAATTCAACTTGCTGCTGTCAAGCACTCTTGTTAGAGCTAAAAAATAGTGTTCTTCAGAATGATTCATTAGGTTATTTCCTAATCAATGGTAAATAATCCTGACAAAAGTGTATTGACTTCAAAGTTTAATAACTTCTAAAAGAACAATTTCATTGTTTGCAAAGAATCAGTACATTTGATCTTGATTTAATTTATTTAGAGTTGCAAGAGTTTCTTACTAATACCACGATATGTTGTATGTTAACAGAAATGAAACTGATCCATCCATTTTAACCCCAGAAAGTAAATATTCACCACAGTTTCAGTGTATCCCCCACTGAATAGATTCCCTCTATCGCTTTGATTTCTGTCAATGGATTTGATTTAAGAAAACTAATTTTACACCTGAGGTCGAAGAGGTTGCTGCCTGTGTTCTCCTTTAGGATTTTGATGGAATCCTGTCTCACATTTAGGTCTTTCAACCATTTTGAGTCTATTTTTGTGTGTGATGTAAGGAAATGGTCTACCACCAGTGTAGGAGGGTTCCCCTTTCTCCACATCCCCGCCAATATCTGTCCTTTCCTGACTTGTTAATTTTAGCCATTCTGACTGGTGTGAGGTGGTATCTTGTTGAGGTTCTGATTTGGATTTCCCTGATGCCGAGCGATGCTGAGCACTTTTTCATGTGTCTGTTGCCCATTTGGATGTCTTCTTTGGAAAAATGTCTGTTCACGTCTTCTGCCCATTTCTTAATTGGATCATTTGTTCTTTGGGTGTTGAGTTTAAGAAGTTCTTTACAGACTTTGGATACTAGCCCTTTATCTGATATGTCATTTGCAAATATCTTCTCCCATTCTGTCAGTTGTCCTTTGGTTTTGTGGACTGTTTCTTTTGCTGTGCAAAAGCTTTTTATAGCAGCAATGTCCAAAATAGCCAAAATGTGGAAAGAGCCAAGATGTCCATCGACAGATGAATGGATAAAGATGTGGCATATATATATATGCGCGCGCGCGCGCACACGCACACACACACACACACACACACACACACACACACACACACACACACACTGGAATATTATGCAGCCATCAAAAGGAATGAAATCTTGCCATTTGCAATGACGTGGATAGAACTTGAGGGTATTATGCTGAGCGAAATAAGTCAATCAGAGAAAGACACGTAACATATGATCTCACTGATATGAGGAATTCTTAATCTCAGGAAACAAACTGAGGGTTGCTGGAGTGGTGGGGGGTGGGAGGGATGGGGTGGCTGGCTGATAGACACTGGGGAAGGTATGTGCTATGGTGAGTGCTGTGAAGTGTACAAGAATGTTGAATCATAGATCTGTACCTCTGAAGCAAATAATACATTATATGTTAAAAAAAATAAGAAGATAGTAGGAGGGGAAGAATGAATGGGGGGAAATCAGAGGGGGAGACAAACCATGAGAGACTATGGACTCTGAGAAACAAACTGAGGGTTCTAGAGGGAAGGGGGGTGGGGGGATGAGTTAGCCTGGTAATGGGTATTAAAGAGGGCACGTTCTGCATGGAGCACTGGGTGTTATATGCAAACAATGCATCATGGAACACTACATCAAAAACTAATGATGTAATGTATGGTGATTAACATAATAATAAAAAAAGAAGAAAACTAATTTTAGTAGAAATCTTCACTAGTCAAAACTAAACACAGGCTCTGATAAGAAAGAAAACAAATACCCATTTGTTTTACCCACTTTATCTACAAGTCAGACTCCTCAATTTGGAGTTGGATCACATGCATCTCCTTTCAATCAGTGTCCCTCACAGGGGTGCTCCAGAATTTCCATATAGGGAATGCTCAAGGCTCAAAATCTGATTGCAAGTCAGGCAAGATAATGTGTAGCCCTCTCGAAGTTTTACTGACTCTTTTTGCTATGTTTGTACATTTGTTGGGGTGGGAAACAAAGGTAAGCCTCCCATGTCACCCCTTGGCAGTGACACTGTCTTTTGGTTTTCCCCAGGAAGCCCACTCCTGCCAAAAGCTGGCAGAAAATGGTCATGTTTAAGAAGGACTGTCTGCAAATGCTATCATTTCTTTCCCCCATCCAAGATACACGTGGGCTTCAGTGGCCTAGGTTCTGACAGTATTTTAATGTGACTCTTTCATCTTCTGTCCACTGTTCAATGAGCCAAGTCATATCAAGTGCAACTTTGAATTTCTTCAGAAATACTGTTAGAAACATCATTCATCCATTTTGTTGTCCGCTTCCCTTATGTAACATTCATCGCCTCACCTGTGACAGGTATTCTAAAAGGACTTTCACAGACAATGTTTTAATCCTCACACCACTGGGACATGCCTTTGCTTATCCTCATTCTACACGTGATGAAACTGGGGCTTGGAAAGGTTAACACAGAGAAGATCACAGAAAAGAGTCAGCGAGGCAAAGACAATATTAGGTGCTCATCAAACCCCCTGGATGTCTCCTTCTGGGAAGCTAAGTATACTTTCTCAATCTCTCCTGGAGTTAGATGGGGTCACGTGAGGGAGTTCTGGCTAGTAAAATTTGGAAGTAATGTGTGCCACTTCCTGTGGCCTTTAAAGTTTCCCACACAGTCCTCCAAGCTTTTACCTGGCCTTCACTAACATACCCGTACTTGAAAATGAGGGAGAAAGTTTTATCAAAAAAGCCATTGGAGGGGCGCCTGGGTGGTTCAGTAGGTTAGGCATCCAACTTGATTTTGGCTCAGGTTGTGGTCTCAGGGTTGTGGGATCGAGCCCTGCATCGGGTTCCATGCTCAGCAGGGAGCGTGCTTGAAATTCTCTCGCTCCCTCTCCCTTTGCCCCTCCCTCCCCATTCTCTCTCTCAAATAAAATAAAATAAATCTTTTTTAAAAAGCCACTGAAAGTTGGGGGCTTTTTTGTTAAAGCAGGTAGATTACCCCTGCTAACAGAGTAGACAGAGCTGGCGCTATCATCCTTTCCCACCTTATCTTCTCCCCCCACTCACTCCCTTGCGCTTCGCGTTCTTAGGATAAAACCCTACTAGGACATCATTCTTTGGTTCATCTGCTACAAAACTTTATCAAACTTTATCATCCACGTCCTATTTTTCAATGCTGTCTCTAGGGTAATGCTGTCCTTGATCCCATGTCCTTCCCTCTGCTCTCATCACATTTTGTTCATATTGAACACCTAGCAAGCAAGCGACTTCAGCAAGTAACTTTCCCTCTTTGGGCTCCTAAATGAGGACTGGTTAGCACTTAGTATGTGTCAAGGCCTGTGCTAAGCATTTAATCTTCACAACAAACACTAGAAACAGGAACTATTACTATCCTCATTTCAAGGTGGAGAAACGGAGGCCTAGAGACTTGCCCAAGGTCACAGAGGTATTAAGTGGTAGAACCTCAACTTTTACACTCACAGGACTATACTAAAAGTTATTGTCCACATGGCCAGTCTCCGCTGTTGTTAAGAGAGAACTCTAAACAATTTCATTACCCCCTGTACTTAATATACTGCTGATCCAGAGTTAGCCACAACGAACATTTTTGGAATGAATAAGTGGAGGGATGAATGAATCAGAACCAGAATCAAGTTCTTCTGTTCCAAGTTTTTGCTCCACTATATTACACAGCCTCATGTTATCGCTGCACATGTATCCCAGAAACAATAAATATTTGCTGAATGAATAAAAGGGGTCACAACAAAGAGTTGATGCAAAGGGAAAACAATTTTTTATAGCTACAAATTCCCTCCCAGGAAGATGGTGCCTGTTTAATAGCAATACATTTTATGCTTCTGAGTATTTTTATAGGTTTTGGATATGCACACTTGAGAATCAAGGCTAAAGAGAGCCAAAGAAATCTGCATAACAGAAGGTGAGGAATTTGGAGTTCTCAGTGCAGTTCTGGATTGAGGGTGTGAAGAGAAGTAGGAGGAGGAAGACAGAAAGCAGCCAGGATGGCATGGCAGTGTGAGGGGAGAGACTACATGGGATGAAAGAGTCTATGGGAATACTCCAGACATGGGTGGCTGGTGCACATTTTTAGAATAGGGATAGCTAATGTTAAACTTGAAATCGTTGGCACTTTTCAAAATGCAAATTCCTCCTCCATATCTCTATGATTCCCAAATTTTGAATAAAGTCTACTACATTTTCCCAGAGTTTGTGGCACATTTGATGGAAATCAAGAGAGGGGCTGTGTTTCACATTTTAGTTGATCCTGTGAGGGAACAGAGACAGGACTCACGGAAGCCGGACTCCAATGTCAATGGTGACCCTGAGAACATACGTTCTCCCTGAACTGGCAAAAGTCTGGGAGAAGATGTTAGGTGTGTCATAAGGGTTCAAGTCACTTTATCAGGCACCCAATGTCATGGTAACTCCCACTGACATCTGGCTTATCTGAGGTATGAGACAAGCCTAATTTTTATCACATGAATATATCAGAGATCTGAAGGCAGGTTTGCCCTCGGTGAAATGAGATGCTGCAAGAAGAAAATACCTCACAGTCTGCATGGGCAATGAATTACAAAGAGCTAAATATACTTTCATGGACAGATGCCAAGGGAAAGGAGTTAGATATTTTAAAACATTTCCTGAGAGGAGATGAAATTAAAAAAGGCTTGTGTAACTCACATTTAAGTGAGCAAGAAACGGCAAAATGGCAATTTTTCCCTTCATCCAGAATGAGGAGGCATGCTGTATGGGAAGCAAGCAACCACAGAGTAACGGGCTTTTGAGTAATGGACCCAGAGACTTCCAGGCAGCAATCAGACTGTCCTTCCAGGGCATCACATAAAACTGCCTCCGCGACAGCTGCATTGGGCTTCAATTTGAATGTATCGGCAGCTGCAAAGACATTTGCAGAACCGAAAGAATCACATTTCTCGCATTTACTCAGATTGCATAATAAGCAATTAAGAGCAGAAACAGGGTACTAGTAATATCTGTACCTTCAAGGCTGAGTTTACAACATTGCCGACATGGACACGGACAACCCTTTGAAAGGCCAGCGTGGCCTCTGATCAGGGTAGCCAACGCTCGGATGTGGACACAATCTATTTTGCAAGCAGAATCCTGACACCCAGAGCAGATCAGCAACATTCCTCATGGGACAAGACCTGATGGGTCCCCATTCCTGACCACTGGGATCTCTGGTACAAGTGTTCACTGTGCAGCCAACAGCATCATTATGCCTGGCTCACTTTGTATTTTTTTTAAAAGTCCACTGAGAACAAAACAAGACAAAACAACTGTAACAACAAACAACCTCGATTTTCCCTTCTGTTAGCTGTCTGGGGGAGGCCTGGCATGAGTAAGACCTTTGAAGGGCTGAGCAAGCCAGAGACTGAGAATCATTTCATGTTCCAGACAGCTGGATCTCAGCCTCTCTGTCACAAACAACAGTGAGGTCGCCCTGTTTCAGACAGCCCCCTTTGCGACTTGAGCCACTTAAAAAGGGGCAGTGAGAGGCATGGAAGTGCCCCCTCCAGCCTTGTGCTGTTCTAGTGAAGAATCAAGCGATTCGGAGGAGGCAGTAAGAAAGGAGGATGAAATCCGTCCTCAGCAGTTTAGCACAGATGACCAAAGGCTGTTCCTGCTACTTTATCACCGAATAAGTCCTACTCAACATCCAGACTGTGGAGGGGGACCCACGAGGTGTTTGGGGAGGCCCGGCCACCTGCCAGTGTGAGGGGAGAGCTAGTCCGGTGATTGCTAAGTGAGCCAACACAACACAATGCTGCCTCTGGATTGGAGGGCTGGAAACTGACGCCAGAGGCCCCTCGATTAACTCAGAGGTGGGGAGAGGTTAAGTTTTCCGCTATTTTGTCATGATTTGGCTCATCGGTTCATGCTACCACCTCTCTGAAGCCTTTGTGGGAACTACAGTCCCCTCCTCGCTAGAGAGAAGAGGTACCCCGTGGCAGTTGTGTGCCCAGTGGTTTATAATCATCACTGGATTCTCATCAGACTCCTCCCCAATACTGGCAGGGTGAACTGTCCTGCCCTCTCCTTGCACACCTGACAGCCAGCTGCAAAATAGTCTTCTATAAATTGTTGCTTGTTCTCTACCTCTCCTGAACTTCCCCCGTGGCGAGAGGGTTATTCATCTAATGGGACAGGTGGCAGAAATCGGACTCTGACCCCCAATGGTCCAAGCTGCCCCATGGAGAGCAGAGAAGGAATGAGATGTGGATGTTCACCGTGTGCTCTGCCTGCAGCTCTCGCCATGCTGTGAGCTGGGACACGCCAAGCAGCCCCAAGCAACCCCACATGTAACATCTAACTAATTTATGTAACTTGCCCACTTGCTGCTTACTCCATGTACATTCATTTCTTCAGTCAAACTTACTAAATATAAGCTACTGGAAGGCAGAAACGGCATCACCATTTTTGTGTCAAGGCCACGTAGAGAGCTGAGAGGGCTCAGTAATATATGCAGGCGATGAAAGTGTAGCAATGGATCAGTATTTCATTCCTTTTCATTGCTGAGTACTATCCCATTGTGCAGATGGAACAGAATTTGCTCAGATATTCACTCACTGAGAGCTGTTTGGGTCGTTTCCAATATTGTTGCAATTAGGAATGAAAGAATGATACATGCAAAAATACTGATACAGGATAGACATCAAGGACATTATGCTGAATGAAAAAAGAAAGCTAATACTTAAAAGTCACATACTATATGATTCCTTTCATAGTACATTCTTCAAATGACAAAATCATAAAAATGGAGAACAGGTTAGAGGCTGCAAAGGATTAAGGATGGTAGGGGTAGGGAACAGATGGATGTAAGAATAAAGGCATAGCATCAGGGGATTACTGTGGTTATGGAATAATACTGTACATTGACTGCACTGATAGTTACTCATATCTACATACTTTAGACCAATGACAACTGAAGAAACTGGGTGAAAAGTGCACTTAACTTCTTTGGGAACACCTATCTTAAGTTCCTGTGAATCTAAATTGGTTCAAAAGAAAAAGTTTATTCAGCAAAAAAAGTTAGAGTGATGCATTAATTAAAAATAACAGGGGCACAAAAAAAGGAGAATTGAGGAGGAGCAAGATGGTGGAGGAGAAGGAGACCTAAATTTCGTCTGGTCCCAGGAATTCAGCTGAATAGGGATCAAACCATTCTGAACACCTACGAACTCAACAGGAGATCCAAGAAAAGAATACCAGCAACTCTCTGAACAGAAAAGCGACCACTTTCTGGAAGGCAGGACATGCAGAGAAGTGAATCCGAGGCAATATTCGGAAGACAGACAGCAGGGGGAGGGAGCCTCCGTCAGCTGCTGCTGGGAAGTGATAGAGCAGCAGAACACAAAATGAGAACTTGTAGAACTCTGCTACGCTGAGGGACATCGCTCTAGTGGCTAAGTGGGGGGTGGAACCGTTGCTGGGACAGTGTGGTCTCAGGACCCTCAGAGTCACAGAAAGACCAGGGGTGCCTCAGTGCGGCAGAGCTCCCAGGTATCAGAGTGGGGAAGCCGGCTGCAGAGACGAAGCCGAGGAGTGGGCTCTCAGCTCAGGGTTGCCATAAGCTGTGATCCGAGGCTCAGTCGGGCCACGTCACTTCCAGCAGGGACCCAATAAGTGGCAGATCTGGGGAGACTCCCCTTCCTCCCCTGGGAGGAGTGGCGTGGGAGTGCACCGCAGGAATCTGCTGGGTTTGGGGACTCCACATGGGGTCAGGTGCCAGAGATAGAAATGCTCAGTCACAAGCCGGGTGAGCACGGAGTGCGGTTGGAGACTGGGGAGACAGGAGTGATTGACTGCTTTTCTCTGGGGGCACAATGAGGAGTGCGGCCCCAAGTTCTCAGCTCCTCTGGGCAGAGATTGGGAGGCTGCCATTTTCACTCTTGTCCTCCAAAGCTGTAAAGAAAGCTTGCAGGGAACAAAAGCTCCCGAGAGCAAACCCGAGCAGATGACTTAGCCCGGCCCCTGGAAAGTGCGGGGCAATTCTGCCTCCATCAAAGACATTTGAGAACCATGGCAACAAGCCCCTCCCCCAGAAGATCAGCAAGGACAGCCAGCCAAGAACAAGTTTACCGATCAATGAGAACAACAGAACACCAGCACTAGGGGAATACAGCACATAGAATTCTTGGTTTTTCTCCTCCTGATTCTTTAGTCTTTCAAAGTTAATTTTTTTAATTTTCTTTTTTTCTTTTTTTTGAATTTTTCTTTTTCCCTTTCTCGAAAAACATCTTATCAATCCCTTTTTTAAAAATCTTTTTCATTTTTCATTTTTAGAGTCATATTCTATCCCTTCATAGTAGTTAACCTTATTTTTGGTAAATATATAAGGTGTTCTCTCTTTAAAATTTTGGGATACAGCTCCTTCTAACAGGCCAAAATATACCCTAAATCTCTAGTGTATGGCTTTCTTCTATTCTCCTGTCTGATCAAATTCTCTCCCCCCTTTTTTAAAAAATTTCTCTTCCTTCTTTTTTGAAGCAACTTATCAATTCCTTTTACAAAATCCTTTATAATTTTCATCTTTACAGTCATATTCCATCCCTTCATCATATTTACCCTTATTTTTGTACATATATAAGGTTTTCTTTCTTTAAAATTTTGGGAGGCAGTTTCCTCTAACAGACCACAATATGCCCAAAATCTAGTGTGTGGCACTGATTTATTCACCAACCCGATCATATATGATCATATCCTCTTTTTTTTTATCTTTTTCTTTTTTTTTTTCTTTTCTTTTCTCCTTCTTTTCCTTTCTTTTCCCCAAGTTTCAGTTCTTTTCCGATTTGTTTAGCGTATATTTTTTCTGGGGACGTTGTTACCCTGTTAGCATTTTGTTCTCTCATTCATCTATTCTCCTCTGGACAAAATGACAAGATGGAAAACAATCACCTCAACAAAAAGAACAAGAGGCAGTACCAACTGCCAGGGACCTAATCAATACAGACATTAGTAAGATTTCAGAACTAGAGTTGAGAATGATGATTATGAAGATACTAGCTGGGCTTGAAAAAAGCATGGAAGATATTAGAGAAACCCTTTCTGGAGAAATAAAAGACCTAAAATCTAACCAAGTCGAAATCAAAAAGGCTATTAATGAGGTGCAATAAAAAAGGAGGCTCTAACTGCTAGGATAAATGAGGCAGAAGACAGAATTAGTGATATAGAAGACCAAATGATAGAAAATAAAGAAGCGGAGAAAAAGAAAGATAAAAAACTACTGGATCACGAGGGCAGAATTCGAGCAATAAGTGATACCATAAGATGAAACATTCGAATAACTGGGATCCCAGAAGAAGAAGAAAGAGAGACAGGGGCAGAAGGTATATTGGAGCAAATTATAGCAGAGAACTTCCCTAATTTGGGGAAGGAAACAGGCATCAAAATCCAGGAGGCACAGAGAATCCCTCTCAAAATCAATAAAAATGGGTCAACACCCCAACATCTAATAGCAAAACGTACGAGTCTCACAGACAAAGAGAAAATCCTGAAAGCAGCTCGGGACAAGAGACCTGTAACCTACAATGGTAGAAACATTAGACTGACAAGAGACCTATCCACAGAGACCTGGAAGGCCAGAAAGGACTGGCATGATATATTCAGAGCTCTAAATGAGAAAAACATGCAGCCAAGAATACTATATCCAGCTAGGGTGTCGGTGAAAATAGGAGAGATAAAAAGCTTCCAGAACAAACAAAAACTAAAGGAATTTGCAAACATGAAAACAGCCCTACAAGAAACATTGAAAGGGGTCCTCTAAGCAAAGAGAGAGCCTAAAAATAACACAGACCAGAAAGGAACACAGGCAATATATAGTAACAGTCACCTTACAGGTAATACAATGGCACCAAAATCATATCTTTCCATAGTTACCCTGACTGTAAATGGGCTAAATACCCCAATCAAAAGTCATAGGGTGGGCGCCTGGGTGGCTCAGTTGGTTAAGCGACTGCCTTCGGCTCAGGTCATGATCCTGGAGTCCCTGGATCGAGTCCCGCATCGGGCTCCCTGCTCAGCGGGGAGTCTGCTTCTCCCTCTGACCCTCCCCCCATCACATGTGCTTTCTCTCTCATTCTCTCTGTCTCTCAAATAAATAAATAAAATCTTTAAAAAAAAAAAAAGTCATAGGGTATCAGAATGGATAAAAAAGCAAGACCCATTGATATGCTGTCTGCAAGAGACTCATTTTAGACCCAAAGACACTCCCAGATTGAAAGTGAGGGGGTGGAAAACCATTTACCATGCTAATGGACACCAAAAGAAAGCTGGGGTGGCAATCCTTCTATGAGACAAATTAGATTTCATAATAAGAGATGAGGAAGGACACTATATCATACTTAAAGGGTCTATCCAACAAGAAGACCTAACAATTGTAAATATCTATGCCCCTAACATGGGGGCAGCCAATTATATAAGGCAATTAGTAACAAAAGCAAGAAACACATGGACAACAATATAATCATAGTAGGGGACTTCAACAACCCCCTCACTGAAATGGACAGATCATCTAAGCAGAAGATCAACAAGGAAATAAAGGGACCAAATGGATTTCACAGATATATTCAGAACATTCCATTCCAAAGCCACAGAATACACATTCTTCTCTAGTGCCCATGGAACATTCTCCAGAAGAGATCACATCCTAGGTCACAAATCAGGTCTCAACCAGTACCAAAAGACTGGCATCATTCCCTGCATATTTTTGGACCACAATGCTTTGAAACGAGAACTCAATCACAAGAGGAAAGTCGAAAGGAACTCAAATACATGGATGCTAAAGAGCATCCTACTAAGGAATGAATGGGTCAACCAGGAAATTAATGAAGCATTAAAAAAATTCATGGAAACAAATGAAAATGAAAACACAGCTGTTCAAAACCTTTGGGATGCAGCAAAGGCAGTCCTAAGAGGAAAGTATATAGCAATACAAGCCTTTCTCAAGAAATAAGAAAGGTCTCAAATACACAACCTAACCCTACACCTAGAGAAGCTGGAGAAAGAACGGCAACTAAAGCCTAAACCCAGCAGGAGAAGAGAAATAATAAAGATCAGAGCAAAAATCAATGAAATAGAAACCAAAAGAAAAGTAGAACAGATCAACGAAACTAGGAGCTGGTTCTTTGAAAGAATGAATAAGATTGATAAAACCCTGGCCAACTTATCAAAAAGAAAAGAGAAATTACCGAAATACATAAAATCATGAATGAAAGAGGAGAGATCACAACCAACACCCAAGAAATACAATTATAAAAACATATTATGAGCAACTATATGTCAGCAAATTAGACAATCTGGAAGAAATGGATGCATTCCTAGAGATATATCGACTACCAAAACTGAACCAGGAAGAAGTAGAAAACCTGAACAGACCCATAACCACTAAGGAAATTGAAGCAGTCATCAAAAATCTCCCAACAAACAAGAGTCCAGGGCCAAATGGCTTCCCAGGGGAATTCTACCAGACATTTCAAGAAGAATTAGTACCTATTCCTCTGAAACTGTTCCAAAAAATAGAAATGGAAGGAAAATTTCCAAACTCATTTTATGAGGTCAGCATTACCTTGATCCCAAAACCAGACAAAGACCCCATCAAAAAGGAGAATTACAGACCAATATCCCTGATGAACATGGATGCAAAAATTCTCACCAAAATGCTAGCCAATGGGATCCAACAGTACATTGGAAGGATTATTCACCACGACCAAGAGGGATTTATCCCTGGGCTGCAAGGTTGGTTCAACATCCGCAAATCAATCAACGTGATACAATACATTAACAAAAGAAAGAACAAGAATCATATGATCCTCTCAATAGATGCAGAAAAAGCATTTGACAAAGTACAGCATCCTTTCTTGATCAAAACTCTTCAGAGTATAGGGATAGAGGGTACACACCTCAGTGTCATAAAAGCCATCTATAAAAAACCCACAGCGAATATCATTCTCAATGGGGAAAAACTGAGAGCTTTCCCACTAAGGTCAGGAACATGGCAGGGATGTCCACTATCACCACTGCTAGTCAACATAGTACTAGAAGTCCTAGCCACAGCAATCAGAGAACAAAAAGAAATCAAAGGCATCCGAACCGGCAAAGAAGAAGTCAAACTCTCACTCTCTGCAGATGATATGATACTTTATGTGGAAAACCCAAAAGACTCCATCCTAAAACTGCTAGAACTCATACAGGAAGTCAGTAAAGTGGCAGAATATGAAATCAATGGCACAGAAATCAGTGGCATTTCCATACACCAAGAAGAAGACCGAAGAAAGAGAAATTAAGGAGTCGATCCCATTTACAATTGTACCCAAAACCATAAGATACCCAGGAATAAATCTAACCAAAGAGGCAAAGAATCTGTACTCGGAAAACTACAGAATACTCCTGAAAGAAATTGAGGAAGACACAAAGAAATGGAAAAAGGTCCCATGCTCATGGACTGGAAGAACAAATATTGTGAAGATGTCAATGCTACCTAGAGAAATGTACACATTCAATGCAATTTGTATCAAAATACCATCCACTTTTTTCAAAGAAATGGAACAAATAATCCTAAAATTTGTATGGTACCAGAAAAGACCCTGAATAACCAGAGGAATGTTGAAAACGAAAAGCAAAGCTGGTGGCATCACAATTCCGGATTTCAAGCTCTATTACAAAGCTGTCATCATCAAGACAGTATGGTACTGGCACAAAAACAGACACATAGATCAATGGAACAGAATCGAGAGCCCAGAAATGGACCCTCAACTGTATGTTCAACTCATCTTCGACAAAGCAGGAAAGAATGTCCAATGGAAAAAAGACAGTCTCTTCAACAAATGGTGTTGGGAAAATTGGACAGTCACATGCAGAAGAATGAAACTGGACCATTTCTTTACACCACACACAAAAAGAGACTCAAAATGGTTGAAAGACCTAAATGTGAGACAGGAGTCCATCACAATCCTAAAGGAGAACACAAGCAGCCACCTCTTCGAGCTTAGTCGCAGCAACTTCTTCCTGGAAACATCGCCAAAGGCAAGGGAAGCAGGGGGGAAATGAACTATTGGGATTTCATCAAGATAAAAAGCTTCTGCACAGCAAAAGAAACAGTCCACAAAACCAAAAGACAACCGACAGAATGGGAGAAAATATTTGCAAATGACGTATCAGATAAAGGGCTAGTATCCAAAATCTATAAAGAACTTATCAAACTCAACACCCAAAGAACAAATGATCCAATCAAGAAATGGGCAGAAGACATGAACGGACATTTTTCCAAAGAAGACATCCAAATGGCCAACAGGCATATGAAGAAGTGCTCAACATCGCTTGGCATCAGGGAAATCCAAATCAAAACCTCAATGAGATACCACCTCACACCAGTCAGAATGGCTAAAATTAACAAGTCAGGGAACGACAGATGTTGGCGGGGATGTGGAGAAAGGGGAACCCTCCTACACTGTTGGTGGGAACGCAAGCTGGTGCAACCACTCTGGAAAACAGTATGGAGGTTCCTCAAACAGTTGAAATTAGAGCTACCGTTCGATCCAGCAATTGCACTACTGGGTATTTACCCCAAAGATACAAATGTAGGGACCCAAAGGGGTACGTGCACCCCAATGTTTATAGCAGCAATGTCCACAATAGCCAAACTGTGGAAAGAGCCAAGATGTCCATCGACAGATGAATGGATAAAGAAGATGTGGTATATATACACAATGGAATATTATGCAACCATCAAAACGAATGAGATCTTGCCATTTGCAAACACGTGGATGGATCTGGAGGGTGTTATGCTTAGTGAAATAAGTCAATCAGAGAAAGACGTGTATCATATTACCTCACTGATATGAGGAATTCTTAATCTCAGGAACAAACTGAGTGTTACTGGAGTGGTTGGGGGTGGGAGGGATGGGGTGGCTGGGTGATAGACATTGGGGAGGGTATGTGCTACGGTGAGCGCTGTGAATTGTGCAAGACTGTTGAATCACAGATCTGTACCTCTGAAACAAATAACGCAACATATTTTAAGAAAAAAGAAAAAGAAGAAGATAGCAGGAGAGGAAGAATAAAGGGGAGTAAGTCAGAGGGGGAGACGAACCATGAGAGATGATGGACTCTGAAAAACAAACTGAGGGTTCTAGAGGGGAGGAGGGTAGGGGGATGGGTTAGCCTGGTGATGGGTATTAAAGAGGGCATATTCTGCATGGAGCACTGGGTGTTATGAACAAACAATGAATCATGGAACACTACATCAAAAACAAATGATGTAATATATGGTGATTAACATAAAAATAAAAAAATTAAAAAAAAAAACAAAAGACAACTGACAGAATGAGAGAAGATATTTGCAAATGACATATCAGATAAAGGGCTAGTGTCCAAAGTCTATAAACAACTTATCAAACCCAATACCCAAAGAACAAATGATCCAATCAAGAAATGGGCAGTAGACATAAACAGATATTTTTCCAAAGAAGACACTGAAATGGGCAACAGACACATGAAAAAGTGCTCAACATCACTCGCGTGAGGGAAATCCAAATCAAAACCTCAATGAGATACCACCTCACACCAGTCAGAATGGCTAAACTTAACAAGTCAGGAAAGGACAGATGTTGGGGATGTGGAGAAAGGGGAACCCTCCTACACTGTTGGTGGGAATGCAAGCTGGTACAGCCACTTTGGAAAAGAGTATTTAGGTTCCTCAAAAAGTTGGAAATAGAGCTACCATATGACCCAGCATTTGCACTACTGGGTATTTACCTCAAAGATACAAATGTAGTGATCCGAAGGGGTATGTGCACCCCGATGTTTATAGCAGCAATATCCACACTAGCCAAACTATGGAAAGTGTCAAGATGTCCATTGAGAGATGAACGGGTAAAGATGTGGTAGGTAGGTAGGTAGGTAGGTAGATAGATAGATAGATAGATAGATAGATAGATAGATAAAGATAGAGATAGATATAGATATAGATAGATATATAATGGAATATTATACAGCCATCGAAAGGAATGAAATCTTGCCATTTGCAACGATGTGGATGGAACTGAAGCATATTATGCTGAGCAAAATAAGTCAATCAAAGAAAGACATGTATCATATGATCTCACTGATATGAGGAATTCTTAATCTCAGGAAACAAACTAAGGGTTGCTGGAGTGGTGGGGGTTGGGAGGGATGGGGTGGCTGGCTGATAGATATTGGGGAGGGTATGTGCTATGGTGAGCGTTGTGAATTGTGTAAGACTGTTGAATCACAGACCTGTATCTCTGAAACAAGTAATAAATTATGTGTTAAAAAAAAAAAAAGAAGATAGTAGGAAGGGAAAAATGAAGGGGGGGAAATTGGAGGGGGAGATGAACCATGAGAGACTATGGACTCTGAGAAAAAACTGAGGGTTCTAGAGGGGAGGGGGGTGGGGGGATGGGTTAGCCTGGTGATGGGTATTAAAGAGGACACATATTGAAGGGAGCACTGGGTGTTATACGCAAACAATGAATCATGGAACACTACATCAAAAACTAATGATGTAATGTATGGTTATTAACATAATTTTAAAAATGCAAAAAAAAAAATAACTGCGGGGCACCAGGGTGGCTCAGTTGTTAAGTGTCTGCCTTTGGGTCAGGTCATAATCCCAGGGTCCTGGGATCGAGCCCCCTTTCAGGCTCCCTGCTCGGCGGGAAGCCTGCTTCTCCCTCTCCCTTCCCCCTGCTTGTGTTCCCTCTCTTGCTGTCTCTCTCTGTCAAATACATAAATAAAATCTTGAAGAAATTAAAAAAAAAAATAACTGAAAGAACCAAGGGGAAATGGGTGGGATGATGGGCGACCTAGGTGATGGGGATTAAGGAGCACACTTGTGATGAGCACCAGGTGATGTATAGAATTGTTAAATAGCTGTATCGTACACCTGAAACTAATATCACACTGTATTTTAACCAACTGGAATTTAAATAAAACTTAAAAAATAATTGGAGGAATCTTCCTATAAGGCAGACACTGTAAAGGTCACTTTCATTTAATTACACATTTAATTTTCAACACCATTAGATAGGTATTATCATTCCCACTGTAAAGGTAAAAAAAAAAAAAAAAAAAAAGCAAATGGCTGAATTTCACAAAACTAGAATATGGCCAAGCTGGAATTTGCACACAGCCTTATCTTATTCTAAGTGAATTTTTTACAATCCCCCTCATTTGCTCACAACAGCTTAAAAAATTTCCTAACAACCTTTCTAATCAGGAAGGAGGCCAAATTCTCCCATCCTTGCATTGCACCACCACTCAGTGAGGAATGATAATGGGAAAAGCCCCACAATGCCTAGCACAGCATTTGGGACAGAGTGGCTATTTTATAAATTCTTGTAGGTTGAACAATAACCACAAATTCCAGAAAAAGAAAAAGAAAGAAGTATGCCTCCATGTAATTTTTCAAGTACTGAGTTACATTTTAGGGAGATGATCTACTGTCCTTAAGACAAAAAATATGTATTTTTTAAATACTTAAAATACAAAAAAAATTTATCTAATTTCTTGTTTTCCTCCCACTGTGTTTGCTAACTGCTGTGATCTACAGAGTTTTCAACTATAGCATGAGGAGGATATTAATAATACCTGGCTCATCTTATAGGGTTGTAGGGAGAATGAAAGAGAAAATTATTCTAGGGCATACATCTATCATAGAACTTATGATAGTGTACTGTCCTTGTTGGGTGAAGGCCTCCCACACTAGGCCCTGAAATCCTTAAAGGAAAAGACAATCTTATTCTACTTTGTGTCCTTAGTATCTCGCAATGTAAAAATATTAAGGAAACAAATGATATAATTAATTCATAAAATAATGACTGACTGAACACTGTTCTTATAGAAGGGCATCACATGTATAGTTTAATATGGGTTCTTATGTAGAACTATAGAGCATATATGACTACGTACATATAGCTATGTGTATATAGAACTATATTAACCATACCTAATTATATATATGTACATACATAGATATATAAAATGAAGTGATTGAAATGTTCTAAAACTGAGTAACTTTTAAAATTTTTACTTTTAATTACTTTATTTATTTTATTAAAATATAATGTATTATGTTTCAGGGGTACAGGTCTGTGATTCAACAGTCTTAACACAATTCACAGCGCTCACTATAGCACATACCCTCCCCGATGTCCATCACCCAGCCACCCCAGCCCTCCCACCCCCTCCACTCCAGCAACCCTGTTTGTAACCTGACTTTTTAATTGCCAACTTTTTCCCCCCAATCCCACTGTTCATCTCCAGTGGAACAGCTCTGTTAATTTTACTAAAAAAAAGTTGAAGTATATACCTAAAAATGAATAATACAATTGATGGTATGTAAATTATACTTCAATCAACCTTTTCTTTCTTTTTTTTTAAATTGAAGTTTACATACAATATTATGTTTGTTTCAGGCCTACAACATCATGTTTTGACATTTATTTACAATAGGAAAATGTCCCCATGATAAGGGTAGTCACCATGTGTCACCATGCAAAGTTATTTGAATATTACCGAATATATTCTCTATGCTCTATTCTTCATTTCCATGATTTACTTATTTTATAACTGAAGTTTGTAGCTCTTCCTCCCCTTCACCTATTTCAGTGTCCCCCCCCCAACCTCTCCCCTCTCTGGTAACCAACAGCTTGTTTACTGTAACCTATGAATCTGTTTCTGTTTTGTTCTTTTGTTTTTCAGATTCCACATATATTCTACATGTAAGTGAAATCATACCATATTTGTCTTTCTTCTGACTTATTTCACTTAACTGCCTGTTTCATTCAACTTGAAAAAAGTTTTTGTTTTGTTTTGCTTTTTATCTGTAATTTGTTTCAGTAGACCCCACACTCTGGACTTAATCCAACATTCAAATTCCCTATCAAGATGCTTTTCCCCTGCTCTCAGTGGGCCTGCCATATTCTCTTTATTTCAAAGTTGGTACTTAGGTTACATAACCTTGTGGCATTAGAGAAAGGTCCCATGAACTGCAGGCTGTCCTCTGAGCTTCCCTGGTCTCCCATTCAGTGTAGCATCTCTGGTCCTATCCTGTGATATGGCGGACATCCCTGCAATATTCTTGTCCCCCGCACAGGCACTTGGAGCTGAAGTCTATGTCCCTATCATAACCTATGACCACAAGATCTCTGCATTCAATGGCTTCCTTTCATCAATCCTAGACTAATTTTGGTTCACCAGTTCACTCAACCATTAAGGGCCTGAGAAATCTTGGCTACCTTCTCCGTATCACTCTGGAATATGTGGAGTTGTTGGCTGTTTGAGTTGGCTCTTAAATCCAGTTTTAGGACATCTTCCTTGGGCATTTCTAACCTTTACACCTAATGGGTATCTTATTGCTCAAACGTCATGCTGATTTAAGGGCATCTCCCTGATGCTTTCAATTTCCCCAGGCTATTCTGTGAGCTGCCCTATACTGGGAATTCTTCCACACTCTCTCTCCTCTGTACTATGTCCAAACAGAGGAAGCTAAGATACCCACATATGATCACTGTGCCCTATTTTGGGAACCAATATCTGACAACTGACTCTCTTTGATTTCTTGCTATAATAATCTTAATCCACCACTACCACCTCTACCTCTTTCAGGCAATGAGTGACTCTACAGGAGGCTCAGGCTAAACACAAGGAAGACTTTTTTTTTTTTTTTAAAGCACATCAACGCATTTGAAAAATATTACCTGCATTACATGAGATTATTATTTTTTAGAACTCTCCTAAGCCATAAATGACATAAATTGTGGACATAAACTGGAATGTGAATGACTTTGAGGTGTGAACCAATTTGGGTATCAGGTTCAAATCGTGAATTTCAGAGAAAAACATTGTTTAAAATAGGATAACATCAACATATCAGAGTTAATAAACCACATAGTATGCATATCACCTGAAGGCAAAAACTGAAAAGGATACATTTCCATTGCCAAGGTAGATATTGTTATAAATAAACCTATGTCATTTATACGTGATTGCCAGACTTAAGGTTATAAGTCTAAGTAGCTAATTTCAATTTACAGTCAAAAATATCCAAATAATGGGATCATTAGCACTAGAGGAGACAAGAATATATGCTAATGGAAAATCTGCAGGTGTCTCAAAGACAAACCCATTGTTTAAAAAGAGAGTGCTTTGCCATAATTGTATCAGATCAGTTGACTGCAAACATCTCTTTTTACCTAATCCACAGCTTGGGAAGAAAGATTTTGGTGATGCTATAAACTTTGTTCTAACTATTCAAGACAGTGTGACAGCTAATAAAACTCACAGCAAGTGCAGAATAAAGATAACTTGACGTCAGATCCAGACCCTGCGACTATGGCCCCTACCTTTTGACAGACTGTGTAAATAATAAATTGACCAGAGTTCCTCAAATGGGTCCTGAGTTATTTTATCCCATGAGCATTCTAGGTAGCCTTTAGCCTGTGGACCCATTATCTCTAGTCATGGGCAGACTTACATGTTAACAGAACAGTGTTTATACACATTTCATCAGCTACGTGTGCTATGGAGTGAAAGAGGTTTAGAAACAGTGATGTAGATCCATAGCAGCAAAGGGGTTTCCATCTCATGAAGAAGTCCTATCTATTGGTAGTAGCTGTTACATAAAGAGGTTCTAGAACAAGGGCCAGCATCATGGGAGGGAATGCTCTACTTAATTATCAATGCCATGTGCCTAGGGCTGAGAACCTATAACGGACTTTGTATTTGTTAATCTTGGCGTATATATTATGATTCTAAGGCTACAAAAATAAACCGATTGTCTTTGCTAAGGAGACAAGATATTGTATACAGAACTGTTAATCAAATTGAGTGTGAGAAGGCATTTAACCGCAAATCTTTGCAATGGACCTGCAATGTGCTTGCAATGTCTGTTATGAGGTCACTCTTAAGCATCGTCCTTATGAAATAACTTTTAAAAGACAATTATTATGATTATGCCTGTTTTCGACTCCACTTAGGTAAATGTAGCCTGGGTCTATTATCCTGGCCTGAGGTGTTCAGGGCCTTTTGCTTAACCCTGGCTAGCCAAAGCATGCCATGTTAGCACCTCATTTATGCCACATTTGGTATTCAGAAACAATCTGCTGGCTTACAACATTCTAGCTAGAACAAAGGCAAAATTAATGAATTCAAAGTTTGAATGTAATCACTAATAGATTCTAAACATTAGTGATTTCCATCTATTTTGGAAATAATTTTATTAATTTTATTATTCGCCTGTTTTACTATCAACAGATATCCTATAATTAAATGCTCGTTCTTTTAGTAGCCATGTCTCACAACTCATACGAGATAATAATTCTCAAAGACATCCTTGTCTACTATTCTCTACCTAGACATTTGTACAAATAAGGGTTAGAAGGGGAAACACTACTTAAAAGGCTGAAAACGATCTAAGCTTCAGTATGAAATTAAAGAGGAAATATTTTTATCATGTTATAGCTTCGAGTGTCATCTAATTGCTGTATTTATCTCAGTGTAAAGGAATAAATGAAAAATAAAAATATTTCAAATGATAAAAAGCAATTATTTCCTCTTCAACATTTAAAGCCATGCTTTACAAAGGTGCAGCATCAAGTATAATGTTTTAATAAGAGCAATTTTCATAATTACACCTCAACTTCATATCCCCATTTTAATTAGAATCTTCTGCTCTTCTGTAAGTTTCTACAAAGTCAGTCGCAAATGTGTTACCAACTTCTTTATCAATATAACCAAACTTCAGAACAACTCAGTTTTCAAGAATTCCCAGAATATTTGAATGCTTTAAGTCGATTTTTCTCCTAATTGAGAGAATAAATGCTACTAATTTGAGTGGAACCATAATATAGTTCAGTTATGATCAGTGTGCATATTTGCTTCCAATTCTGAGATCACCATCTTCTTCACAATTCCCAATTAGTGACAGTATACTGCCATTTCTCTTAGTTAATAATGACAGCCACCTGAGGAATAATCATAGATTAAAGCAGAATACTGTAAAAAAAATATAAAACCACCACTAGAAAAATGATTTTTGAAAAGATCCTATTATTCAAAAAGACTTGCTTCACATTCCCTTAAGATATAGCCTCTTGTTTTGACCATCACACTTCATTTTTACCTTGATTATCCTTAAGAGGAGCACCCAGTGAATGAGGGGGTCTAGCTTTGTTTCATCTGTAACTGTTCATTCCCTTGATGACTTCCTGAGAAGATTAACCACCAGTGACACAGGATAGTTTAATCCCCATGCATTTAAATTCTCTGTAGAAAACAGCAATTCCTCTTCAAAGAGTATTAAGAGTTCCACTGTCTTAGAAGTCAGCCAGGCTCTATTTGCATTCATAAAACACTTTCTAGAATTTTCATTTCTAAAATTACATTTTAAGACAGAAGCAAATAGTTCTTTCCTTTCCCACTGATGACTGGGACCAATAACTTGTATAAAAAGCAAATTACTCAATGGTTTAAACATTCCTTATGGCTATTAAAGGGCACAGTTAGACCGCAAGCCTCACTAGAACAACCAAATCACTATGGAGTTGTAAAAAGGTGAAAGGTGCTTTTGGATTTCTCTGCCTCCAAGTCACCTAGCACCTATCAGATTGTCCTGGAATTATCCAAAGCCCCTTCTTGCCAACCTCAATGTTTCCCCCAAATCTCCTGATTAAACCCATAGTTCTAAAACATGTTCTTCCCTTTCCTTTCAGTGTCTGATTTTTTGGAGCTAGGCTTTGGAAAGAATGCAATAAGACTGCATAAAATCTCATTACAAAATGAATGGTCAACATCTTCCTATTAGCCCTCATTCATTCATCCAATGAATGTTATACTGAATGCCTACTATGTACCAGGCACTGGGCATGGCAATGGAGATACAACAGAAAGCAAAAATAGACACAGCTCCCAATATTATAGCTTAAAATTTAGTAGGGAAAGATAGATTTTAATGAACTAATTGCAAAGAGATGGACCTGATCTCACAAATAGACTTGACCTAGTCTTGAACTCAGGGAAGGGGAACTTCTGAGAATGGGATGATTGAGTTGATATCTAAACAAGGAATATGAAGAGGGAGGGGAAGAGTGTTCCAGACCAAAGGGTGTGAAAGCATGGCTAGAGGACAAATCACAGGGGAGCATAGTGGGAAATGAAGCTAGAGAGGTACGTGGAAGGAGTTAGGTATTTGTAGGTCATGATAAAGTCTCCCCCCCAAAGAATGATGTGAAGTTATTTAATTGTAGAAGGTTGCAGATGATGATGGGATATGATTAGATTTGCAATTTGAAAAGATCAGTCCTGCTGCTGTATGGAAAAAAATTAGAGGGTAGAGTAGTTAGGAGGCTGATGCAGTACTACATGTGAAAAATGATGATGATGGCATGGACTAGAATAAGCATCCACGTGGAGATTTTAAATAGGCCATTAAAGCATGGCCTCGGCATTCAGAAGAGACATCTGGGCTAGAGATGTGATCCATCTCATTGGGGCAGTTACATTTTAAAACGGGATGTTTGTTCATTTAAACTGGCAATCAAAAAAATATATTTGTACCAAAGTTTCTTACCCAGTGACCTTTAAATCCCACCACTCTCTATCTACCTGTAAGTTTACCCCATCTCAGTGGCATGAGTAACTTTTTGAAAATACTTCTTCGATTATACCAAATCATACATAGAAGAACAATAGCATTGTGAACTTACGGATTCTCTCTTTTCTACAGCTCTCCCAGGAATCACGAATTGAAGGCTGAGAAAGCAAATTCTAGAACAAAAATTAAAATACAAAACATGAATTTCATCAAAGTACACTGACCCCATTAAACAGGCTAAGACAAGAATAAGAAGAGTGCAGAAGAATTTCCAAGGAATTTTGGAAATTATTTATTTATGATGATGCCCTACACTCTTTCAAAAACTGATTTGTGGCTTTCAAAGATACACATAATGCAAAACAGGAGGATCTAAAATAAAGGTAGAAAAAAATCAATGAAATGGAAGCAATGACCTTGATATTATCAATCATATGAAATGATTAGATAACACGATTGGGCTCTGATTTGAGTGCTCTGTGTTTCTTATCGGTGAAAACATGAAAAAGAAGAAATGTTAAGTTGTATCACTTACGTAGGCTGAATAAAAACTGGGAATTATCTAATAATGGGGTAAAGTTGAGTCTTTTCTAGAATATCTGGAATCTAAGGTTTTCTTTGCTGAATAATTCTCATTGCTTGACAAAAGACAACATGCATATTTTTTTGGAGATAGGTTTCTTTGTATTAAATTCAAGAATGTATTAATGCAATCTATAATTTGATATAAAGTTTGGCGCACAAGAAATGTAACTGACTGGCAAAATGACTGATCCTCTGTATTCCTATTCAGTATTACCAATGGCTGTTCAGAGATCCATTTTCTCCACTTGTGTAGACATTCAGTCAAGCTCATTTCATAATGAAGTAATTTTAACAAGCTCTGGCTTAGCAATGCAGGATGAGATTCTCCTAGGTCTCTTCCCTTCCTACGTGTACTACTCTTCCCCCCCCACCCCACCCCCGCTTATTGATCTATTTGTTTTTATCTTAGTTCACAAATGATCCAGTTTTCCAAACTGTAAGGAAGTGTCCTGAAACACATTTCTAAAAATAAGCTACTTTAAATGAATTTTTGTTCAGAGGACTAAATTCTTATGTTCTGCTTTATAAATATGCACAAGCAACAGTGCATCGGCATGATTTTTGTTTGAAAATAGACCTCTCATAAATCCTTAAGTGGCTTTCAGCTCATATTTTATTTTAAGCGTGACATTAAAAAAACTACAAATTGTTTTTTGTTGTTGTTGTTTCCAAAAGAGATTTGTTTTATGTTATGGTGCAAATTATATTATCAGTCACAATTCTATCCCACAACTCTGATGACGTTTTTGTGAGGCTGGTGGTCCCTCTCTTTAAGTACTGAGAAATGCTAATAAATGCTTTACTGAAAACTCTTGTTATATGAACATAAAATCCTAAATTGCCAAGCCAGTTGTGTAGGTTTGCCATCACTTCAAAGGAGGTATTTCTGCAGTCTTTTCCCCGTGGGTACTGTTAATTACAAATGATAGGATCCTGTATCCATGAAACAGCACAGACTTCAAGGAGAATACGCCAAAGTAAATCTCTCTTGGGATTGAAAGTTGAGATGTCAGAGAGAGAGGGAGACTTACAAGGTAGTTTTGGGGTAGGTAATATAATAATGATAGATTTCATTCGTATGGAACATTAGGATTTCACAAAGCATTTTTACATATAATACTCTTGAATATGAATAACATTCTGGTAATACCAGAATACATTCTGGTATTTTGTTTTAAATACCGATTTAAGACACTAATTAAAAGAGATATAAAATATAAGTGTTTCAAACCTTCCTATCATCTGTTCGCTTATTATTATTGGCCTGAAGTGTCCAAGAGCTTTTCTTGTTACCCCTGTTGAGTCCCTTGGTTGCGGCTATATTTAGCACACTATAAGGAACACTCTTGGTCGCCTACATTTTTCCACCCTGGGTCATCTTAAGGAAGCAGTGATCCTCAATCAAGACGTACTAATTGTTAGTTCCTTGCTGATGTATGAATTACTTTTAAAGAGTCAATTTAACAGGACATTTATGGAGTCTCCTCTATGTGAATCTTGTAAGAGGGTTCCGAATATGGCTAATTTATAACCTCTGCTATCAAAGAGCTTGAAATCCTGCAGAGTTGAAGGAAACGTACACCATTAAAAACAAAGCAAAATAGAAAGAAATAATTGCTCTATTAGAAGTTTTAAGCAAGGTACTGTCATGGTACAGAGGAAAGAATAGGAGTTATAGAAGTTTTTGCAAATGAACCATGTGTTTGGTCTTGGTCTCAAAAATTACTAGATTGTAGGGGAGCCTGGGTGGCTCAGTTGTTAAGCATCTGCCTTCGGCTCAGGTCATGATCCCAGGGTTCTGGGATAGGGCCCCACATCGTGCTCCCTGCTCAGCGGGAAGACTGCTTCTCCCTCTCCCACTCCCCCTGCTTGTGTCCCCTCTCTCACTATGTCTCTCTCTGTCAAATAAATAAATAAAATCTTTAAAAAAAATACTAGATTGTATACGGAAGTACAAATAGGCAGAAGAAATATGCCTTTTAGTGCAGGGTGTTTGGGAAATCCTGAACAGGCGATCACAGCTTATCAAAATATTCTTTTGAAAATATCAAGTATAATATGAATACAAGAGTTGTGTCTATGTCAGAAACATATTTCCCAAAGTGGCATTTTCAAAGCTATGCTTCACACTTCCATAATGGTCCAAAAACATAGTCTACAAAGAGATCACTACACAAACATCTAATATAAATTTCCCTTTGTTAATCTCCATTCCTTTTATGTGAAATTAATCATCAGCTGCCTTTCTGTGAGTGCCTCCAGGATCTCTGTATACGTGACTGTAGACTAGTGCTGCATGGGAAGATCTGCAAACATCCAATCATGTGGTATTTCTGGATTGACCAAATTTGAGGGACAAATACTGGCAGTTTGCTGGGAATCCCATCTTTACAGAATGAAAAGTCCTACCAAACATTTCCCTGTGCTGTTGTATTACTGGACAGAAGATAGCCTCAAGTAGAGATCTTGTTTCACTCAAAACAAAACTGAATTGCATGCTGCCTCAGTAGTAAACAGGTGGATTTTACTTAGGGCAGAATCAGCCTAAGCATTAGCCTTCTGTTCCATTATATATCTGGGGCTACATAATCAAGTGCGCTCATATTTAAAAACATGCATTACCATTCCTGGAGCAGATCTGCAATTGTGCAGAATATAAAGAAGCGGTTCTACAACTTCTCTATTTAAAGTAATGGGAGACTGAGCAGATTCACACATTTGTTTATCAAACATCGTCTCCGGCTATAACTTACAAAAAGGTGTTTATTTTCAATAGATTTGTTTATCTGAGATTGACGTATGCTGGGGAATAATGTTTTTCATTAATTTATAAAAAATAGAAGCTAAAACATGACAACTGCCGTTTTGCCAACAAAGTCATTCAGGAAGGGAAAAGACCTTGAATTGCTTCTTCAACACCAGAGTCAAAGAAGTTAGTTGATTAATCGTTTCACTGTTCAACTACTTGTAAAAAGAGCACATGTATACCACACATTCCTTACTCCTGAATACATGTTGTTTAAATATTCAAACACTAAAAAACCCCACTAAAAAAAACCCAAAACCAAACAAACAAAAAACCCGCACCAGATTTTGGTGACTAGAGTCAGCACTCATTTTTGTTCATCTATGGGTCCCCATAGCATATAGCATGTTGTCTCGAATGTTAATAGGCACTTATAAATGTTGCTTGAACTTACTTACACAAAAATTATAATACTGTGTCTACATGCTGCTGCTAGAACTTTTCCCAGATGTAACTTTTAGTACATTTGATAGAATCTAATCTTTAGTTGAATCAACATTATGAAAATATCATCACACTATCCTAGATGATTAAAAAAATATTCATGTCACATACACCTGAGAAATCCATTTTAAAATGTAAATATTAAATGTATTGTGATATTCAAATAATAAAATATGTTGACAAATAAAAATTAAAATATTAAACATAATGTCAAATTTATTTTTTGGCATTTAAGAAAGTATAAATTTTCTTAGGAACTAATGAAGGATGTTGTATTAATTTCATATTGGTACATAATAAGCTACCACAAACTTAGAAACTTGAAAGAATTTTTGTTTATTATTTCAAATTTCTGTAGGGGAGACGTCTGAGCTGGGATAGGCTAGGATTGCTGGGTTCTCTGACTGAGGTCTCACGAGGCTGAAATCAGGGCCAGACTGGCCTCTTATCTAAAAGCTCTGGGGCAGAAATTATTTCCAAGCTCTTTGAGTTCATTGGCAAAAATCAGTTCCTTGTGGTTGTGGCTCTGATGCCTCCCCCTTTTTCTTGCTCATTGTCAGCCAGGGGCTGGTCCTAGAGGCTATCTACATTCCTGAGCATGTGTGATCCTCCCCATTTTCAAGCCAGCAACAGTGACCTGAGTCCTTCTTATGCTTCTTCTCTCTCACTTACTCTTCTACAACCAGCTCAAGAAAATCCTCTGATTTTAAAGAGCTCTTGCAATTAGGTCTGACCCACCCAGATAATCTCCCTCTGTCGAATAGGAAGACCCAGATACCAATCCCATGAGGATTTCCACCATGGAAAATGGCAAAGATCATCAATGGCTACCACCAAAGTTGAAGCCCAGAGATCTCGGCCCACTGCATTTTCTATGGATTCCAAGTCACCAATGTGCTATTTGGAACAAGGCTTTCCTCACATACAGAAGAGACACAGCAAGGTCAGTGTTGGAGCGTGCACTGACCTCCCATGGCCAGCAGGTCCCTCCTGATAGACAAGACACTATTCCCACACTGTAGGGGAATACTCTCTTCTGTTCCTATGGGGCTATAGATACTGGTGGGCCTGGCCAGCTGTCCTATGAAGTACATTCTTTTTTTTCTTTTAAGATTCATTTATTTTAGAGAGAGAGAGAGAGAGAGAATGTGCTCGAGTTGGGGGAGGGGGCAGAAGGGGAAGGAAAGAGAATCCCAAGCAGACTCCCCGCTGAGTGTGGAGCCCAGTGGGAGACTCAGTCCCATGACACTGAGATCATGACCCAAGGCAAAATCAAGAGTTGGCCACTTAATGGACTGAGCCCCCCAAGTGCTCCCCCTATGAAGTATATTCTTAAGCAGTCAGTACAAGGAAGTTCACTGCCTACCCAGAAGAGGGGAAAGGGTTTTTCTTAATAAGGAAGAAGAATGTGGGGCCAAGTGATAGCTTTGGCACCTAGCTTCCCTATAGAGGAACGCTCCAGTCCCAGGGCACTGACCGCACAGTCCTGAAAAGCAGCAGCAGGGTGGGTGATGGCTGCTTCGACAACACCCCATCTTAAAGTCAACTGTTGTGAATCCTTGATTAGATCTGAAAAAAACCCTTCATAGCAGTACCTAGATTCATATTTGATTGAATAACTGAAACAAGATGAAAGCTGAGGACAAGGGGCCAGGAATCTTGGGGGTCACTGCAGAATTACGCCAACCACAGACAAGCTCCACAAAATGAGGGTATAATCTAAGAAAAGAGGAGAGTAGGCAATCAAAAACTAGGGGCTCAAAGCAGGAGAGAAGAGAAGGGAGAGAAAGTCATCACAAAAGCTGTGATGCCATCTCAGTTTCGGTTAGGACAAGAGATTGTTGAAAGAGGCCTTGTGAGAAAACACATGCCTGCTAAGTTAGGTCATATGTTTGAATGCTCCCGAACACAGTACGAAAAGGTTTTTACAGTTCTGGCATATTCAATAATAGTAAGACTAAATTGACTGAAGCCAAAAAATCACAGAGATGGAAAAAACCATGGAAACCCTGTTTCCAAAAACCGTGGAAATTTAATGCTGGCACGTAAGAAGTTGTACAAAAAAAGATGCAATTACAGCGCCTCACATGGCTCAGTTATGGAGAATATTACAAAGTCCTAACAAACGTAACTGCTGAATATTAATCAAGACTGAAACTGAATTATATTGATAAAATTGGAAGAGGAAGCTTCATCTACCATAAAGCAGTCAATAGAGAAGATACACAAGTTAAAAATACAAACAGCAATAAAAAATGTTATTTAGAAATGTGGAAGAAATATAAGAATCAAGAGATAAAAGAAGAGAAAGTGGTTGCTTTGAAGGGGTGGTTCATGGCATTTCTCTTTTCCATTATAGACACATTAGTGCTTTTTGACATTTTATATTATGCCCATGATTTATACTGAGAAATATTAAAGTAATTGCAAACAAATTTTATACATACGTACTCTGGTCAATGAGGATTCAAAAACTTATATTCCAAACTTCAGAACATTAAACAGTCTCCAATTCTACCTTCAAAAGTGTCACTACTAAATGTTAGTACATTACTCAAAGGCATATGTCCAGCTGAAGACTGTAATGTCATTTGCAATACTTAAAATACTAGATTAACAACTGGCTAATATATAACTTTATTTCCCTGAAAGCAGCATTAACTAATAAATGCATATATGATTTCACACCAGACCCGTCGAAGCTAGCAAATACTCAATACTGTGCTAACCTTGGCATCATGATAATCTTCTGTCAAGCTCAAAAAACACCATTTTGCTAATATGTCCTAATGATGATACCACTGCAAGTCACTTAGCAAGTCTTCACTTTGGGAGAAGAGCAGCCAACACAGGCACCATCCACTAATATGCTAATGGTTGGCAGACAGTTGTTAAGCAACGACTAATCCCAGCATACATTTTCTTAAACATGCCTGGCTCAGCAAGGAGGGGGTATTTTAGTATTTCACTTTAATACTTCAATTGTCTCCCTTCCAAGTCAACTAAAATTCATCAGTGATCTCAGGAGATACCTTAAAAGAGGCCAATAGGTTTCAAGTGATATGAAGGGTGCAGAAAGAACTGTCAGGGTTGTAATATGAACATGGTTAAGGTGACGTGGGGCTGAGAAAAAGCTTCCAACAACTGTTAGTGTTGAGACTGTTACTTGTACAGGATGTGGGAACCCCATTCCCTGCAATAACCTAAAAACATTCACACTGGAAGTCGATTAGCAAACCATCATGGAGGGAATAGAGCAGTCAATGAGACAGATTCCCACATTACCAGAAACACTAGCACATTTATTCTGGAATTTAGCCCATTATTATTGTCCTGCACAGTCTGTACAATTATAAACTTAATTTGAGGGTAAATATTATTATAAAGGAAGATATTAAAATTCAGATTACCTCTTTAATGCCTAGAAATGCATATACTATATATGTACAACCAAACCGCTGACTAATTATCAAAACATAGTCATTTTGCATCCAAATGTAACTTTCAAACATCTGCATTCCTTAAGACGATTTTAATATATCTGAGAGTAAGAGTTGTTTCATAACCAGCAGAATAAATTTTTAATTTCCTATTGAAAGTCCATTTGAAAGGAAGATTCACTTAACATAAGTTCATTTGACAAAACACTTGGCTGGAACACACCACTTCCACTTAGGAAAGGATATCTGACACCAAAAGAGAAATCACTATATTTTGGGTCTATTTTGATCTCCAACTTTTCAGCTCTAATACTTGGCTTAGCTAGTATGTTCAATAAAAAATGCACAAGCTATTGATTTTACATTTCGTTTGAGATTTTCTAGCTCCTTAAAAATTGAAGTAGACCAATTCTTATTGTCAGCAAATATAAATACCCAGCAAGCAGATATACCATCTTTCATAATTCTTTCTGAAATGTCCTGAGGAATCACAGTAGAAAGGTCCTCAAATGTACTGTGCTAAAAAGTATATGTAAAACAGAATGATATCACTGTGTGGAGTCTTTGAATGCCAAGAATACATACATAATTTAATGAGCAAAAAGGTAAAAGGGCAATGGATGGGTTTTGGAGTGATGACATCCAGTGTTTAGAAGGTACTTTGCACACCCTCAGTCGCAAAAATGATTCCTTTTGACTTAAGAGAATTTCTATTTAAAGCAATTCAGTGCATATACATCCTATTTAAATTTATACAAATATAAAATCATTTGAATTTTTAATATTTTCCATTCAAATACTATTTTTCTCCCTGACTTTATTTTCAACTTACGCATACTGTACCAGGAAGGCAAAGATGTGATTTTGCCCACTACTCATAAAATATTCGTTTCATTTTGTCAAGTATTGCTATCACACATCCAATATTTCAAGGGCATATCAATTCCTTCTTTGCTAATCCCCACAGCTCCTATGTAAGGATGATGGAGAATACAGAATTTCATTCTCTTTTGTTGAGAGAAACTGAGGCACAGAAAATCAAAACATCTTGTTTCACCTTATAAAATTATCTCAAAACAGAGTTGTGATTCAACTTCAAATCATCCTGACTCTTGTTATGAAAGATTAAGATTAGTTCACTCTTTGATGGGGTAGAAGGACAAAGTTTTTAGTAGACACGTTCTCTATTTCGTAGCCTGGGAAATGTGCCAACTTATGGCAAAAATCATGATTCTTATATATCAGGTTTTTGTCCCATAATGAAAATTTTACAACAAATTCTGGCTGAAAAACGCATGGGTGAAGTTTGTTTTAATGACCTCCATGAATGGGTGGAGAGAGAGAGAATTCATTTCTCTTATCTACTTTAAAAGTCAAATTGGGGCCTCATAACACATTCCAGATTGTTTTCAGAATGTCAAGTAACAGCAATGCTCAAATTCCTACTGAGCCTATCACTTGGTTTTCTCTCTAAAGCTTTCCACAAGACTTTGGTTTACTATCTTGACAAGTTCTATCAAAAATTTTACATACTATGCCACCAGTGGACCTTTGTTGCTTTTTATATTATTACTTTTCTAGATTGGTGCGACCCCTAAATGCCTCTGAGCAAGAAAGCAGATCGATATTTTTTTCTGGTTGTAGAATGTAAGCTAAACATAAATAAAATTTTCCAAGAGATGATCTCTAGTATTCTGACTGAACATTTTTTTTCCACAAACATGGATCTGTTATTGGTCAAAGTTCACTAAAATATGCATTAAAGACATTAGAGTTACTGAGAATCTGGATTATGGTTTAGGCCTCTACATTTGTGTAGACTTGAATTAATTTGTAATGACAACCCCATCTTATGCTTTTTTAAAATACTTTTTAAGTGAGAGTGACTTTCCCATGTTCCAACAGATTTTTTTGTTTAACATTGACCTATCATGTCCAATGTTTATAATTTAATGTTTTTCTGCAGTATTTTTCCTTTCTTAAAAGAACTCCTTCACTACTAAAATGTTGCCCTGATTCCCATTTATATTCCAAGAAAGAAATTACACACATATACATATCCTATTTGAAACTTGATAAAACTAACTTTTATGTGAAAAATGGCTTACTCAATTGTTTTTAATAGTAGCATCAACAAATCCTTGAATCACAAGTTTGGAGAACCTTGCCTATGTATATTGATTCAGTAGATCAAGGCGGAGCTGGAAATCTATTTTTAGAAGTACGTTCCAGAGTTTCTGTTGCAGTTGGTTCTCTAGACCAAAGCTCTGTAAGAAAACGTACAACTTGTGAATTTTTATATCAGAAATACACTATAGTCAAAATTATAGCATGTCTGAAAGTTATACTAGTTAAAATTCCATATTCTCCTGTTCCATTTCAATCATTGATTTCAATATTTCAAACATTGTTTCATTTTAAACGCCATGGGTTGACCAGATGTACTTACTCCTCTGAAAATAAAATTTGGTGACTCTCATTCTTCCTCAAAATACTTGCTTTTAATCTCCAAAGGTCAATATCTAAAAGAATCTAATAGACATTTGCTAAATTGTTCAATGTTGTTTGATTTGTTTAGATTTGGGGCACAGCTATTATAAACACATTCTTTGAATACATAATATGCATAGTAAATAGGCATTGTTATTCAATGTTTCATGATGCATGAATAAAGGTCATATTGCATTAAATTTTTCTTTTAATCTTATATGATAAACAAAATCTATTTTCAGCTCTCAAAGGCAGTAGAGCAAGTTTATCTAATCCATATAACTGTCGTGGTTTTACTAGATGAATTTTTAATAAGGACTTCCAAACAGGTTAAATTAATGATAATAAAAGAAAGACTTGTTTTCTAATGAGAGTTATTGATTTTGTGGCTGACTGTAATGACTATACAATGTAAAAACCATGTAAGACCTAACAGAATTATTGCATTATAAGTCAGGATTATTGAACCACTGAAAAAAGAAATGCACCCCACTAAGGTATCTTATCTTTATGTAAATGAGGAGAGGGTCTAGATTTTTCTATTTCCATTTCAGTAAGATTCTGATTTAGTAGGAATCCCACTAAAATGGGAAAAGAGAAAACTTAAAAAACACAAAGATGTTTTCTTCTTCCTGCCATTCCTATGGATGTAATTCAAATTGGTACTAAGGATACTGACTGTATCTGGCCAACCAATTGTGGTTGTTCTCAACTGAACAGTGATTTTCAGTGGTCTGAAGAGAAGCCTAACCAAAGCACACAAACTTGGCCCTCTCCTTGGAAAACTGACATACTTTTTAAAGATTCAAATATTTAAAAAAAAAAACAAAAACATGTAGCTTCTTGGCTGACACTTAAAGAATATGTATACTACAGCTGGTTATAATTTTCCTTATTTTAATATATTGTATTTTTATTTCAGTTAATTTGTCTAAAGCCTGCAGTGTAGCTGAATTTCTCTGACCATAGGCTTTCGAGTACATCTTCAGACATATCCAATTAACGTATCCTCTATGTGACCTTGTGGGGCATGCTTAACCTCTCCGTGTAGGAGTTTCCTCATGTGAAAACTGGCCAAAATAATAATGCCTGTCTCCCCTGATAATTGAGAACTTAAATGTCTTAATCCAATATGTGTTATTGATGAATCATAGCACTCAGGAGAGGCAACTGTGTGTACTTCATCCTAACCACATGATCATGGTGGAAGTATTTTCATCATAGAATTCAGCAAATGCTACAGTCAGGGTGTTTCCCCCTCAGAAAACTAGGTGTTAAGAGCATTTACTAGCACACCACTGTTTAAGACACTTAAAATCATGCAGAACGCAGTGGTTCTATCAACAAGACAATCATGTATAGTATTATGAGCTCTCAGAATACTATAACTGGGAATTACTAGAGAGATTTATTCACTCAACAGAAATGTGTCTGCTAAATATCAGTCACTCTATATCTAGGTGCAAAACATATACAACCTGCATAGTCATGGAGGTTACACTGTATAGGGCAGACAGAAAATAAATACAAAATATAGTGTGTTAGATGAGATCAGTGATCTAGAAGACAATAAAGTGGGTGAAGAAGATGGTGGGGGGGCATGGAGGGTTTTTTAGTAGAGTGGCTGGCAGAGAAGGCCTCAACGAAAAGGTAGCACTTGAACAAAGAGGAGAATTTGGATTGTAAGCAAATCTTGAGGATATCTGGAAGAAGAGTATTCCAGGCAGAGTGGACAGCAAGTGCAAAGGCTCTGAGGTGGAAGCATGCTTAGAAAAACAAAAACAAAAACAAAGAGACTAGTGTCAAACCAGGAGGAAAGTATCAGGAAATGAATTCAGAGAGGTAAGAACTGTGAGTTCTTTGGTTGTAAAAAAAAAAAAAAAAAAAAATTTTTTTCCATTTGTTTTGTTTTTCTAAGTGAGGTGAGGAGACTGAAAATTTTCAACAGAGGAAAAGACATTTTCTGACACATATTTTTAAAAGATTACTTGAGTGATAGTTTGAAAATAATCTGCAAAGGGTAAAAGGGGAAGAAGCAGGGATAGCATTTAGCAGGTTTACTGCAGTGATGTAGGTCTGAGATGATAGTTCCTTGGGAAAGCGGGACAGTAGTAGTAGGTAAAAGCAGATGGGTGTAGACAATTCTATTGCTTAACCATTCTCATAAAATATGGGGCCACTGGTACAGCTACTGTGGAAAACAGTATGGAGTTTCCTCAAAAAAACTGAAAACAGAAATACCATATGATTCAATAATTCCGCTATTGGGTATTTACCCAAAGAAAACATAAACACTAATTTGAAAAACATATTTGCACCACTATGTTTACTGCAGCATTATTTATAATAGCCAAGATGTGAAAGCAACCTAAGTGTCCATCCATAGATGAATGGATAAGGAAGATGTGGTGTATATATACAATGGAATATCACACAGCCATAAGAAGACAGGATTCTGCCATTTGAGACAACATGGATGGACCTAGAGGGTATTGTGCTAAGTGAAATAAGTCAAACTGAGAAAGACAAATAGCACATGATTACACTCATAAGTAAAACCTCAAAAAAAATGAATAAACAAACATAAAGGAGACTTAGACCTATAAATACAGAAAAAAAACTGATGGTTGCCAGAGGGGAGAGGGGCGGGGGACTGGGCAAAATGGATGAAGGGAAGAGGGGGTTAGGTTTCCAATTATGAAATGAGTTAAGTCACAGCACAGGGAATATAGTCAATGATACTGTTAATAGCAATGTATCTGGACACATGGTAGCTATACTTGTGGTGAACACTGCTTAAGGTATAGACTGGTCAAATCTTTATCTTGTACACTTGAAATTAATGTAACAATGTGTACCAACTATACTCCAAAAGGTTTTAAATAATTTAAAAATTTAAAAAGAAAAAAAATAAAAATTCTAAAAATATGAAATGAAGGAAAGCTTTTGTTTCTTCAGCTGGTGGATACATACAGAATTGTGTAATTCTGTACAAAATATTCTTTGCACATAAAAACTGTGATAAAGGGCCACATTTTATTATTAATAATACATATAGTTATTATATCAATACATTAAATACATATTAACAACTGACGTAATAAAACTAAGAATTTATAATCTCTTAAAAAATTGGAGGCCCAAATTTTATTTTCATTTTATTAATTTTCTCTAATGAATTCCTATTAGATCTTTGAAAAACATGATGAGCAACTCTCGGTTTCCTTGGTTTTATAGTACTTGAAAGGAAATTCATATTTGTCTAATAATGACATTTAAAATCATGTAATTGCCTGCAAATAAAACAATGTAGTTGGCATAGGAATGAATTTCAGCTTCATTTAGTATTTCTCTAAAGCCAAATGTCATTTCCTTAATAATTATTTCTCTTATAAAATGCCTCCAAGTCATCTGCACCATCTTAATGTAAAGTACAAAGTCTTAAATATATTTTGATCTCAGAATAAGATTCCCAGTAGTGTCTCATGTCCAACTATCAGGACAGAATTCAGGGGTTTTCCCTCCAATGTGTTCCACACATTTTGAATCTTCAACTTAAAGAAATTTTCCCCCCGATCATCAACTGGTAAATTTCTGTTTTTCTAATACAAAAAAAAAAAGAAAGAAAAAAGAAAGAAAATCTGATAGCAATTAAAAGAAAAAAAATATTGTTTGTGTCAGGGGAAGGAAATGGTGGAGATGAACAAAGCTACCTCCTTTTGTTTTCCAAATGTACTACAATGATTTTTATTTGGCCATGGATGTGAGGTATATAGTGATGTAGGAAAGATGTTAGGGTTCAAAGCTGAGGGCCCAGAAAGAATTCTTGAGACGTCTTTGGTGTAAAAGGTGGTTTTATGAAAGCCCGGGGACAGGACCCGTGGGCCGGAAGAGCGGCACCAGGGCCATGCGGAGTGGCCCGTTATGTGCTCGCAAGTTGGGAGGGGGGTAGGGAGAGCGTAAGTCTCTAAGGAATTTTGGAAGCAAGGTTTCTAGGACCTTGAGGGGGCTAGCTGTTGATGGTACAAAGTCATTTATTACCGTCTAATAAAACCTTAGTCGTGAGACCCCTTCAGATGTATATCCGTGGGTCATATGCTTGGGGAATGATTACTAACCTATCATCTTGGGGGTTTAGAGATAAAGGAAGTTTCCAAAGGAATTTTTATATGTTAAAGTAGACTTATAGTATCCTAGGGGTCAGGCTAAGATTGTCTTTTGCCCTTAGCAAAGTATTAACATCCAGGCAGCTGAGCTCCTAGAGGAATAATCACTCTGCCTGTTTCAAGGACTTGTGAATGGGCTGTAAGTAGTAGGGAAATTAATTTTTCTTTTGCCTTTGTTTCCCACATCATATAGTGCTAAACATAAGCTCTGTGAGGCTAAGGGTTGTTTTTGTTCATTATCTTATCTTAAGCCACAGCACACGGCAACGGATCCCTGTTATTTGTTGGAGGGTCCAAAGTGTGTTTTTTCCCACCACCACCAAGCAATTCTGTGGCACCAGTTAGGTACCTTATAGTTTAACTCAATTCTGACCCTATTACCTTGTGATAATGTCATAGCCCAGAGGTCTCAGTCGCACTAGATTATACCCCAACCCCTTTCAGAAACCAATCTCAAGTCCAGATTGTTACCTCCTCAGGTTTGATTAATTTTTTAGAGCGGCTCTCAAAATTCAGAGAAACATTTAATAAGGCTTGCCAGTTTATGATAAAGGATACACATGAACACCTAGATGAAGAGGTACACAGGGCAAGGTCCGAAGTGTCCGGAGCCCAGGAGCTTTTGTTCAAATGGAACTGGGATGCACCACCCTTTGGACATGTGGATGCATTCACCAACATAAAAGCTCCTCCAATCCTCTTTAGAGTTTTTAAAGAGCTTCATCTGTAGCCTATCACCTCCCCTTCCCAGAGGCTCAAGGAGTGAGGCTGAAAGTTCTACCCCTCTCATCAACTGGTCCTCCAGGTAAACAGACCCATCTTGAGGCTATTTAATGACACCATCCTAAATCACCTAATTAGCATAAACTTAAAAGGGGCTTCTATGGATGACAAAAGATGCAACTATCACTCCACTAGGGAAATCCCAAGGGTTGGAGGAGGTTCATTCCATGAAGCAGGACAAAGACCAAATATATTTATTATACCACACAGTATATTACAAAATAACCACCAGAGAGGGAAGGAAGCCAGATAACCTTCAAAGCCATTGTTATCTGTTACCGTTTCTGGGTCTTGCACTCTGCTAAAAATGGGACAAAAGCTATGAATCATTTCACCATAAAAATGGACGTACACAAAAAATTTTGCATGCATTTTCACTGAGTTGTTAAGCACTGAGGATTTTATTTACTCTTTAATTCATTCGTAGTATAAACATGGAGAAAAAAGGGTTGCCAGACACGGAACTACGCATTAAAGATAAAATAAAGGCAATAAATGCATAGTCAAATGTTGAAAAGTGCCTAACTAAAATTTTACAGGCTTAGAGGAAGAAAAACAAGAAGACCCAATTTATACTGGTCGGGGGGGGGGGAGGCGGTATCAGAAAAGATTTAAATGAAATAGTTTTTTAAAGGAAGAGTGAGTAGTAGTTAGTTGGGGAAACTTAAGGGCAGGGAGCATGCTAGGCAGAAGTAAATGCTTTAGGGTAAGATCTGAAGCAGAAATCTGGCATACTCTAGCAACGCCCCAAACCTCACTCCAGGCAACCATTATTATGCTTTCTGTCACTGTCGGTTAGTTTTGCAATTTTTAGACTTTATTTAGAAGGGCTCAGTAGGTGCTCTGTTGTGTCTGTCCTCTTTTGCTCACAAAATATTTTTGAGATTCATCCACGTTACTGTGTGTCAAGTTTTTTTTTTAATTACTTTATATATCCCATTATATGACTCTCTCACAGTTCGTTTATACATTCTCCTGTTATTCTGCATTTGCACTGTTTCCACCTGGAGGTCAATAGGAGTAAAACTACATAATCATTAACATACAGGTCTTTGAATGGATATATGTTTTCATCCTATCCAGGAGTAGAACGGCTAGATCATGAGGTAAATGCATATTTAACTCTATAAGAAATAGTCAGACTGCTTTCTGGCTATTTCCCAAGTGGTCATGTTCATATTACGCTACCACCAGCAAGATACTGGAGTTCCTGTTGCTTTTGGAAATTAATAAACTTTTTATCTTTACCATTCTTGTTGGTATGTAGTGTTATTTCATTATGTTTTCAATTTTCGTTTGTTTGATGACTAATGATATTGAGCATATTTTGATGTGCTCGTTGGCCATTTATCTTTTTGTGATGTATCCATTTAAATATTTTGTCCATTTTAACTGGCTTGTCATTTTTGTTATGAGTTGTGTTTTATCATAGCCTATGTACCAGTTCTTTTTCAGATAATACCACCTGCCATATATAATCACTATTGCTGTACATTGCCTATTCAATTTTCTTGTCTTTTAATGAGCTGAATATTTTAATAAAATCTAATTTATATTATTTTATTGTCTTGAATAAGAAAATTCTGCCTGCAATTAAGTTTCAAAGATATTCTCTGAAGTTTTCTTCTAGGAGCTTTAGAGGGTAAGGTTCTATATTTAGGTTTAGAATCCATCTCAAATTCATTCTTATATATTGTAATTGGGAGTCAAGGCCCATATCTTTTCAAATGGATATTGAGTTACTATAGAATCATTTGTTAAAAAATAATTTTCTTTTTCCATTGAAGAGTTTTGGAGCATTTGCCAGAATCAAATGACTACTTAAGTACAGGTCTATATTACTTCTCCATTTATCTATTTGTTGAACCCTTATGTCAGTATCATTCTACCATAATTACTATAGTTTTAGAGTAAGTGCTGAAGTCAGGTGGTATTACTCTCACAAATCTGTTATTGTTTTCCAAATTGCTTTCTATATCCTAGGTCTTTTTTTATTTCCATATTAATTTTGGAATCAGTTTGACTATTTCTCCCAGGAAACCTGATGGAATTAGGACAGAGATTTCACTGAATATAGAGAAAAATTGGGGAAGAAATTATACTTTGAAAATATTGCATCTTCTAATCCATGAACATGGTAGATCTTTTTATTTGTGTATCTTTAAAAATTTTCTATCAGTAGTACTTTGTACTTTTCAGAGTATAGGTCTTACACATAGTTGGTTAAATTTATCCCTAATCATTTTATATTTTTGATACTATTATAATGGATTTTTCTTTCACTAATAGTTCTAATACTGCATAAAGATATCATAAAATTTGTATACAGACTTTCTAGCAAATGCATGATAAAGGAAATCATTAGTTCTTATAGACTTTTATAAAAGATACATCAGAATTTTCTACATAATCATTCATGTCCTCTATAGATAAAGACAGTTCTGTTTTTTATTTCATTATGTATGCTTTTTATTTCTTTGACTTGCATATTGAAACTGCTAGGATCTTCAACAGAATACTGAATAAAGTGGCGAATGTGGTTTTCCTTTTTAATCTCATGAGGAAGGATGTTAAATTTTCACCATTAAATATTGTCAGCTGTAGGTTTTATTGTGCATACTCTTAATCTAGACAAAGGGGTCCCTTTACATTTCTTCTTTGCTTAAAGGTTTTGTCATGAATGCATGTTCAATTTTGATTAATTATTTTTCTGATATATTGAGATTACTCCATGACTTTTCCTTTAACCTATATGGCAAATTACTTTGGTACTTTAACAAACTTTCAAATTTTAGAACATTCCTATATTTACAAAAAAAGTTGTGAATACAGAAAATTCTGAAATATTTTACAACAAATTTTCCTACTGTTCTTATACATTTTTACTAGCTTTATTGAGAAATAATTGATATGTAACATATGTAAGTTTAAGGTGTACAATGTGATGATTTGGTTCATTTATATATTGCAAATTAATTACCAAAATAAGCTTGGTTTACACCTCCATCATTTCATATAATTACCACTTTTTTGTGTGCTGATAACATTTAAGGTCTACTCTCTTAGCAACTTTCAATTATATAATACAGTACTGTTACCTATAATCACCATGACGGACAATAGATCCCAAGAAATTCTTTATCTTACAATTGCAAGTTTACATGGTTTAACCACCATCTCCCCATTTCCCCCACTGCTCAGCCCCTGTTAACTATCATTCTACTCTATTAATTAAGACTTTCACTTATTTTAGATTCCACATACAAGTGAGAACACAGTATTTGTCTTTCTCTGTCTGAATTATTTTACTTAGCATAATACCCTCAAGGTCTACCCATGTCGTAGCAAATGGTAGGATTTCCTTTTTTTTTATGGTTGAATAGTATTCCATTACACACACACACACACTGTTACATATAATTACATTATATACATATATATGTACGTGTGTGTGTGTTATCTCACATTTTCCTTATCCATTCATCTGATGAACACATAAATTGTTCACATGTCTTGGCTATTGTGAATAATGCTGCAAAGAACATAAGGTTGCAGGTATCTTTTTAAGGTAGTGATTTCACCTCCTTCAGATATATACCCAGTAGTGAGACTGCTTGATCATATGGTATTTCTATTTCTAATTCTTTGAGGAACCTCCATACCGTTTTCCATAGCAGCTGCACCAATTTACATTCTCACTAACAATATACAAGAGTTCCCTTTTCTCCACATCCTCACCGCCATTATCTCTCTTTTTTTAAGATTTTATTTATTTATTTGAGAGAGAGAAGGAGAGACAGTGAGAGAGTACAAGCGGGGAGGAGAGGGAGAAGCGGGCTCTCCACAGAGCAAGGAGCCCGATGCGGGGCTCAATCCCAGGACCCTGGGATCATGACCTGAGCCGAAGACAGACGCTTAACCGACTGAGCCACCCAGGCGCCCCATTATCTCATCTTTTTGAAAGCCACTCCAACAGGTTTAAGGTGATATCTCATTAGGGTTTTGATTTGTATTTTCCAATGATTAGTGATGTTGAGCATCTTTTCATGTACCTGTTGGCCATTTTTATGTCTTCCTTGGAAAAATGTCCCCTGCCCATTTTTTAAATGGATTATTTGGGGTTTTCTTTTCTATCGAGTTCTATGACTTCCTTCTATATTTGGAGCATTAACCTCTTATCAGATAGATGGGTTGCAAATATATCCCACCATTCCATAGGTTATCTTTTCATTTTGCGAATAAAGTGGCGAATGTGGTTTTCCTTTTTAATCTCATGAGGAAGGCTGTTACGGTTTCTCTTGTTGCTTCTGCTGTGTTTTTTTAGTTGGATGTTATCCATTTGTTTATTTTGCTTTTGTTGCTTGCACTTTTGGTATCATATCCAGACAACTGCTGCCAATACCAATGTCTTGGAAGCTTTTTCCCTATTTCTTTCAGGAGATTTATAAATTCTGGTCTTAACATTTAAGTTTTTAACCCATTTTGGGTTGATTTTGGTGAGTGGTACAAGACTGGGGACCAATTCCATTCTTTCGCATGTGACTATCCAATTTTCCCAGCATCATTTATTGAAGAGAGTATCCTTTACCCACTGAGTATTCTTGGTCAAATATTAGGTGATCATATATGCTTTGTATTTATTTCTATGCTCTCAATTCTGTTCCATTGGCCTGTATGTCTGTTTTTATGCCAGTATCACACTGTTTTGTTTACTGTATATGTGTAATAAAGTTTGAAATCAAAAAGTGTAGGTCCTGGAGGCTGGGTCTGTGGGAGCTTGCCTAAATCCTAAAAACTCAGAAGCCCATCTGAGCCCTGAGGCCTTGAAAGACAGCTGATACTGGGGTGGCAGGCTTGGTGCCTGGGTTCATGGGCGCCCACCCAGAGTTTGGGGCTGCAGACTTGGTTTGGCTCTGGGACAAGCAGAGAGCCAGAGGTCACAGCATCCGCCCTGGTGCTGGGGCAGGCTGGGATCTTGGGCTCACAGAGTTCACAAAAGCCACCCTGCAGCCTGGGTTCTTGGAAGCTGGTGAGCCCTCTGGTAGCTGAAGCTACGGGAGCCACCAATGGCCTTGGGTGCCTGCCTGGGAGCCTAGTACCACGGGAGCTTATGGAGCCGAAGGAGCCAACTGGTGCCAGGATAGGTCAAGGGCCTGTAGCCACTACCTGGGGCTATGGGAATGGCCTGGTTACAGGGAGGGACTGCACTGGATTCCTCAGTAAAGCCCTGCACTCCCTTCATTTGCCTTCTGCCAAGGGGAAGATGTCTCTCTCCATGCTGGGCTGCCCAGGCTTAGGGGAGGGGTGTCAGGGGTAATGTGAATGTATCTTTCTTACCCTCTTCAACTTTTCTTTTTTTCTGTGCTTCACCCAGGTGCCATAATCCCTCACTTGACACCCTTAGCTTTTGTAACAGTACTTTTCTACACAGATATTTGTTCAAATTGAGGTTTCTGGGAGGGACAGGTGATAGAAATTCCTATACCAGGGCGCCTGGGTGGCTCAGTTGGTTAAGCGACTGCCTTCGGCTCAGGTCATGATCCTGGAGTCCCGGGATCGAGTCCTGCGCACCGGGCTCCCTGCTCAGCAGGAAGTCTGCTTCTCCCTCTGACCCTATCCCCTCTCATGTGCTATCTCTCATTCTCTCTCTCAAATAAATAAATAAAATCTTAAAAAAAAAAAAAGAAATTCCTATACCAGCAGCTTGCTGATATCATTCACTTCTGTCAACATCTTAGAACAGATTTGTCACAAGGCAACAATAAAGATACATTTTTACTAAAGTCCATACATTATTCACACATCCGTAGTTTTTATACCTAGTGTCCCTTTTCTGTTCCAGGATCCTATCTAGACAAGATATTACATTTAGTCATCATGTTTCCCGAGGCTCCTCAGAAACAATCGTTTCTAAGACATTCCTGTTTTTTAGCTGTTTTTTTTCCCTCTTTATTTTAGTTAGGATAGTTTCTTTTGCTGTATATTCAAGTTTCCTGATCTTTTATTCAGCAGTTTTGAATCTGCTTCTAAGCCTATCCAGCCCTTTTTTTTATTTCAGCTATTTTATTTTCCATCTCTCACACTTCCATTTGATTCTTCTTTTATATTTGTAAGTTTTTCCTTAGTATGTTCATATTTCCTTAAAATTCTTGGTCATATTTACAATAGTTAAAGTCTTTGTCTACTTACTCCATAATTTGTTATTCCTGTGTCTGTTTCTTTTATGTGATTTTTGTCTTGGTTATATGTTACATTTTCCTGCTTCATTGAATATTCATGACATTTTGATTGGTTGCTGGACACTGGAATGTTATATTTTTGGCTGTATGGATTTTGCTTTATTCCTTCATAAAGAGTTGATTTTTTTTAAAGTATTTCTCCATCAGCCTAATATTTTTGAGGCTTACTTTTAAGTGTTATTATACTGGGTCAAAAGTATCTTTTACTGTGAGGCTATTTTAGGTCTACTTCAGAGGCCTGACCATTCTGGTATCTTTACCGAATGCCCTGGGTGCTGAAAGAGCTCTTTCCAACCTAGCTGTTGCAAATCTTAGATCTGGTTGAGTTCCAGGAATTATTCAGCACACAGCTTCCTGGTAGTTCCCCCTCTGTCTGGCCTCAGGGGGATTCACCCTATAAATGCTTGGCTTTAAATATTCAGTTGAAGATCCAAGGAAATATCTATGTAGATTTCTGGAGCCCTTTTTGTACGGAGCCTTTGTCTATTACTCTTCCCCACAAATTCCAGTTGTTGAGTCTTTCTGAACTCTGTATCCTAAACTCAATAGGAATTCTGTGACATGACACCCATAGCCCTGAAAGTACCTCCAGGGAGAAATTCTGGGTGATCACAAGACTTACCTCATTGGTTTCCCTTTTCTCAGTGATTATTACTCTCCTTAACTGCCTGCTTTCCAACATCTGAAAGCTTGTTTAATATGTTTCTGGGTTTTGGAGTTTTTTTAACACAAGGGAACAATTCTGGAACCAATAACTGTATCATGGCTTAATATATTATTTTAATGAATATTAGGGAGGTTGAAGATAAATATACTGTCTCACTTAATAGAAAGGAAGGAGTACCATTCATCATTATCTGCGATAATAGATGAAAACTGTATCTGTTCCAGGGAAACCCAGTTAAAATATTAACCTTATTTGAAAAAATAAATTATGTGGCTGTTGGGTAGAAAATAGGTTGGAATGATAGGATTAAGTGTGGAAACAGGAAAACCAGTCTTAGGAGACCACTGCACAGATGAGTGTGGCCTGAACTATGCTGATATTTGTAGAAATTTTAGAGTAGTGAATGCATTTAAGATGGTTTGGAGATTGACTTATTACAGATGGACTGAATGGTGAGTGATGGATGGAGAAAAGAAGCCAAGCAAAGATTAAAGTTTCTCAATTCTGCATAATGGAATAAGATGCTTCCATTTCTATATCACCCCAGAGAAGGGGTCATGGCATGCCACTTAGGGCCAGAGAGGGAGCGCCAGGCTTTGTTTAGGTGGTTCCTAGTTGCCTGATACCTAGCTTTGAGAAAAATGAGGGCAGGGAAATATTAGCTTGGTATATGAAAGCTAGATAAGGAGGGGGTTAGGGCTACCACCTCAGGATTGGCTGGTTTTGTGCCCCACCTTCACTAACTCTAAGAATTGGCTAGGCCAGGAGGGGCAGTCTCTGTGTGGCCAACAGGATTTTTAAGATGTCAAATGATCATAATATGCAGAACATTTTTAAAAATTGATTAATACAATAAAGATACTCAAGTGTGAAGATCTGAGGAGAGATCAGGGATTTGGATATAAATTTTGCGCCAATGGCTTTTAGCTTGCAACTGAAGCCATGGAAGAATTTGAGATGATCTAGGAAGAATATTTAGATAGAAAAAAGGTGAGAGCTCAGGGCACATCCCATAGGAATTCTGACTTCTAAGGATGAGTCAGGGGAACTAAAGGGACATAGAGAAGAAAAAAAAAATTAGAGAGGTAAGAAGAAAATCAGAAGAACATGGTTTCATGAAATCCAAAGTAAAAGACTGTTTTTTTAAAAAGAGGGGAATGCTTGACATCATCAAACATTGCTGAGAGATGAAATAAGATGAATACATAAAAGAATGCATTCAATTCTGAATTGTGGAGTTCACTGGTGACCTTGGTGAATGAAGTTTTGGTAGAGTGGTGACGAAGCAGCCAGATCTGAGTGTGTTAAGAGAAAATGGGAGGTGTGATAACAGAAAGTATAAGCAACTGTCAGTAATTTAGGGATGGGCAGTAAGTAGAGAGGCAGGTAGGTAGAGATGATTGGTCAAAAAATAACTTTTTAAACTTGTAAAATACCTCTCCATACTGAAATGCTGATGGGAAGGATCCTACAGAGGGAGGCTGACCATGTCAGAGGAAAGGGATAAAATACTCCAAAAGAGTGGTAGGGGTAAAATCAACAACACTTGTCAGGGAACTAGGACAGGAAGTGGGGTGGTTCCTCTGGTTGGAGGTGGCACATCATGATAGTTGAGACTAGAGTCTAGGCTCTAAAGGCAAGCTGCTCTTTGCAAAACTCCTAATCCTTTCTATCTAACTGGGCAAGCTGATTAATCTTTCTGGGCGACAGTGTCCTCCATGTTGAAAGGGGGGAATAATTATAAAACTGACCACACAAGGTTGTTCTAAGTACCAAGTCAGAACTTTCTAAGAATGCCTGTGTGAACACACTCAGACACACACAGTGCTTAACACAGTGCCCTGCTGTTGGTAAGCATTAAGCAAATTTTAAACAATATTATAGAATAGGACAGAAGAAAGAAAATATTCATGCATTGCAAACAGACCAGCCAGATTTAAAATCAGAGGCCATTTCCTACTATCTGAATGGTCTTCACTAAATGACTTTACCCCTGATAGTTAATTTGTACTTTTTTAAAAAGCAGGAATATAAATACTTATATGTAGAGCTATGATAAAGATTAATGTCTAAGGCAGTTCAACTCAAATTGAGACCTGGATACCAGGGCCAGTATAGCAACTGTTTGATTCTGGTCAATGAGGAGTACAGAAATTGAGAGGAAGTGTTCAAAAAACATTTGCAATGAAGGTTATGTCTCTTAAATCTAATAACAATTTTAAAATTAGGCTTGGATCATTTGTTTTTCTATATTATTTTCATATTAATGCACTCAATTGGATTTTACAAAAATGTCAATCCATATTAGATTAGGAAAAAAAAAAACTGTTCCAACAGTACAGATAATTTGAGAAGTACAAATCTAAAGAATAAAGCATATTGCCCTCCTTTAAGTGGATGTTGGGAAATTCACATTTATGAGCTTGTTTTTTGTACACAAAAGATGGCTGGAGATTATTATAGAATAACAAGACACAACGGCTTCCTTGCGGGTATGTATAATCTAGTATTGCTGGTATAACATAATGTATACACAAGAAACAACCAAGTAATTACAAAACAGAGTATCAATCTAGTCAAAATTATACTAATTAATATAGGCTGCCTGATGAAGCAATTACTGCCCAGTTTTGGAGAGGTTAAATAAGAACCAACACATCAATTTGGTTTGGGATTAGACTATTCCTTAAACTTGAGTTTATACAATTGGGACAGACAATTCCTTAAAGTATTAATTCAACCAGTATTTATTGAACACTCAATAACCAGGCACTGTTGTACAGCTGAGAATATAGCAATGAACCAGATAGTTATGGTTTCTGTCATAGAGCTTATAGCCCAGAGTGGGAAAAGTTTTTAAAATGCATTGAGTTCCATTATTTTAGGCAGTGATAAGTGTCATGCTGAAAATTTAAGACAGGTAAACTAGGATGCTATTTTAGATAGGATGATCACTGAAAGGCTCTCTGTAAGGAGATTTGCACGGAGACCTAAGAAAAATGAGAGAGTTGGCTGTGCTGATATTTTGGACAGGAATGTTCCAGAGAGTGTGGAATAGCGAGGGCAAAGGTCTTGAGATGAGAACATGTGTGCTGAGTTTAAGGAACGGCAATGGGGTCTTTGCAACTGGAGAAAAAGCGTAAGAGGAGAGCAGTAACAGATGACATCAAAGAAACAGGGGAGACAGAGATTTGCAGGGAATTTTATGCCAAGTAAGGCTTCTTTGGCTTTTACCTGGATTGAAATTGAAAGCCACTGGAGATTTTTAGTGGAGGCAACAAATGATTTGTCTTGTATTGTAAAGATAATTCTGTGTTTTGAAAATGGAGGGCAAAAAAATAGGCAGAGAGAAGAGTGAGGAAAGTATTGCACCAGTCCAGGTAAGAGATTGTGATGAATAAGAGCAGAGAAATCAGGGTCGAAGTATCGGCTGTGGTGAGAAGTGGTGCAAATTTTTCTGTAATGTGCACCCGATGTATTTCTCCAGTATCAATTACCATTATGTCTTGCACAAGGACAACAAATAACATCAATAATAAAAACTATTAGCTGTGCATATTATGTTCCACACACTTTTTTTTAAAGATTTTTTTTTTTAAATTTATTTGACAGAGAGAGACAGAGAGAGAGAGGGAACACAAGCAGGGGGAGTGGGAGAGGGAGAAGCAGGCTTCCCTCCGAGATGGAAGCCCAATGTGGGGCTCGATCCCAGGACCCTGGGATCATGACCCGAGCCGAAGGCAGATGCTTAATGACTGAGCCACCTAGGCGCCCCTCCACACACTTTTCTAAGCAGTCAGGGAATAATTGAAGAGAAGTGAAGAGATACAACATTTTTCATAGTATGCATGTGTTCAGACTGTGTATAAGACTGTCTTTCTCCCGTGAGATTATGAGCTCTGAAAAGGTAAGAACCATGTCTTATTCATTCTTTCATCTCCTATAGTATGTAGAATACTGCCCTGAATATAGTATTTACTCAATAAATATTTGTTCATAAAGATGGTCAGAAGATTAATGGAATAAATTTCTACACTCAGCATGCCAAAAAAGATAGTCATTGCAGAAACTGATGTGAACCCAATGAAAATGAGCATTGCCAGCATAACCAATTTCACAAAGTTCAATAATTAGCACAGAATAGTAGCGATTTCACCAGTTTTCCCTAATAACAGGCTCTGCAGCACCATGTAACTGTCCTTCCTAGCACTTAACAGTTATAATTTTACAGTTATGTGAGCGACCCCAATATGTGATCAATGTCTGAATCCTCCACAAAAGTGTAAACTCCAAGAGAAGAGAAACCACAACTTCAATATTTTATCCCCATGCTTAACATAACACCTGGCCGGTAATAAATATTTGCTATTTATTAACTAAATGAGAAAAGGCAACCAGAATGAATTTTTCTTATGTGCTAAAATCTCTCCCAAGTACTTTACACGTATCAACTCACCTAATCATTGCCACAACCTTATGAAGCAGGGACGCTTTTATTCTCATTTTACTGTCTTGAATGAATGATTATTAATTATTAATTAATGGTTAATTAGATATTTTTATTTTACTACCTTAAATGAATTAATGAATGTAAAGATGATGACCATTACTGATAAGAAGGTTATGCCCACAGCACAGCCAACCACACACACGCCACAAAGGTGATCCGTGCATTAATAATAAATCTTTCCACTGGGCACAGCCAAGACTCCAATTTACTGAGCTTACTTGCTTTTCAACTGATACTCCATTCCATCTCTAAGATTCCAAAAGAAATTATGTGATGGGTTTATTCAACCAGTTAGCATGTCTGATTAAACTGATAAAATTTGTTTTCCACGACTTATTGATATAGCCTAAGGTTTCAGTCACAAAAAATAAATGCTTGTGACTAAATTTACAGGTCAAGGTCTCTTTTGATGGCATCATAATTGCCTATGAATTAGTTCTCTTTCTTTTGCCATTAGCAATGTAATGCTTTACCCTTGGATTTTCACTTTTCCACAACTTAATTCACACAATTAATCTCATTAAATAATGTATTTAATTAAATATCTATTAAATTTTTATAATGAGAATGAGTCATAAAGCTCATTCTAAACAAGTAGAAGTTCATGCAATTAAAATATATAGCTGTTGTAGTAAGTCAGTCTCATATCCACGCTGGCAAACATTATAATTAAAGGACAATAAGGCACTTTGGGGTCAGTCTGAAATTTCTCAGCACAAAACTATATTCTTACATTTAAACTATAAAACAAATTAGAAAAAAAGAGAAAATATCAGACTGCTTTTCTGTTTTAGTTCTTACAGAAAGACGGTATACATCATTCTTTCCTTTTCCTAAGAGATGGATATGTAGGTTAATAGGACAAAAAGAAATAAACTAATGATTTTCGGGCTTTTGAAAGTCTGTTAGGGGTTTAGTGTTATGATAGTATTGTCACTGCTTTGACTGAATGTCCCCAGCCTGTTTGGATTCTTCTGATGAGAAAATAGCATTCCAGCTAACAGAGGTCCCGGACCAGGGAGGACTTCTTACAGTTTCCCTACTAGTTCTCTTGTTATCATCACAGTTGTATCCACCTCATATTGGGAGTTATAAAAAGGCAAGTTTTATGTTTAGCTCAGATAAAAACTGTGCCTTGGAATGCAAGCTGGTGCAGCCACTTTGGAAAACAGTATGGAGGTTCCTCAAAAAGTTGAAAATAGAGCTACCATATGACCCAGCAATTGCACTACTGGGTATTTACTCCAAAGATACAAATGCAGTGATCCGAAGGGGTATGTGCACCCCAATGTTTTAGCAGCAATGTCCACAATAGCCATACTATGGAAAGAGCCAAGATGTCCGTCGACAGATGAATGGATAAAGAAGATGTGGTATATATATACAATGGAATATTATGCAGCCATCAAAAGGAATGAAATCTTGCCATTTGCAACGACATGGATGGAACTGGAGGGTATTAGGCTGAGCGAAATAAGTCAGAGAAAGACAAGTATCATATGATCTCATTGATATGAGGAATTCTTAATCTCAGGAAACAAACTGAGAGTTGCTGGAGTAGTGGCAGGTGGGAGGGATGGAGTGGCTGGGTGATAGACACTGGGGAGGGTATGTGCTATTGTGAGAGCTGTGAATTGTGTAAGACTGTTGAATCACAGACCTGTACCTCTGAAACAAATAATACATTATATGCTAAAAAAAAAAAAAAAGAAGATAGTAAGAAGGGAAAAATGAAGGGGGGGAATTCAGAGGAGGAGACGAACCATGAGAGACTATGGACTCTGAGAAAGAAACTGAGGGTTCTAGAGGGGAGAGGGGTGGGGGCTGGGTTAGCCTGGTGATGGGTATTAAAGAGGACATGTACTGAATGGAGCACTGGGTGTTATATGCAAACAATGAATCATGGAACACTACATCAAAAACTAATGATGTAATGTATGGTGATTAACATAATTAAAAAAAACAAACCTATGTTCAGTAAAAGAAAGTGAAGTCAACAGGAAAAAAAAATGCCTTGTTCCATATTTCTCAGTCCCTTTTAGGTTCTCCAAGTAGATCTGCCCAAGAGTAAAATATGCTGCCTTAGGAATTAGCACCCTTTAAGCTGACATGTTTAAGCAGAGGCTGAATTTGTGAACAGCCATCTAAGATGTTGTATGGCATAATACAGATGATCTGTAAAGTTACTGTAATTATATAAACTGCTATTTAAAAGTCCCCACCAAAACGCAGATTTATAAATATGGCTACCAAGGAGCATTACTTTAGAGGCTTTCTAATGGGTAGCTAAACTTTCAAAGCAATGACTGATGATCTGAGAAAGATAGGATATTATCCCTAGTGTTATGGTCGAACAATCTGTTGATACTATTTTTCCAGTCACAGAACACACAGACTGACTGTCGGAGTCAGCCTGAAACTCATCTTTGGAATATATTTCTCTAACCCATATCCGGCCTCAATGCTGGTCAAATCTCCTTTGGGGCCATCAAGAAAATATGGGACTCAGATATATAGTTAAGGTTCTCAAATATGGAAATTCATAATATATTTTAATGATAATAGACAGACTACTAGAAATCAGGACTATTGTTTAAAATCCTGACTTACATATGTTTGACCATTATGGGGCATCTTCACATATCTAACCCAAAATCCTCCATCTGAATTTAGGGTAAAAAATATAAATCTCTCTCTCTCCATATATATATATATATATATACACATATATATATATATATAAAATTTATATATAGTATTTATATATATGTATATATAGCATTCCTCTCTCTCTATATATAGTATTCCTCTATTTAGGGGCCTTTTTAACCGAATAAAACAAGTCATTTTCTTGTAAACATAAAAACTTTTTTTAATCATATAAAATTCTGTTTCTGATCCCCCAAAGTAAACAAAAGATTTGACCAATACAGAAAGAAGCGACTGAATTTGATGCGTCATTTCTTTGACAACACATTCCAAATTACTGCTTCACCCCTTGAAAAGTGAATCATCAAGTCTCCATATGAAGTAAATATAAGAGTCTCTGAGACTAAAAGAAATTAGTACATTCATTTGGTAAAATCAACACAACATCTAAGCATTGAATAACTTGATTTTTCCACTTTTTCATGCTTTGTATCATCTGTTTATCTCATTATTTCCAGCAGGCTACGTGACAAAAGGTCCAAGAGATTTCAAAGCTATGAATTACAGTAAAGAAAAAACATTCATTTAAAACACAACACACTTTGGTTTTGAAATATAAATGTCCCATCCATATTTATACAAAAATAGGATTTTAAGTTGGTGCATAGTTGTTCTGAGTGTGAATTGTAGGCGATGCTCGCTTCTGTTATTATAATTTGATGAGAATTCAACATAAGTGGTTTTATAAATTTATATGAGTGTCAAACTCTTTTTTATCTGACTTTCATACATTTCTTATGTTTCAGGGATGGTGACCCCTCATTGCAAACTGGAAGAAAACCTAATTAACCTTCATTCATTGGTAATATCTTCATACAAGCAAAAGAGCTCATAAAAAATGTATAAGTTGATTCCTACTGTGTATTCTTCAAAATACACCAAGTAGAATATTGACTATCTCAACCTGAGTAGATAATACCAACCTGAGTAAAAAAAAATATATATATATATGTCTTGATTACATTATGTTGAACTGCAAAGAAGTTTGCATATCACACGAGGGAAGAGAGCAGCTTACATGGTCGTTGCAAGAAAGGTCTGTCGTCATTGGTGGCCCATGTGGCATTTAGTCCTTCCGTACTTGAGTTGAACTACCTAGACATATCCTCTTAAAAATTCTTTCAGAACCCTGGCTTGATCTGCTTCAAGTTAACATCTTTCTACTTTAGATAACACTATGAGTTTTATAGCACAAAATGTCATACTCTGTGTCCCAGTATATTCAGAGATTAAAACAATTCATGATCCATGATTTAGCTTTAAATTTCTCTCTCATTTACAAGTATATAACTGGTAATTACAAGTATATAACTGGATTAACTCACTACATATCTAAATAGGACTGTACAAAAGAAATGCAGAGAGCACAGAAAAATCACACGTGCTTTTGAGATATTATTGAGATTATCAATTATTTGTGCATTTATTCTACTTAAGCACCTCTGAAGATAAACTTCACCTTTGTCCCCTTTGTATCTCTAAGCTGTGGATTGGTTCAGGTTCCACGCAGCTTGTTCTCACTGCCTGACAATTTTTTGCAGTAACTGAGATTCCACACTTACTCTAACCTGCTGCATTTAAAAATGAACGAGCAGCAGAATCAGACCAATAAATACAGAGAACAAACTGATGGCTGCCAGAGGGGAGGCGGGAGGAGGATAGGTAAAATAGGTGAAGGGAAGGGGGAGATACAAGCTTCCAGTTATGGAATGAAGTCGTCATGGGAATAACAGGCAGAGCATAACAAATAGAGTCAATGATATTGTCATAGCCATGTAATGGGACAAATGCTAACTAAGGTTGTGGTGAACAGAGCTTAATGTATAAACTTGTGGAATCACTATGTTGTATACCCGAAACTAATGTAACACTGTGTGTCACCTAGACTTAATAAAAAAATAAAAATGAATATACATTTCATCTGTCAAAATGATAATAATATGAGAAGTGAATGGCACATAACATCATATAACCTTCTACTGGACACTGCAACAAATGGTGCTGTAACTAATTACCTAAATAACCAAATAATAAAGAGGAAAAAAAAGTAAACAAGTTGCTTGGCATATATAAAAAAATGTGTATTGTTAACAACTTTTAGTTTTCACTTAATTTTCATAAGTAAACCTCATTTGAAGGCTATGCATACCCAATAGAAAGCATTAGCACTAAAAGAAATATAGCCAGAAAGTCAGAATTATTCAGGCAATTTTCCCCTCTCACCTCTGTAAATAGAACCATAACAATTAAAAAGGCCCAACGTACTGAATGGAATGTAAATTTTTGCCAATTCCTTTTCTAAGGCTTAATTTTTTTCTTAGTTTACTGAATGTGTTTAAAAAAAACCTATCCGATTACTCCAGAAATAAGTTTTTTAAAAGTTTGTATTTAATATACAAATAGGTTAGGAGGTTAGTCCTCTTAACATGTGTCATAATATGCAAAATGTTATAATACAACAATTTAATAGCTGGAAAGTTATCATTAAATATTCAAGTGTACAGAGTAGCTCACATAATTTAATCAGGAACTTTGTTAACGACTTCAATGATTTGCAATCAAATAATTTTCCTCTTGTCCATTCAATTCCACTTGGAATATATAAATTTAGATTCTAAAAAAACAGAAATGGCTATGATTATACATATCTAAGGACAAAAATTTCCATATTTTTTGATTCCATAGAAACAGCCTGCTGTGACTTAGAAATGAAAAATGCGGCTAATTTATCTTCTAAAATTCATTATGTTTATCTCCGAAATTCATTATGTAATATTAGTAGCCTTGTGCAAGATGCAACCATAAACAAAATTGATTGTGCCACTGTTTCAGTGCTTCAGTGTTTAACAAGTAATCAAGACAAAAGAATGAAGTATCTTGAAGCCAACTAACGCCTACACAAAGAAAATACAAAAGCTATATAAAACACGAATAATGTCTACTTAAAAGGATCGGGGAACTACTGAAGAAACAAGGACCAGAGGGGTCAAGATTCTGAAGAGAGGAAAAACACCACGAGGCCAGCTGACAAGCAGTAGATGCTTTTACCCCCAGGAGGCCGTCATTAAAGGGCTCAGGGCAAGAAAATGCAGTCTTTGACCAGTGGAGATGGCTGCTGAGGAACAAAGATACAAGTAAAGTGCCTGTCAGTATCACCCACTTGAGAGAAAATTCAAAGCTTCTCTGGAGTGAAATCCCAGTTAGAAGGGCAAAGTAGAAACCTGGTCCTGGCATACATATGGCTTTATCGTCAAGAAATTTGCCAAATTCAGAAGCCACAACTGGCAGGATACTAAAAGCTAAGCTGCAAAGTTGTGTCAAGTTTTCTATGGTTTACTTTTGCTGAGCAATGAAAATGAAAGCTCAGGACCAGCTAGGGAAAAGGATCCTAGTCATCATAGGAGGCTCTCAGTGGAAAGGGCTAGATGGCTACACTCTGGCATCCGTGGCAGCTCACAAATCTACCAAACATTACCTAAAGCAGATTGAACCCCTATTCCAATCAGTCCATACTCCCATTAAAGCGAATGGCCCCCACTCCACCTGCTTAGCAGAGGAAATTGGAAACTTTGCGTCCGGGAAAATAACCTCACCTGGAGTTTCAAACATGTAACCAATGACTTGTCATCAGTTAAAATTATATAGAATCTCACTCCCACCAAGAGACATGACTATTAGGTCTAAAAGCAAGAGAAAAACCACCATACAGAAACAGCAGAGGCACCTCAAATACTGCAGATGGAAGACAAAGACGGAAAAGAGAGAAAAAATGTGGGTGATTTAAGCAGAAAGGTTTTCTGTTTGGAGCCAGGTCACAAGGCTGCTGCTGGGTCCCTAATAGCATTTGCAGTTGGCGGGCCTATTACCAGGGGCTTGGCCAGGTGTGGATCTTGTCTGGTTCCTGGGGGGAAAAGACTGTCTCAGGACATTGCTCTATAGAGTCCAGTTGGGGTTTTACGGTCTACAGTTGGATCTAAAGGCAGTGTGCATACTGGGTATTTACCCCAAAGATACAAATGTAGTGATCCGAAGGGTATGTGCACCCCAGTGTTTACAGCAGCAATGTCCACAATAGCCAAACTATAGAAAGAGCCAAGATGTCCATCAACAGATGAATGGATAAAGAAGATGTGGTATGTGTGTGTGTGTGTGTGTGTGTGTGTGTGTGTGTGTGTGTGTGTGTATATATATATATATATATATATATATATATATATATATAATGGAATATTATGCAGCCATCAAAAAAATCAGAATCTTGCCATTTGCAACGATGCGGATGGAACGAGAGGGTATTATGCTAAGCAAAATGAGTCAATTAGAGAAAGACATATATCATATCATCTCACTGACTGAAGAATTCTTAATCTCAGGAAGCAAACTGAGGGTTCCTGGAGTGGTGGGGGGTGGGAGGGATGGGGTGGCTGGGTGATAGACAATGGGGAGGGTATGTGTGCTATGGTGAGCGCTGTGAATTGTGTAAGACTGTTGAATCACAGACCTGTACCTCTGAAACAAATAACACATTATATGTTTAAAAAAAAAAAAAAGAAGAAGAAGATAGTAGGAAGGGGAAAATGAAGGGGGGGAATTCAGAGGAGGAGACGAACCATGAGAGACTATGGACTCTGAGAAACAAACTGAGGGTTCTAGAGGGGAGGGGGGTGGGGGGATGGGTTAGCCTGGTGATGGGTATTAAGGAGGGCACGTACGGAATGGAGCACTGGGTTTTATATGCAAACCATGAATCATGGAACACTACATCAAAAACTAATGATACAATGTATGGTGATTAACATAACAAAATAAAATAAAGAAAAAAATAAGGGCAGTGTGCAGGGGTGTTGATGGGTGTGGCCCCAAACATGGGCCTGAGAGATCTGTTACCAGGACACTGGGCGGTCCCTGAGGGGCTAGAATCCAGTCCCAGGATTGTTCAGCATCAACAGCTGGGATCAATGTCTTGTTCATTAGACTTTGAAAGGACAAATGGGCATGTCTCTTGTCAGGTCCATGGCAGGAAGGACCCCTCCCTGACTGTGGCTTGGGAGGGCCTGGAGGCTAGTAGAGGGTCATTTCAGGACCTGCAGTGGTGCAGAGGTGAGTGTTTCCCACTGGGTCCCTGGGCTAGCAGGACTGCTTGCCACTATGGCTAGGAGGGCTGGGAGCCCAGTTACAGATCAATTTCAGAATGTACAGTTGGAGCGAGTTCAACAGGTTTGCCTCCCAGGGATCCCAGACAATGGCCAAGAGGAGCTACAACTGAATCATGGGCCACTTCTGCATTCAAAGCCAGGAGTCATGTCTGTGGGCCTATTACCCCAGGCGTGGGTATGCATGACTCCTCCCAGGTACCTCAGCAGATTGTGTTGGTGGCAGGACCAAAGTGAAACTGTGCTGAAGCCAAGTCTACAGGAAGATGGGGCTGTGTCTGGGCCTACAGCTAGAACCATAGTCAGTGGGCACCTGGGAGACCTATTCTAACATCTTGCTGATGTCACCCCCTGGAATGTGTTTCTTCCAGTGCTAAAAGTAAATACTCTCAACCTAAAATTCTCTACCCAGCCAGATTATCTTTTCTAAATGAAGTAAAAATGAATATAGTTCCAGACAATAACTGAGACAGATGTCACCAGGAAATGTCCAAGATGTTCTTGGGGTAAAGAGAAAAGTGTCTAAGATGAAAAGATTACAATCCAGGAAGGAATGAAGAGCAATGGCAAAAATAAATTACTATTTATTATTCTATATGAAACTTGCAATGCCTCTTGTGACTTGAAATATACCTGGAATAAAACTGCATGATGACAAGAATGCAAAACTCTTGGGATAAGAGGGGTGGAGGGTAATGGAGTTAAAATCTTCTGATATTGTAAAATTGTGAGAGAGCTGGTAGAAGTAACATTTATTAGATTATAATAAGTCAAGAAGCATGTTGTAGTATCTAGAGTTTCTACTATAATAGTAAAGAATGACTAACCGATATGTTTTAGAGGAAAATGATGTGTATGTATAAGTTAGATAGACTGAGAAATGAGAGACAGAGAATGATGAATATAAGGTAGGAAAGAAAAATTAATATAGAAAGATCAATAAAATAGAATCAGAGTTTGCCTCAAATCAAACTTTTATGACTACTGAAAATTTCAAAACCCTCCCATAATTCCCATAATTCCATTAATCTGAAGGGCCAAGCTTCCACAACAGTGGGTCTTTAATTTCCTTCTCATAACATCTCCATCCAGCAGATGGCAAAACTCCTTGTGAATGACAAACTGATTCAAACATTTATACCAGCTCACTAGTGAGGGTGTATCATAGAGAAAGCAAAAAATATAGTAATTCAGAAAACAGAACATACTGAACACTTTGTGCTCTGAATTACTGCAGGACTTGAAGATGATCACTGGACAGATTTGACTTAAATGCATCAGCATACCAACTACAAAACTACACAGAAGACCTGAATAAATATTGGTAAAACTGAGTTTGCTAAACCTTTCAGGATTTACTACTATATACTGTCACTGATCTAAGCACTATGGCTACAAAAGTGAGTAACGCATTATATCTCTTGCTCTCACATTTTTATAATCTAGTAAGGGAGATACATGGAAAGGAGCAATCCCAATCTCGATTTTATATGTATTTATATAATATTGTTGTGTGCGTCCAAAAAGTAAGAAAGTAATGAGAGATGTCGATTAGATTTTGCAACTGAATGGTCAATGGCGACTTTAGTGAAATTCGTTCCAGTGGTTTGTAAGGATGAGAGTAATAATACAGTGGTTGATAAGGGTAAAAAATATTAAGAAAATGGGGAGAGAAAATATTGACTAGTGATTAAAATGTTTTGATTTAAAACTGAAAAAAATAAGGCAAGAGCTAGACAAAATGAATTAAGGGGAAGAAGTTATGATAATGTAGTAAGTGTTAGAATGGGCTATGTGGATATATATGCATAAACTTAAGGGGAAAAGGAGTAGGAAAATAAGAGAAAAGGAAAAAAGAATGATCTCTGTGGGAGATGGAAGGGGACAGACTGAATAGCACAGGACAGGAAATTTTATACAAGAGTAAAGATCCCTCTACAAAGTTAATGGACTTAATAATGGAATTGATTTTCCTCTAGTTAAATGTTTTCATCTAAATCTTCACTACTAGGCAAATATTTCTCATTCACATTTTAATAGGGTATTCAGGCTCAAAAGCAAAGACTTCATATCTCTAAACTTATTAATTCTTCTCTTTTGGCCTCAAATTGGATTCCTAATTTGGTTAGCTCATGGATCATCCCCTTTGTCCTTTCCAAACCTACTAACTGTTGCCAGGAGTAGAAGCCTAGGTTCTTCCAACAAGGATGTTAGGGAATAACACACCAAAGGAGCCAGTAGTATGTTCCCCACAACTTGAGTAGGGTTCTGAGTTTTTATGGGGAAATAGATGGTATAGATATTTGCCAATAGTTAGTACAATACTGTGAGGGTTTGGAATCATTAATGAAAGGCATGAAAGTGAAAAGATCAGATCAGAATCACAGGTCTACCCAATTATCTGGTATTTGTTGAGTATCACTCATCCACCAAAATACAGTTGCAGGGAAGAGGCATTAGAGAATTGGTAAATCCTCCAAATCCTAGCAACTTATGCAGTTGAGGCATGTCTCTCTCATACTGTATCGGTCACCTCATAACCCAGTAAGTACTTCACTGCTTTGCCAAGAGCTGCAAACTCAATTATCTACCTAGGAAGGACAGGTAATCTAAAGAGATGGCAGGATATATGCAAGACTAGAGGCCATAATGGGATCTATAAGACCCTCAAAAGATCATATCCCACCTTAAATTATGCAAGTCAAAATTTCTTTCAGTAGTGGAGGGAAGCTGTTAAGAACATTGTTTAGAGCCAAGATGAATGGATTTGAATATTCAATCCCACGGCTTGTTAAGTGTGAGGCCTTGAGCAAGTTACTTACACTCAATTCCTTTAGCTGCACAATGGGGCCACTAACACTCCAAACCTCTCCAGATTGTCGTGAGCATTAACTAAGTTAAAGTCAATAAAATGCTCAGAACACTGCTTGGCTCATACACTGTAGGTACTACACACGGGTGTCCTGTCATCAGCATTTTTGTTCTTTTCTTACTCACTAAATATTAATTTAAAATTTATTATCTGGGATGCCTGGGTGGCTCAGTTGGTTAAGCGGCTGCGTTCAGCTCAGGTCATGATCCCAGGGTCCTGGGATCGAGTCTCGCATCGGGCTCCTTGCTCAGCAGAGAGCCGGCTTCTCCCTCAGCCTCTGCTGCTCCCTCTGCTTGTTCATGCGCTTGCCCGCTCCTTCTCTGACAAATAAATATATAAAAATAAAATCTTCAAAATTTATTTTCTGCTTCCAAAACCTAAAAAGTGGTAAATACTTAACCATATCCAAAATGTACAGGCTTTTAAGACAGAATAGTACAACACAGACAAATACACTGATATCAGCATTATTTATAAGAGATAACTAGAAACCACTTCAATTCCAAACAATAGGAAAATGGTTACATTATGGCAAACCCATACAATGTAGCATTAAGCAATCGCTGAAGTTTTGTTCTGAAGACTATGCACTATGACATCTCTATAATTTATTTGTAAATGAAAAAAATGGAAAGCAAAATGAAGATGAATTATTGTGTAAATGAAAATATACTCAAGATACTAGAAGAAAATAGTTTGTCAATAATATTAGAGATAACTTTTGATTTTCTCTAATGGGAAAACTTTATATTCTTCAACTATGGTACTTTTATAAAAATGTATTAAAAAGATAGGATGTAGACAATAAAAACTCCCATTCATTAATGTTGAGAATGCAAAATGGCACACCAATTTGGAAGACGGTTTCATAGTTTCTCAGAAAACTAAACACACCCTTACCATAAGATCCAGCAGTCACCTTCCTTGGCATTTACACAAATGCACTGAAAACCTTCCTCCACAAAAAAACATGTGAGCAATTGTTTATAGCTGCTTTGTTTAAAATTGCAAAAACTTGGAAGCAGCCAGAATATCCTCCAATAGAGAAATGGATAAAAAGAAAAAAAAAACTGTGGTCCATCCATAAAATGGAGTATTACTTAGTGATAAAAAGAAATGAGCTATTAAGCCATGAAAAGAAATGGAGCAACCTTAAAAGCATATTGCTAATAAAAGAAACCAAACTGAAAAGGCTTCATACTGCAGGATTCAACTATATGGCATTCTAGAAAAGGCAAAACTGTGGACACAGTAAAGACATCAATGGTTGCTAAGGGTTCAGCAGGGGAATGCAAGGATGAATAGGTAGACCATAAAGGATTTTTAGGGCAGTAAAATTATTTTGTACGATACCACAGTGGTGGATATTTGTCACAACATATTTCTCAAAACCCATATATTGTACAACACCAAAAGTGAACCCTCATGTAAATTATGGACTTAGGTAATAACAACATATCAATATTAGCTCACCAGCTATAACAAATGTATCACACCAATGCAGGATGTTAATAATGGGGGTGACTGAGTGTTGATGACAGGGTATATGGGAACAATGCATTTTTTTAAGGGTTTTATTTATTCATTTGAGACACAGAGACACACAGAGAGAGAGAGAGAGAGAGAGCATGAGCAGGGGGAGAGGCAGAAGGAGAGGGAGAAGAAGGCTCCCTGCTGAGCCAGGAGCCAGATGTGGGCTTGATGCCAGGACCCTGGGATCGTGGCCTGAGCCGAAGGCAGACGCTTAACCATCTGAGACACCCAGGTGTCCCAACTCTGACTTTCACTTAGATTTTCTATAAGCCTAAAACCGCTCAAAAATAAAGTATATTTTTAAAAAATTCATTTACTTGAGAGAGAGAGAACATGTGCACACAAGCAAGCACAGGGGGGATGGACAGAGAGAAAGGGAGAGAGAATCCAAGCAGGCTTCACATCTAGCACAGAGCCCCACAGAGGGCTCCATCTTATGACCATGACATCACGACCAGAGCTGAAATCAAGAGTGGGATACTTAACTGAGCCACCCAGCTACCCCAAAAATTAAGTCAATTAATAATCAAAATGGGGGGGTGCCTGGGTGGCTCAGTCATTAAGCATCTGCCTTCAGCTCAGGTCATGATCCCGGGGTCCTAGGATCAAGCCCCACATCGGGCTCCCTGCTCAGCGGGGAGCCTGCTTCTCCCTCTGCGTGCTACTCCCCCTACTTGTGTTTTCTCTCTTTCTCTCTCTCCGTCAGATAAATAAGTAACATCTTTTTAAAAAATAATAATCAAAATACGGGCACCTGGGTGGTTCAGTCAGTTGAGCGTCTGACTCTTGGTTTTGGCTCAGGTGGTGATCTCTTGGCTCGTGCGATCAAGCCCTGCATTGGGCTCGCCACTTGGTAGAGAGTGTGCTTTAAGATTCTCTCCTTCTGCCTCTCCCCATTCATGCTCTCTTGCTCTCTCTCTCTAAATACTCTTTAAAAATAATCAAAATTTTATTTTTTTAAAGATTTTATTTATTTATTTAATTGACAGAGAGAGAGAGAAGACAGCAAGAGAGGGAACACAAGCAGGGGGAGTGGGAGAAGGGGAAGTAGGCTTCCCGCGGAGCAGGGAGCCCAATGCGGGGCTCGATCGCAGGGCCCTGGGATCATGACCTGAGCTGAAGGCAGTCGCCTAACCAACTGAGCTACCAGGCACCCCAAAAATAATCAAAATTTTAAAACCTCATGGTAAAACAGAATAGTAACCAAAAAATTTTAAAATGTAACAGTTATGGAATCTAGTCTTAATTACATTCCACAAAATATATGTAACAGTAATTTTAAGTCTGTCTTCAGACCAACAAAGTGAAGCCTGTGGATGCCATAATCTCTAAAGTCCTGCCCTTCAAATTTTATGATTCTGTTTTTTTCTTTTTTACCTTAAGAGAGTTTCATTTGATTATTCCTAAATATTGCTAGTCAATTTTGGTCAAAAAGAAAAATTATACATCACCCCCTACCTGCCAACAGAATACATTTTGGTTTCCTGAGCACAATAAAACTCCTTAAGCAAAGAAAAGCAATTACTGACACCTTTATTGACATTTTTAGAAGCTAAACCTAGGGTGAAATGTTAGGCTAGTAGGAGAATGTGTAATATTTGTAAGGAAAAAATGTGATCTGATAAGATGTTAAAAGCTTAACTATGAAACTGCAGAGTATTCTAAAATAAAAGCACTTTCTGATATTACTTAAGTCAAATCATTTTTTTAAAAAAATAGTTTTTAAGAACTTTGCCTTAGATTAAAAACAACTCCACAGAGTGGTAACAAAGGCTAGAGAGTCAGTAAAAAGGGAAAGTGCTGGAAGCTAGCAAGCAAAATAGAAGTATATGCCCTTACATAACTTTGATACAGTCCCTTGTCTTAGCGAGAATGTCTGTTAATGTATAAAGGAATCTCAAAGGAGCTAATCTAGGTACCAAAGGAAGGGATAGATAATTGTCAATACCTGATTAGGGGTTGCATTAGCTCAGGCTGCCATAACAAAATATATACTCAGTGGCTTAAATAACAGAAACTTCTCACAGTTCTGGAGACTGAAAATCCAAGATCCATGTGACAACATGGTCAGTTTCCAGTGAGAGCTTTTTTACTGGCTTGAAGATAGTTACATTCTTGGGATATGCTTACATGACCTTTCTTTGGTGTATTTGCGTTTAAGGTCACCAATACTATCAGGTTATCACACTTATGACCTTATTTAACCTTAATTAGTTCCTAAAACTTCTATCTCAAAATATAGTCACACTGGGGATTAGGGCTTCAAAATACGAATTTTGAAGGGATACACTTCAGTCTATAGCAGGGGTGTGAGAAAGAAATAAGAGTAATAGTATTCCTTTATTCATTTAAAAATGACTAACATAAAGCCAAACTTACTGGCTTTCGATCAAGATGGTAAACTGAGCATGTGTATATACTGGCCTACTTTCCAAAAACCCATTAAAAGTATGAATGCAAGGAAATAAACATAGGACACTAAGGAAAATAAAGGGTAATGAAAGATAATTCCTTAGAAGGTAACACTTACTCATAAAATTCTGTAAGATAAAAAGTAGATGCCAGCACACTAATGTATAGAACAAAGAGGAGGAAGCCACCACCCAGAACAGACACAAGAAAAGCTTACGACTGAGGTGGGGGCTGTTTCTAGCACAACATTGGAAAAACCACACACTCCTGCTTCGAATATATGCACGTGGGATCAAAACAGAATACAGGGTGAATATGTAAAAGGGATGTGAAAGGAATGGCTGTGTGTTATGACAATGACCACTTTCCATTCCTGTTAATGCAGAATCAGCCCCATGATTACCACCAAAAGTGTTCTCTAAAGAAATTGCACATTTGGCCTGGAGGAGATGGGCTTCTTAGAGGGATTTTGCACACCAACTAACTTGTGACATGGTATGGAACAGAACATGGGCTTGTTGTTAACCAATTCTCCAATGCACAATAAAGCAAAATCTACTTGGCTACAACACTTATTCAATTATGCAGAACTCTTTCAAAGAAGGAAGCAACCTATCAGAGAAACAATCCACACTACAAATAAGTAACCCAGGCCTTCATTTTTTTTTTAAACATTCATCATCAAGGATCAGCATATATTTGAAGAAACCAATGTAAAAAAAATATAAAAAAGATCATGCCAAGTATTTTACACCGGAGGAAATAGATGCAATTCAGGAAGAAAAAAGGAACAAAAAAATTTAATTAGACTCCTTAGATTTGAAATGATACCAACTGCATCAATAAGGACAGAATGTTTTATTTTTTTAAATATTTTTTTATATTTTATTTATCTGAGAGAGAGAGAGAGAGTGAGAGAGCGCAGAAGATGGGGGAAGGTCAGAGGGAGAAGCAGACTCCCCGCCGAGCAGGGAGCCCGATGCAGGACTCGATCCCAGGACTCCAGGATCATGACCTGAGCCAAAGGCAGTTGCTTAACCAACTGAGCCACCCAGGCGACCCTGGACAGAATGTTTTATAAAGGCAACTATAAGAACAAATAAGATTTCGTAGAAATTAAACATCACCAAATCTTAAAGGGGAAGTCCTTAAAAGGGATATAAGGTATAGTCAAGGGTATCTCTTAAAAATAAAGCAAAATGACAAAAACAGAACATATTGGAGAAATCTAATAGAAATTCCAGAAAGAACAGAGCGGAAGTTACCAAAGGGGAAAACATTACTCATAAATAATGATAGTAATAAGCCTTTAAAGGGAACACACTCATCATATACCAAAGAGGAAGTATTTGTTGACTCAACCACTACTTATGCAGAGTCTACCAGGGGCAGGCCTTTTATGGATGCTGGGAATACAGCAGTGAATGTAACAGACAAAACACAAAAATCACCCTGTCCTTACGGAGCCTACATTCTAGATGAGGGAGACGGATGATAAATAAAGAAATGAGTGAAATACAGAGGGTGTCAGATAAAGGTTAGGAAGTGCTGGGGACGTTGGTATTTTAAATAGGACAGTTAGGATAAGCCTTTCTAACAATAAAGGTCATATTTGAACAGAGATTTGAAGAAATTAAGGGACTAAGTATATAGACATTTTTAGAAGAACATTCCAGGAGCGCCTGGGTGGCTCAGTCGTTGGGCATCTGCCTTCGGCTCGGGTCATGATCCCAGGGTCCTGGGATCGAGCCCCACATCGGGCTCCCTGCTCCACGGGAAGCCTGCTTCTCCCTCTCCCACTCCCCCTGCTTGTGTGCATGCTCTCGCTGGGTCTCTCTCTGTCAGATAAATAAATAAAATCTTTAAAAAAAAAAAAAGGAAGAAGAAGAAGAACATTCCAGGCAATTGGAACAGCAAATGCTAAGCCCCTGAGGTGATTGTGTGCCAAATATAGATAAGTTAGAGCACAGAGGCTAACATACCTGGAATGGAATGAGCAAAAAGGAGGAAAGGCCTTGTAAGCCACTGTGAGCTGTGGACCTCCCTCTCCATGAAATGAAAATCTGGAGGGTTTTGAGGGTAGTGATGGTGATATGATCTGATTTACATTTTTGAAAGTCCCTCTGGGCTCTCTTATAGGAATGCGCTCCAGGAAGACAAGAACAGAATTAGGTCTCTTTTTTAAGGAAAAGGATGAGGGCACCTGGGTGGCTCAGTCGGCTAGGCGGCTGCCTTCAGCTCAGGTCATGATCCCGGGGTCCTGGGATAGAGCCCCACATTGGGCTCCTTGCTCCGCGGGGAGCCTGCTTCTCCTTCTCCCTCTGCCTGCAGCTCCCTCTGCTCGTGCTCTCTCTGACAAATAAATAAAATCTTAAAAAAAAAATCTTAAGGGAAAAGGATGAATGAATTCCTGATGAAAACACAGACCCTTCTACTTCAGCAAAACTATCTACCAAGTCCTTTCTTAAACAAGCTCGCAACTACTTTAGCATGAGGTCAGGGACACCAAAGACTAACTTTAAAGGTACTCTTTCATATTCCCATCTATCAGTTTCTCTACTTGCAGAGGGACACTGTCTGATGGGCATTTTCTTTATAATATTTAGTGCCCTTTTCACACTTTTAACAGTTTTAGGCAAATTTAGAGCCCAATCTGACACTGTCATCAGTATGAAATGAGACACTAAGAAAAAAAACTAAGGATGTTGTTTTCTTAACTTTTCAATGAACCTATAAAATTTAATTACCACTTCTGATGAAAAACAAGTTCTTTATAACTTAAGAATATGATCATTCTTAAAGAACTTAAAACGCAACGGCACTGTCACTAAATCACATTTGAGAAAGGGAAACCTAGTATCACCTTAATTGCAAAATGAAGGCAGACAAGCAATTTAAACAAGACATATAGAAATTGAAAAAGAAACAAAGTTACTATCAGAAAGTGAAAAGGAGAAAAAAAGAAAAATTGTTTTAACATACTTATAAAGCAGAAAATAAACCAAAACAGTCAATAAACATGAAAATACATCCCACCTTGTAACATCCGAAGGAAAACAAAATAATACGGAAACATATTATCATTTGTCAAGCAATACATTGGAATTGCTTTCTTAATGGCAATACCCAGTGTTGGACAATTTGGAAGAAACCTATTCTCCCCTTAAAAATTATAGTTTTATTTTAATTTTATTATGTTATGTTAATCACCATACATCATTAGTTTTTGATGCAGTGTTCCATGATTCACTGTTTGCGTATAACACCCAGTGCTCCATGCAGTACGTGCCCTCTTTAATACCTATCACCAGAGTAACCCGTCCCCCGACCCCCCCTTCCTTCTAGAACCCTCAGTTTGTTTCTCAGAGTCCATAGTCTCTCATGGTTTATCTCCCCCTCCAATTTCCCCTCCCTTCATTTTGCCCTTCCTACTCTTTTTTTTTTTTAACATATAATGTATTATTTGTTTCAGAGGTACAGGTCTGTGATTCAACAGTCTTACATAATTCACAGTGCTCACCAGAGCACATACCCTCCCCAATGTCTATCACCCAGCCACCCCATCCCTCCCAACCCCATTATACAGTTTTTTAAGCTTTTGGTATATATATCTGGTGGTTTTTGAATTTATGCTCAGGGATTTTTAACATAAACTTTGGCTACAAGGATGTCCATCAGAATATTGTTTATAATATCGTAATGTATAAACAATCTAACTGTCCAATAATTAAGGATATTGAAATAACCATAGTATGTCCCCACAAAGAATGCCAAGAGAGCATTAAAAATAATGGGTGTGTAAGACTGTTGAATCACAGACCTGTACCTCTGAAACAAATAATACATTATATCTTAAAAAAAAAAAAGAAGATAGCAGGAGGGGAAGAATGAAGGGGGGGAATCTGAGGGTGAGATGAACCATGAGAAACTATGGACTCTGAGAAACAAACTGAGGGTTCTAGAGGGGAGGGGGGTGGGGGGATGGGTTAGCCTGGTGATGGGTATTAGAGAGGGCACGTTCCGCATGGAGCACTGGGTGTTATACGCAAACAATGAATCATGGAACACTACATCAAAAACTAATGATGTGGGGCGCCTGGGTGGCTCAGTTGGTTAAGCGACTGCCTTCGGCTTGGGTCATGATCCTGGAGTCCCAGGATCGAGTCCCGCATCAGGCTCCCTGCTCAGCAGGGAGTCTGCTTCTCCCTCTGACCCTCTTCCCTCTCGTGCTCTCTCTCATTCTCTCTCTCTCAAATAAATAAATAAAATCTTTAAAAAAAAACACTAATGATGTAAGGTACGGTGATTAACATAACATAATAAAAAAAATGAAAAAATAAAAATGGGTGTGGGGTTTTATTAGGGGGTGATGAAAATGTTCTAAAATTTATATTCATGGTTACATAACTCTGTGGATATACTAAACCTCTTCAATTGTACTCTTTAAATAAGTGAATTGTACAGTAGGTATCCCAATAAACCTGTTACTATGAAAATCACAAAACTACTTATAGGAAAAATCAGAATATAAAAGTTAGTGATATCTGAAGAAATTAAGTGGAAAAAAAGCAGCTTACAAAATAATAGAACAATATAATTTCCTCCCTTTTGTAAAATACATAAGAAAATCACAAAAAATTAAAAAGCCTTCTTGCAATTGTCATCAATAACAGAAGGTGAACACAAATTGAATTTTATTTATTTTTTAAAGATTTTATTTATTTATTTGACAGAGAGAGAGGGAGAGACAGAAAGAGCACAAGCAGGGGGAGTGGGAGAGGGAGAAGCAGGCTTCCCGCTGAGCAGGGAGCCCAAGAAGGGGCTCGATCCCAGAACCCTGGGATCATGACCTGAGTCGAAGGCAGACACTTAATGACTGAGCCACCCAGGCGCCCCAACAAACTGAATTTTAACTAGAAAGGAAATAAAAGCACGGTAAAGACGACAGATACTTGTTAATTATAAAAAATACTACCAACGATTATATGCTATTAATTACTAATTTTCAATTGAAACGATGATTTTCTATGTAAGATACAGATTATCTAAAGGAAGAGAACTTGAGTAAGACAATGATAATGGAGAATATGGAAAGAGTGAAAGTACTGCCTCAAATATAGCACTATGCTCATATTGTTTTACAGAAAATATCTTTCAAAATTCAAGATACTGATAATTAATATGCTATATAAACAGTTCCATCACCTACAAAAAGAAATAAAATTCATATTTTACAAACCTAGTTTTCTAAAATTTTTTAAAAGATTTTATTTATTTGAGAGAGAGCAAGCGAGCAAGTACAGAAGCAGGGGGAGGGGGCAGAGAGAGAGAGGGAGAAGCAGACTCCCCACTGAGCAAGGAGCCCGATGCGGAGCTCGATCCCAGGACCCTGGGATCATGACCTGAGCTGAAGGCAGACGTTTCACTGACTGAGCCACCCAGGTGCCCCATATTTTATAAATCTAGTTTAAGCTAATGCTATGATCTTGTAGAAAGAGAAGATGTACAGACTAATCATACAAGTACAGATTTAAAAACATTTTTAATACAATCTCAGCAAACCAAATCCATTTTTGTATTAAAAGATGCTATTCCTGATGAATACATTTTTAGTCCATCAATACATGACTTAATGTCATGAATTCTATTAATATGTTAAATTATATTTTATCATCTATAATATAAATAAGGAGAAAAAAGTTTTAAGCTCCTCAGGAGAATCCTAAAAGACACTTTGTTCAGTATCTGCACCTGCTGCTGCTACTACTGAGCCCTTACTGCATGTCAGTCACTGTAGAAAACACTACATTATCTAATTTAACCCTCACAGTCACTCTCTAAGATAGGTACTAGAAACACCTGTTACAAATGAAGACAGACTCAGAAGGCTGAGTAACCTATGGAAGTCAGACACCCAGTAAGTGCAGAATCACCCCAAAGGTCATTACTCTCAACCGTGGTGCAATGCTGTCTTTCAAAGATAAAGGATATTTATCTTAATTTGGAAGCCAAATTACATCCATTGAAACAAAAGAAATGATGTCCACTATCATAACTGTTATTTAATACTAGTCTGAGTGACTCACTCAAGCTATGAGAAGAGTAACTGATTGAACTTTTGAAATATTGGTGATACAATAATAATTTTTATGGTGATAATATTACCTAACTAGAAAATACACAAGGCAACAAAATACCACAAGTATGAGCAACAGAAGAGGGATTATAAACTCAATACACAGAATCAGTAACTTCCTTACGAGAAAACATAAGTACATCTTATTCAAAATTGCAATAAAATTATACAATTAAGATAAAATTAACATATTTAATATCTTTATAAATCTAAAACATATTATTGAGAGACTTAAAAGGACTTTAAGAAGACCATTCCAGGATGGAATCACTTGAACCCATGTAGATACCACTTTCTCCAAAAGCAATCAATATACCTTATTTTTAAAACATCACAAATTATTCTGAATTTCACGTAGAATTAAGGTTTAGAAGTTATGAAAACCAAGACAAAAAAACCTTGCACAAGTGATTACTAAAACATATAAATAAGCAAATGAAAACAAGAGTGGATATACCGACAGAAGGCTAGACACATGGAGCCATGGAATAGAATATAATGTCCAGAGAGCTGAGAATATTCATGAATGTATATGATAAAAATATTTGTTTCAAATAATTAGGGAATAAAAAGTCCACCGGCTATAGCACACTATTGCTAATTATTTGTATTTTGATAGCCACACATAAATCACTGATGAATTAAATAATTAAAAGCAAAAAACCATAGATATCTTTCTTAAAATGGAAAATTTAAAGAAATGATAATAATCATATCATGGGGCTATGATGAAAATTACAAAAATATATTTCTTTGAAAATCTTTTATCACTTTGGGAAACTGGAGTGAGAGGTAAGACAGGATAAAACAATTCTGTAAAATATGATCTCAACTCTCAAAATTGAATAGCAATTGACTTCTAACCGATAGAATTGAGACCTTTATTTCTATTTTACTTTTATTTTCAAATTTGCCAGAGGAGTGCACAGGACTTTTAAATTACCTTTCTTGATATATGCTTTGAATAGCATTAAATGGATCCCTTTGGTGGGTACAGTGTGATGAGCACTGACAGCTATTATACATAACTAACTATACAACAAGAAAGAATATTTTCTTCATCCTGTAAAGTTAGCTCATGCTCATTTTCAGTAAATTCATTACTCACCTGGACCCAGAAGAATACCGATAGGCTTTATCTCACTATATTTTTATCTAACAGTTCATATAAAGAAAATCATACAGAACATATTTTTTATTCCTATTTTTTTCACCGTTTTTAAGGTGCATCCATGTTTTGTGTATCAGTTGTTCATTTTTTTTTTCCTATGAAGTATCCCATTGTAGATTTCTTTCCTAAGCCTGCTGTAACAAACTGCCACACACTCCGGTGGCGTAAAATAACAGTTGTACTGCCTCATAGTTCTTGACGCTAGAGGTCCAAAATCAAACTGTTGGCAGCAGAGTGCTCCCTCCAAAAGCTCCAGGGAAAAAAACCACATGCCTCTTTTAGCTTCTGGTGGCTCTTGTCAATCCTTGGTTTTCTTGGTTGTGGCAGCATCCCTCTAATCTCTGCTTCCATCTTCACATGGCTGTCTTCGTTCTGGCCTTAAATATGTGAAAAATCTCCCTATTCTTAGAAGGACACCAGTCACTGGATGTGTCAAAAATTCCCTACTCTTAAAGGGACACCAGTCATTGGATTGGGGCTCACCCTCATCCAGTAAGACCTCAAATGAACCTCATTCCATCTGCAAAGACCCTATTTCCAAATAAGGCCATAGTCACAGATTCTGGGGCAATTTGAATGTGAGGGGAGGAACGCTATTCATCCCAGTACACATTAAATATAAACTCTTCAAATTCCTGAAGGCCATATCTTAGCACGAATCCATGACTTCTTACAGTTTTCTCAGCAATGTTTACAGTTCAGTGCATAAGTCTTCCATGTTTTGTTAAATTTATCCTTAATTAACCCATATATTATCATGCTATTGTAAATGGTAATTCAATGTTTTTCCAATTCATTGTTGCTAGTGTGCAAAATGCACTTGCTAGCATTACCATTTTGTGCATTCTCAGTAATTTCAATATCCGTGATCATCTAATATTCAAACAGAGTTCCTTCTCAGGCTGTATACCTTTTATATTTTTTCTTAGCCGGTTTCATTGGTGAGGGTCTGGAGGACAATTTTGACTATAAACGGTGAAATGAGATGTCCTTTCCTTGTTCCTGATTTTAGGGCTGTTTTTCACCGTTAGGTAGCATGTAAGGTGAAGACTTTCCTAAGATGTCTCGTCCGAGGTAGAGGAAACCCTCCCTCTCTTCTAGTTTTCTGAGGTGGACATAACACTATGGTTTTCTCCACTTCTGAGTCAATGTATTGGATAACACTGACTGACTTTCAAATGTGTTAAACCCATCTTACATCCCAGGTTAAAAAAAAAAATCCACTTTGTCATGATGTATTATACTTTCTATACACTGACGGGTTCTATTTGTTAATGTTTTGTAGGGTTTTTGTGTCTATATTTAGGATAGATATTTGTCGGTAGTTTTCTCTTGCAATTTCTAGGTCATATTTTGATAACAGAACAGTGCTGACTTCCTACTGGGAGTTGAAAAGTGTTCCCCTCTTCCATGTTTTCAAAGTATTATAACATTGGTATTATTTACTTCTGAAGTTTTTGACAGAATTTAGCAATGAAAATATCTGGGCCTGAAATTTCATCATGGTTTTTTTGTTGTTGTTGTTTTTTTACAAATTCAGGAACTTACATTTCAGTAAGTCTATTCAGTTATTGTGTTGACATACCCTTGGAGTTTACATTTCTCAAAAGGACTTCTTCTCTAGTATGATCATTTCACTTGAGGAAAAGATAGTTTGAGTTCTGGCTGTGTTGTGGGTTTTAACTTCTAATATGCTACGTTTCAGAGGGTAAGGTCTTGCCAATTTTTCCTCTATGGATGTTAAACTAAATGTCCGTAATTCCTATGACTTGTATTTCACTTAGATACCCCCACTCATTTTGGGGAGCATCTGCAGTGTCAGCTTCTATACTTATCTGACTTTTGTTCCCTCTTTATTTATAGCACCTGGTGTTTTCAGACTTTTTCCCCTGCAAGCTAAGCTCTGACAATTTTTCTCACATTTTATCCAACATGCTTTTTAAATAAAAGGGTCTCCAAGCATTTTGGTTTAATTCACCATGATATTGGGACTGGAAGTCCCAGACTGAATAGTAACAAAAGCCTTTCAGAATACAAGAGAGAATTCTATGGGTTTTCTCTTTTTATATGCTAATGTAGTGTTTTACATCTAAAAATTTTCTAATGTTGAGACATCTTTGAACTACTGGTACAAATCCTGTTTGATCTCAATTTAACACTACTTTTTAACACATCGTTTCTGTTTGCAAATACATTATTAATGATTAGTTCATACAGTTAGGTAAGGTAGGCTTATAGTTTCCTGTCTTCTATGCTATTCTCTCTATAGCAATATCCAATTCTCTCTAAAGTTTTGGTGAACTCAGAATGATTACTTAGCTTTGCTGAGATATAATTCATATGAAATTCAACTCAGTGTTTAGTTTAGTATAATCAAAGAATGTGTACCCATGCTCACAAATAATTTTAGAACCTTTTCATTACTCCAAAGAGAAACCTAGTACCCATTCACATTCACTCCTAATTCCTCCAATCCTATCTTGCTTCCCTCAGGCTCTGGCAACAAGCAATCTACTTTCTCTATCTGTGGAATTGCCAATTTGGATAACTGGACACTTCATATAAGAGGAATCATACAACGTGTGGTCTTTCATTTCTGTCTTCGTTCACTTAGCGTAATGTTTTCCACGTGCATCCGTGTTGTAGCAGGTAGCAGCATTTCATTTCTTTTGTATTGCCAAAAGATATTCCTCTGTATGGATATACTACATTCCTTCATCCATCACTTGATGGATATCTATAGTGTTTTCATTGGTTATTATAAACAATGCTACTATGAACATTTATATAACTGTATTTGAGCGGACATGTTTTATATTCCACACAGGTTCTAATTTCTCTACATTATTGCCAACGTTTGTCATGATTTCTCCTTTTGATTACAGCAATCCCAGTTGGGTTTAAATGATATCTCACTGTGGATCTGATCTGTATTTCCCTAATGGCTAATGATTTTGAGCATTTTTTTTCATTTGCTTATCGGCCATGTGTATATATTCTTCTTTAGTATATAATGTCTATTCAGATCCTTTGCCTATATTTTTATTAGGTTGTCTTCTCACTATGGAGTTTTAGAAGTTTTTTAAAAATATGGTAGCTCAGTTGGTTAAGCCTCTGACTCTTGATTTTGGCTCAGATCACAGGGTTGTGAGATTGAGCCCTGCAAAGGGCTCCGCACTGAGCACAGAGCCTGCTTAAAATTCCCTCTCTCCCTCTCCCTTGGGCCTTCTTCCCTTCACATGCATGCTTTCTCTCTCTCAAAATATATATTCTACATAGAAGCTGCATATAAGATATATAAATTGGAAATATCTTCTCCCATTCCTGACTTAGGGATTCATTTTCTTGCGTCCTTCAGAAAAAAAAAATTTATTTTTTATGTCAGCTTATCCCTTTTTCCTTTATCACGTGTTACTTTTGATGTTTTATCTAATAAACTACTATGTAATCCAAGGTTACAAACATTTAAACCTTTATTTTCCTCTAAGACTTTTATAGTCTTAGCTCTTAATTCTTTAGCTCTTCTGTTCTATTTTACTTATCCTTTTATCTGTGTTTCTAAATCAGTGTTTAATGACAAAGTGATTATCTGCACATTAAAAATTTTAATAAATCAAGTATCATGTTCTTGTTTCATTTTAACTTTATTTGTACATATAGTGTGAGGCAGATATCTGAAATAATTCACTCACAGGGATATCCAGTTATACCACTACTCTTTATTTAAAAATTTTTTTCTCCACTAAATTGTACAGGTACCTTGTTGAAAATCAGTTCACCATAAATATGAGGATTTGCCTCTAGACTTGCAATTATATCTCATTGATCGACATGTCTATCCTCACCCAGTTCCTCACTGTCTTGATTACTGTAGCTTTGTCTGCTGTAATTTTCAAACTTGAAATTATGAGTCCCCAAATTTGTTCTTTTAAGACTGTTTTAGGTATCCTCAGTCTCTTGCGTTTCAAGAATGAATTTTAGCATCAGCTTTTCCATTTCTGTAAAGAAAAAAAAGCTTCTAGACGTTTGACAGAGCTTGCACTGAATCTGTAGATCTTCTTAGAGAGTACTGTCAACCAAGATTATGTCTTCCAATCCATGAGCATGAAATGATATCCCATGTATTTAGGTCTTCAACAGTTTATTTCAACGTTTTGTATTTTTTTTTTAGGATTTATTTTTTTGAGAGAGCACTAGTGAGCATGGGCAACAGGGGCAGAAGGAGAGAGAGAGAATCTCAAATAGACTCCCTGATGAGTGTAGAGCCTGATGCGGGGCTCTATCTCATGACCATGAGATCATGACCTGAGCCAAAAATCAAGAGTGGGAGGCTTAACTGAATGAGCCACACAGGTGACCCCAACAATGCTTTCTATTTTTAAGAACAGAAAATTTTCACTTCTTCTGTTAAATTTATTCATATTTCATTTTTTAATCCTATAAATAAAATTGCCTTTTAATTTCATTTTCAGAGTGTTCATTTGAAGTGTACTGAAATACAACTGATTTTTATATATGGATCTTGCATCCTGCAACCTTGCTAAAATCATTTATTAGCTCTATTTTGTTAACTGACCATATTTTTAGAGCAGTTTTAAGGATACAGAAAACTTTCACACTACATACAGAGTTCCCACATACCCCCTCTCTCATGCACACTGTGTTTTCTCCTACTATTAACAATCCTGTATTAGTGTAGAATGTTCCCGGAACCACACATTTAATGAACTAGTTTCAATATATTATTAACTAAAGCCCATTACATTAGAACTCACTCTCTGCATTGTATCTTGTACCTGTGTGTGTATTCTCCAGGATTTTTATACATAATAACATACCAACAAGAAAGATGATTTTACTATTTATTTCCAGTGTGCATGACTTTTGCTTCATTTTATTGTCTGATTACCCTGGTTACAATATCCAGTATAATGTTGAACAGAATTGGCTATAGTGGACCTCCTTTTCCTGTTTCTAATCTTAGGGAGAAGATTAGGTGTTTCACAATTAAGTAAGACATTAGCCATACTTCATAGAAGCCATTTATCAGGTTAAGGAGGTTCCCTTCTATTCCTAGACTGCTGAACAGTTTATCTTTTCATGAAGAAATGTTAAATTTGTCAAGTTCTTTTTCTGCATCTATTGAGATACTCTGTGGGTTTTGCTCTTTATTATATTTGTATGGTATATTATATGATTTTCAGATGTTAAACCAACCTTACATTCCTGGGATAAATTGTTAGTCATGGTATATCCTTTACATATACCGCTGGATTTGGTTTCTAAGTTTTTTTTTAAAGAAACTTTCAGTATATATTCATAAGACATATTGGTTTTCAGTTTTCTTAGGACATTTTTGTTTGGTTTTCACATCAAGGTAATACTAGTCTCATAGAATGAGTTTGAAAGTGTTCTGTCCTCTATTTTGCTTATTGTTTTATCTGTTTTTAGATCAGTTTTTAATAACAAAGTGATTATCTTACATTAAAAATTTTAATAAAGTGACTCTCTCTACTATTTAGGTCTTAAATATTTTTAGGTCCATATGTCTATTTTTTAATAATTAGAGTACAGCATATGCGCTTATTATAAAATAAAAATTCAAGTACAAAATTATAAATGTAGTTCTACTTTCCTTTCAATTTCCCCTTCCTCTGTCTTTCCCCAGTAAGACAACCATTCTATGAACTTCTGTTTCCTTCTAGGTATAACAAACGCACAAAAAGCATATAATGAGGGTGAAGTTGCTTAAGCATCTGCCTTCGGCTCAGGTCATGATCCCAGGGTCCTGGGATCGAGCCCCACATAGGGCTCTCTGCCCAGTGGGGAGCCTGCTTCTCCCTCTCCCTCTGCCTGCTGCGCCCCCGCTTGTGCACTCTCTGTCAAATAAATAAAATCTCTTTGTTTTGTTGACTGTTTCCTTTGCTGTGCAGAAGCTTTTTATCTTAATGAAGTCCCAAAAGTTCATTTTTGCTTTTGTTTCACTAGCTTTTGGAGATGTATCTTGAAAGAAGTTGCTGTGGGCGATGTCAAAGAGGTTACTGCCTATGTTCTCCTCTAGGATTTTGATGGATTCCTGTCTCACATTGAGGTCTTTCATCCACTTTGAGTTTATCTTTGTGAATGGTGTGAGAGAATGGTCGAGTTTCATTCTCCTGCATGTGGCTGTCCAATTTTCCCAGCACCACTGATTGAAGAGACTGTCTTTTTTCCATTGTATGTTTTTTCCTGCTTTGTCAGATTATTTAACCATAGAGTTGAGGGTCCATGTCTGGGTTCTCTATTCTGTTCCACTGGTCTATATGTCTGTTTTTGTGCCAGTACCATGCTGTCTTGGTGATCACAGCTTTGTAATATAGCTTGAAATCGGGTAATGTGATGCCACCAGCTTTGTTCTTCTTTTTCAACATTTTCAACATTTCCATGGCGATTCGGGGTCTTTTCTCATTCCATACAAAATTTAGGATTGTTTGTTCCAGCACTTTGAAAAATGTCACTGGAATTTTGATTGGGATGGCACTGAAGGTATAGATTGCTCTGGGTAGCATAGACATTTTAACAATGTTTATTCTTCCAATCCATGAGCATGGAATATTTTTCCATCTTTTTATGTCTTCTTCAATTTCCTTCATGAGTGTTCTGTAGTTCCTAGAGTATAGGTCCTTTACCTCTTTGGTTAGCTTTATTCAGAGGTATCTTATGGTTTTTGGTGCTATTATAAATGGAATCGTTTCTCTATTTTCTCTTTCTACAGAGGCAACCCACAGAATGGGAGAAGATATTTGGAAATGACACTACAGATAAAGGGCTGGTATCCAAGATCTATAAAGAACTTCTCAAACTCAACATCCAAAAAACAAAGTCAAAGTCAAAAAGTGGGCAGAAGATATGAAAAGACACTTCTCTGAAGAAGACATACAAATGGCTAACAGACACATGAAAAAATGTTCATCATTAGCCATCAGGGAAATTCAAATCAAAATCACATTGAGATACCACCTTACACCAGTTAGAATGGCAAAAATGGACAGGGAAAGAAACAACAAATGTTGGAGAGGTTGTGGAGAAAGGGGAACCCTCTTACACTGTTGGTGGGAATGCAAGTTGGTACAGCCACTTTGGAAAACAGTGTGGAGGTTCCTCAAAAATTTAAAAATAGAGCTACCCTATGACCCAGCAATTGTACTCCTGGGTCTTTACCCCAAAGACACAGATGTAGTGAAAAGAAGGGCCACATGCACCCCAATGTTCATAGCAGCAATGTCCGCAATAGCCAAACTGTGGAAAGAGCCAAGATGCCCTTCAACAGATGAATGGATAAAGAAGATGTGGTCCATGTATACAATGGAATATTACTCAGCCATCAGAAAGGATGAATACCCAACTTTTACATCAACATGTATGGGACTGGAGGAGATTACGCTAAGTGAAATAAGTCAAGCAGAGTCAGTCAATTATCATACGGTTTCACTTATTTGTGGACCATAAAGAATAGCACGGAGGACGTTAGGAGAAGGAAGGGAAAAATGAAGGGGGAGGGTGGAATCGGAGGGGGAGATGAACCATGAGAGACTATAGACTCTGAGAAACAAATAGGGTTTTAGAGGGGAGGGGGGAGGGGAGATTGGTTAGCCCGATGATGGGTATTAAGGAGGGCACGTACTGCCTGGAGCACTGGGTGTTATATGAAAACAATGGATCGTGGATCACCACATCAAAAACTAATGATGTATTGTATGGTGACTAACATAATAAAATTTTAAAAAAATAAAATCTCTTGAAAAAAAGCATATATTGACATAGATCATGTAACCCCTCCTCATTATATTGCACACATAATAGTATTACATATGGTCTATTAGATTCATCCTCATTGCAATTTGTTTTTCAATGTGCTTTAAAACTTTCTAATATGAGCTTGAAATCAGTAGGCATCGGTTGATATGTGGGATTCATGTGTTGTCCATTCTGTCAAACTGTTGCTATGGATTCTCATTTGCTTTATGCAATTTGCCCAACTTCAGGCTAATTCTCTGTTATAAAAGTTATATACCAGGAAGGAGCTGTTAATTCATATTTCAACACTGCATATGCCGTAAGTCTAGTTCTTTAATTTCACGTAGCTGCTTTTCCCTTCCTCGAGTCACAGGTAGATACAAGCTTCCTTTTTAATTCCTGAGCTAATGAAAAGAATTTATAGAGCTCCTTCTAGACCACAGATTAATGCAAGGTCTCATGCAGAGATCCACCTTGTGCTTACAATGCTTGTTCTCCTGTATCTCTCTAGCTTACTCAGGATCACAGAACTTCTGATATACTGTTTACCATAATTTCTACATAATAATCATTGTTTTGACTTGAATTCACCCATGTCTGATAATATATATTTCCCTTTTGTTGTACTGTATTATACTGGTTTATTTCACTATATTTAAAAACTGTATAAGCTATATTTTCAGATATCTCTTCAGTCTATATTTTCATTACGCTTTTAATCAGCTTTTGTATTTTCCTATAACTTATGCTTACTACATTACATATATTGACGACATAAATTTGTTCCTAATGGACATCTTATTCCCATATGCTGTTCTCTTGTAGATTTCTCTTTATTTACTTTTGTCTTTCATAATAATGAATCTAGAGAAATTTTTGTTTTACTTTCTTGCATTTCTTTTGATATTTGGAGTTTTTTTCATCTTTTTTCAGTTCTTACAATACTCATCTTTTACGTATCATTATAATTTGGGGCGCCTGGGTGGCTCATTTGGTTAAGCATCTGCCTTCAGCTCAGGTCATGATCTCAGGGTCCTGGGATCGAGCCCCACGTCAGACTCCCTGCTCAATGGGGAATCTGTTTCTCCCTCTCCCTCTGCCTCTCCCCGCCCCCCCACTCACGTTCTCTTTCATGCACTCTCTCCCTCTCTCAAATAAAATATTTTAATATATTAAAAATAAAATAAAAATATAAATAAATATCATTATAATTTTACATGACGTGTTCAGTCCTTTTTAAGTGACTGTATTCACTTTCTACTAGAAGCAGTGACAAATCTAGTACACATATTTGCCTCCTTGCTGGTTTTCCATAACCTGTGAAACCTGTTTAATATTGTACTGAGGCATAATGAATAAGAAGAAATCTTCAGGGACAGTGTGATGAATATACCTGTGTAATCACCTCCTTGATAATGAAATAGATTTCTAGCACCCCCAGATGTTCCCTCCTTACATGTCCCATTTAACCACAAACCTAAAGTAATCACCATTCTGACTGCTATTGCCATACATGTGTTTTGCCTTCTTCATAGGAATAGAATCCTATAGCAGGCATTACTTTGTAGTAAGCTTCCTTCTTTCCTCTCTTATATTGTTGCATGTAGCAATGATTTATATTTTTGTTGCCATGTAATATTCCATTATGTAAATATACCACAATTAATTTCTTCATCTCTAACTGACAGACATTTGGGCTGATTCCAGTTTATGGCTACAATACATAAAACTGCTATAGACATAATCTTAACTATATCATAATGAACAGAACTCATTTCTCTTGGTTATACACCAAGGAGTGAAATTGCTGGGTCAACAAATGTATGTAACCCAAGATACAGTGTTAATTGGATTTCTGAAAAGCTGAGAGCAACTTACACTTCCACTAGCAAAGTATAAGTTCCCATTCATTCACATCTTTGTTAACAGTTGGTATTATTTTCTTTTCAATTTTAGTCACATGTACATGTACTAGTGTATCACTGTGGCTTTCACTTGCATTTAATGACTAATGACTTTGAACATCATTCTATGTTGATTATTGGTCATAAAGGTATGCTGTCTTCTGAAAGTCTTGTTCATGCTCTTTCAGTATCTAATTTTAAATTGCACTGTCTTGTCTTATTCACTTCCAGGATTTCCTTACATATTCTGGATAGAGCCATTTGTTAAATACATACTTTAATATCTTCTTGATTTGTATGTATGGGTCGCCTTTGCAAAAAATAAAAGTTCTTTTTTTTTCTGAAAAGATGTTTTTATTTTTTTCTTTGTTTTGTTTCTATTTTTTTAAATTTTTTATTGTTATGTTAATCACCATACATTACATCATTAGTTCTTGATGTAGTGTTCCATGATTCATTGTTTGTGCATAACACCCAGTGCTCCACGCAGAACGTGCCCTCCTTAATACCCATCACCAGGCTAACCCATCCCCCCAGCCCCCCTCCCCTCTAGAACCCTCAGTTTGTTTTTCAGAGTCCATCGTCTCTCGTGGTTTGTCTCCCCCTCCGACTTACTCCCCTTCATTCTTCCCCTCCTGCTATCTTCTTCTTTTTCTTTTTTCTTAACATATGTTGCATTATTTGTTTCAGAAGTACAGATCTGTGATTCAACAGTCTTGCACAATTCACAGCGCTCACCATAGCACATACCCTACCCAATTTCTATCACCCAGCCACCCCATCCCTCCCACCCCCCACCACTCAGCAACCCTCAGTTTGTTTCCTGAGATTAAGAATTCCTCATATCAGTGAGATCAATTTTAACAAGGTCTGATATAATCATTTTTTAAAAATATTAAAATATACTTTCATTAGATTAGTTTCTATGGTATATTCTTTCCATCTTTCTTCTTACATTTTGCATTATTTTAATGTATATCCCCTTTCATTATTTTTTTAAGATTTTACTTATTTATGAGAGAGAGAGAGTGCATGTGAAAGAGCAACAAGTGCGGAGAGGAGAAGGGCAGAGGGAGAGGAAGAGGGAGGGAGAGGGAATCTCCAGCAGACTCTGTGCTGAGCATGGAGCCCAATGAGGGGCTGGATCTCATGACCCTGAGATCATGACCTGAGCCGAAACCAAGAGTCCAATGCTTAACCCACTAAGCCACCAAAGTGCCCCAAAGTATCTCCCCTTTTAAAGGGCATATAACTGTATTCTTTAAATCACCCTGACAATCTTTGCCTTTTAATAGAATGTTTACTACATTTTCATTTAAAACAGTGACTGATATCTTCTTCTTCTTCTTTTTTTTTTTTTTTTTTTTTAAGATAGCAGGAGGGGAAGAATGAAGGTGGGGAAATCGGAGGCAGAGACGAACCATGACAGTCTATGGACTCTGAGAAACAAACTGAGGGTTCCAGAGGGGAGGGGGCTGGGGGATGGGTTAGCCCGGTGATGGGTATTAAGGAGGGCACGTACCGCATGGAGCACTGGGTGTTATACACAAACAATGAATCATGGAACACTACATCAAAAACTAATGATGTAATGTATGGTGATTAACATAATAAAAAAAATAAAATAGTGATTGATAAAGGAAAGCTTGTCAGCCATTTTCTACCTATCTCATTTTTGTTATTATTCTTTTATTAGTATCATGAAATTAAAGTATACATCCTTAAGCTATTGTAATCTAAACTTTTCATTAGTATTTTTATTATTTCTATAAAATGCAAGATTCTCACGTAAGTATAAATACACCTGTAGGTACCCTCCTTTTGTGCCCTGTGTGATCTTTGTCATATATATACATATATATTATAAACCTCCCTACATTGTTATATAATATTCTTTTCTAGTTATCTATATATTAACAGACTGATGCTATTCATTTTCTTGTGACTTTGCTTTCCATGTGGTGGAAATTAATTTCCATTTGAAGAATTCACTTATGTATTTTTTTTCCAGCGTGAATATATATAATCTTTTTTTTCAAATTTTTATTTAAATTCTAGTTAATTAACATATAGCATAATATTGGTTTCAGGAGATTTTAGTGATTCATCTCTTACATATAACATCCAGTGCTTAACACAAGTACCCTCCTTAATCCCCATCACCCATTTAGCCCATCCCCCACCCACCTCCCCTCCAGCAACCCTCAGTTTGTTCTTTATAGTTAAAAGTCTCTTAAGGTTTGCTTCCCTCTCTTTTTTTCCCCTTCCCCTGTGTTCATCTGTTTTGTTTCTTAAATTCCACATATGAGCGAAATCAGATGGTATTTGTCTTTCTCTGACTTATTTCACTTAGTAGAATACATTCTAGCTCCAGCCGTGTCCTGGCAAATGGCAGGATTTCATTCTTTTTGATGGCTGAGTAATAACCCTGTGTGTGTGTGTGTGTGTGTGTGTGTGTGTGTGTGTGTGTGTGTGTACACACATACATCTTCTTTATCCATTTATCAGTCAATGGATATATAGGGTCATTCCATAATTTGGTTATTGTTAATAATGCTATGAACATTGGGGTGCATGTGCCCCTTTGAATCAGTATTTTTGTATCCTTTGGCTAAATACCCAGTAGTGCAATTGCTGGGTTGCACGGCAGTTCTATTTTTAACTTTTTCAGGCACCTCCATACTGTTTTCCACAGTGGCTGCACCAGTTGCATTCCAACAACAGTGTAAGAAGGTCCCCCTTTTTCCACATCTTTGCCAACACCTGTTGTTTCCTGAGGTGTTAATTTTAGCCATCCAGAGAGGTGTGAGGTGGCATCTCATTATGGTTTTGATTTGTATTTCCTTGACGAGTGATGTTGAGCACCTTTTCATGTGTCTGTTGGCCATCTGCATGTCTTCTTTGGAAAAATGTCTATTCATGTCTTCTGCCCATTTCTTGACTGGATTGTTTTTTTGGGTGTTGAGTTTGATAAGTTCTTTATAGATCTTGGATATTAACCCTTTATCCTATATGTCATTTGCAAATATCTCTCCCATTCTGAAGTTGTCTTTTAGTTTTGATCATTGTTTCCTTTGCTGTGCAGAAGCTTTTCATCTTGATGAAGTCCCAATAGTTCATTTTTGCTTTTGTTTCCCTTGCCTCAGGTGACCTATCTAGTAAGAAGTTGCTAGAGCCAAGGTCAAAGAGGTTGCTGCCTGTGTTCTCCTCTAGGATTTTGAAGGTTTCCTGTCTCACATTTAGGTTTTTCATCCATTTTGAATTTATTTCTGTGTATGCTGTAAGAAAGTGGTTCAGTTTCATTCTTCGGCATGTTGCTGTCTTGTTTTCTCAACACCATTTGTTGAAAAGACTGTTTTTTTCCCCATTGCATATTCCTTTCTGCTTTGTCTCCTTGACTGATAAATTCTCTCAGTATCTTTTGAAGATTACTTATTTAACTTTCAATTTTGAAGAATATTTTCCCTGGAGATTGCTTTGGCCCGATTGCTAATGTCCTTTGAAAATATAAATGCTGGAATCCTAACCTCCAAGGTGATGTATTAGGAACTGGGGCCTTTGGGAGAGGATTAGATAATTAGGGTAGTAGAGCCCTCATGAATGGGATTAGTGCACTTACAAAAATGATCCCCAAAGGGTCTGCTTTCCCCTTGTACCATGTGAAGACACAGCAAGAAGGTGCCATCTATGAAACAGGCAATGGGCTCTTATCAGACAATGAATCTGCTGGCACCTTGATCTTGAATTTCCCAACCTCCAGAACTAAGAGCAATAAATTTCTGTTGTATGTAAGCTACCCATTCATGGTATTTTATCATAGCACCCAAATAGTCTAAGACAGGGCTAGTATCACAGGACGGTAAGATTTTCCAATTGTTTAGGTTTAGTTTTATTTCTGCATTGTAACAATGCCTTTCAATTGTATTCTGCTTTCCTTTTACTTTTGGAGAAAATCCATCTTTTAATTTTACTGATGCTTACTTGAAAGTAACCTTATACATCGTTTTTCCCATTTTTAAAGATTTTTTTTTGTTTTGTCTTTGAGAAATTTGACTAGGAAATGCATATATGTTGGTTTATTTGCATTTATTCTGCTTGGGATTCACTGGAAATCTTAAATTTGTGAGTTGATGACTTCTGTCAATTTTAGATATCACATCTTCAAATACTGCATCTGCTCTGTTCTCTCTCATTTCTTTCTGAAACTCAAATCACGTATGTTACACTTTTTTTTTTTTTTACTCTAACCACATTTTTCTTATATTATGTCCATCTTTTAAAATTCGTTTGGCCCTGTGCTTCATACTAAGTATTTTCAATTCACAATTTCTTTTCACTCATTTGCCTCCTCCCACGTCCCATCTTTTGTTAAACATACCCAATATGGCCTTAGTTTGAGATACTGTATTTATTTCTAGAACATGAATTTGGTTCCTTCTCATAAATTCTAATTATTTTTTAATTTCTTCATAATTTCCACTATTTCTGCTATTTTTTTTTAAACAAAATCATTTCCATTTCAAAGCCTGTAAGGTAATATCACTGCCTGAATATATACAGCTAGGTCTTTTTCCATTATTTATATTGTTGTTATTGGGTTCAGAGACATCTAATTTTTTTCACATTAAGTTAGCTGTATAATTATAAATAGGCACAGATGCTCTAGAATGTGGTGTGGTGATAAGAATCAAAGGAATTTAAATTTTAATATGCTTTAATCTAAATACATAAAAATATAATTACCAGAAGTTAGAAGACACATAAAAACTTTTGAGTACATATATCTTCATTGTACCCCTGTTAATACAAGCAAAAAATGGAAAGCAATCTAAATGTTCAATAAATGAATCAACAAAAACATTTCTGTCTATTCCTGTAAATAATTATTTTGTGGTCATAAAAAACCAACGTTTTCATTGATTATTGAAGGCCACAGAAAGCTTGTGTCAACATATTATGTGAAGTTTCAGGCTATAAACTATATAACTACATATTTTTATCTACAACCATATATCAGCTGGGTGACTGTCATTTTGGTGAAAGAGAAATTTATTATCAACCCCTTTCATATGTTCTGTAGAAATGAAAAGATCGTTGCAAGATTACAGGAAATTACTAGAGACTAGTGTTTCTCTGATATTTATGATTCTAATGTTTTTGTCCTACTGACATCTCAATTTCATATGCATGTCACTTACCATGGCTATTTTTTTTCCATCTGCTACACACACACACACACACACACATGGAATAAATCTTATGAAAAATCATCACTGGAATTGTTTGGATTTTAATATACTAAATTATTTTCATTTTCTTCATTATTTTTTCAACAGTTTTGTGATACCATTATATTTTAATCAAAAAAATTTTAAAAATTAATAAGAACTAAGAAATGTTGATGGGAACTATGAAGAAAATAATTAAACTGAAAATATGTGCTAGTTGATACTTTCAGTCATATTAATCTGAGACTCTTATTCATGATTCATGTGATCAACTATGTAATTCAATCAGAAATAATTAATGTAGCAGAATTTAAACAAACATTCCTCACTGGCTAGCTAGACATAGGTTCTGTAAGCAAACATACACTGAAAATCTACATCATTTAGACAAGCACACAAAGTTGAGGATAAGCACATACTCATATATAAATACACTCACACACATGCCTTTAATCAATTAATCAGGCATGAACAGTGTAATATGTGCATACCTTATATATTTGTCATGATGAACTCTGAAACTATACACAAACCAACACACACATGAAGTTTCTCTAGTATATTTGAATATATAGTTGTTATTGCCTGCACTAAAGGACCTTCTTAAGCATACCATTATAGCACAATCAGGGGTATAAAATTTGACTTTATTATATAGTTCTATTTTTAATTCTGAATTTAAGTATGTGTCTACAAACTTTCCTACACAGATGTTGAGAATAGTATCTACAAATAAGCAGGGCTATGAACAAGAAAACTACAGACTATTTTATAGATAACTAAGAATTAAAATATTCTCTGGGAATTACAGCACCAAAACTGTTCATCCTTAATAAAACATCTTCAGAGCAACAGCAAATTAGTAAAGATATAATGCAACTATTTTACAAGTCAAAATTTTAAAATAAATAAATGATGCGTTATTTTGAAGGGAAATATTTCTACAGGCTGGCCTTGTCTTCAATTTTGCAAAGTGAAAGTGACACACTTCACATTTTCTTTTCATAAAAACAGGGATGGGATATACAAAATTGTCTTTATGAAGAAAAATTCATATTGACTAAACTCTCTCAAGCCAGAAAAGCAGTTGCATTCTACTGTCATCAGATACTTGGAAATTTAAATTATTATATTAAAATTCTATCAGCTTAATGTAATAGATTTATACAAACAATAAAAACCAAGGTAAGGTAATTTACGAAAAAGTATTTGCTATTACTGACTCCACACTAGACAGTTTGCAATGTGCTTTGTGTGCCTTGTTTCATTTAATTTCACAATAACTGTATAATTATGATATGGGATTCAAATTTCATAATAAGGAAATAGAGCTTATGAAGGTTCAATGGCTTTACCAAGATCACAAAGCTAAAATTGAGAAACACAGAATCTGAATCCAGATTTTTTGGATCAAAAAGCTGTTCATCCTACAAAAATGTGCCTCTGAAGCCTAGTATGTTATCACAGAATTATCCTTGTCATTATTTTGTTGGTAAACATAAAGGGGGAAAATATATAAACAGAACCTACACCCAATACCCTAACACACACTCAAGACACACCCATACAAATTTATTCTTTTTCACATTTAACCTTCCTTTCTCCTAATCTTCTCTCTGAAAGTTAGATGATAGACAGATAGATGATAGATAGAAGGAACAGAGAGGAAAAAAGACAGAATAAGATGGACATACTATTAAGAAGAGGTTAAATTCTGCTTCATCCTTCCATCCCTGCAAATGCTTCTCAACAGGACCCTTAATTCACAGGTACTCAGCATAGGAATGAACATTTCCTGTGACTTCGTGCAGCAGACTGTTCCAATGCTGTGCACTATTAGAAAGTTCTTCCTTACACTGAGTGAAAATATTCTTTCCTATAACTTTCACCTCTTAATGCTAGTTATGCCCTCTGGGCCTACAGGGAAAAGTCTACTCCCTCTTCCACATGACAGCTCTTCAAATATTTCAAGACAACTAGCATGTCTCCCCTTAGTCTTCTAGTCCCCAGGTTAAACACCCACGGAAGATTATACTGTAGCATTAATATCACCACCTTGCATTTTCTACACTCCCACATGTCTTCTCCTTTGTTCCGTCTCTCTCAGTGAGAACAATGAGAAATTATGTCATCTATGAACCAAGTTATATAATCTCACTCACCTCCTACTTCATTCACGCACACAGCTTCTTTGCAGACCTTCCAGGTAGTGAAGTACTGTAGGATTTAGCAGAAAGAAATCGTTCAGGAATCTTTCTTAGACCATGAAGTTCTGTTTTCAATCCTAAAGGGCACAGAGACATAAAAGCAAACACATTATAGCATTCACCATTACCCACTGGAGCTACTCACAGTAGCAAAGTCTAAATATATGAAAAAACAGATGATTTTTATTTTTTTTATCTTTTTTTAAAATATTTTATTTATTTATTTGACAGAGAGAGACACAGCGAGAGAGGGAACACAAGCAGGGAGAGTGGGAGAGGGAGAAGCAGGCTTCCCACGGAGCAGAGAGCCCGATGCAGGACTCAATCCCAGGACCCTGGGATCATGACCTGAGCCGAAGGCAGATGCTTAATGACTGAGCCACCCAGGTGCCCCCAAAACACATGATTTTTAAAAAAAATTGTAATAAACTTACAAAATTTACAGGAGCAAGCACTGCAACAAGAATGAGGAATGTTGTTACAAGCATGTTTTAGAAAAAAATATTGTGTTTGCATTCCAGCTCTGCATTTACTAGCTATGTGTTCTTACACAATTTACAAATATTCTCTCCAATCACCATTTCCTCAAAAAAGGGAAACTAATTCTTAATTCACATGGCTATTGTAAAGATGAGAAACGTATGCATGGGAGAGAACAGACTCATTTTATTTGAAAGCATACATATGATCGAGTTCACTCATGTACTGAAATACTGTAATAACCAAATTAATGGTTAATTTACTTTAAAGGTATAGGTCAAATGTTCAACATGAAGGCTAATTCAGAAAGGGTGGAAATTTTATCATGTCAGAATGAGGAGCTTCCAAGATCCCTGACAGTCATTTATAGGCATTTATTTCATTCAACACGGTAGATTTCATCTACGTATTAACCTCTGTTCTCAACCTAACTCCACTAAAATGACAGTAAAATATTTAAAGTCATAAATCTGCAAAGTCAGAAACAAGAGAAGAAACAACAGATCACAAGACATGCAAAAACAATTTTGGAAAATGGAAAGCAGATGGACAATTGGAAATTGACTTAGCAGTCCAGAGAAATTCAAGCATCTACAGAAGGAAAAGCCAACAAGTAAACCAATTTGTGATGTAGCACCCAAGAAACACTCAGGAATTGCAGACATGAGTTCCTTTTAAAGACAGAGATGTGTATGGCAATAAAAAGGGAATTTGTTGTTCCCCACTCCTTTCATACTCTGCAGGCAAATCTACTCAGCTAAATATCCAAGTTGATCACCCAGAAGTGATCAACTTTCTACTTTCCGGTAAATAAAACAATTCAGCTACATTTTCTGTTACTTTATAAAATAGATCAACTGTTTTCCAGTTTCCAATAGCATGTTCCTCATTCCCATTCAAGACCTCAACATAAGTGCTGTTAATGTTTATATTTCTACTAACATTCTCTCCATGACAATATATATATATATACACTTTATATACACTTTATATATATATATACACTTTGTATATATATATATACATATATATATATATATATATATATATTCTCTAAGAACATATAAGCTTTCTCTACAGTGTTCCTCTTTCCTTTCTGACATTTTACCAGAATTGCCTTAAACATATTTGTGATGGTTACTCTTATCTGTCAACTCGACAGGGCTATGGAGTTATTTAAATGTTAATCTCAGGGGCTAAATGGGTAATGGGGATTAAGGAGGGCACTTGTGATGAGCACTGGGCATTATATGTAAGTGATGAACCACTAAATTCTACTCCTGAAACCAATATTACACTTTATGTTAACCAACTAGAATTTAAATTAAAAAAAACTGTTAATCTTACCAGAAGATATTTGCAAATCATATAACTGATAATATCCAAAATATAGAAAACTCACACAACTCAATATCAAAAAACAAACAATTCAATTTAAAAATGGGCAGAAGACATGAACAGATATTTTTCCAAAGAAGACATCCAGGTAGCCAACAGACACATGAAAAGATGCTCAACATCACTCATCATCAAGGAAAATGCAAAACAAAACTACAATATGTCACTTCACAGCAGTCAGAATGTGTATTATCAAAAAGACAAAGGGAAACAAGTATGGCCAAGTGGAGAAAAGGGATGCACTGCTGATGGGAATGCAAAATGGTGCAAGCACTATGGAAAACAATATGAAGGTTGCTCAAAAAATTAAAAATAATATGAAGGTTGCTCAAAAATTAAAAACACAACTACCATTTGATGTAGCAAATCCACTGCTGGGTAGTTATCTGAAGAAAACAAAAACACTAATTCATAAAAAAAAACACATGCACCCTTATTTTCATAGCAGCATTATTTACAACAGTCAAGATATGGAAGTGTCCTTTGATTGATGGACACAGCCTGTGTCCATCAATAGATGAAAGGATAAGGAAGATGTGGTGTATATGTATGTATGTGTGCATGCATACTTACATACACAATGGAATGTTACTCAGCATTAAAAAAGAATGAAATCTTGCCATTTGCAACAACATGGATGGACCTAGAAGGTATTATGCTAAGTGAAAAAGTCAGACAAAGACAAATACCATATGATTTCACTTACATGTGGAATCTAAAAAAAAAAAAAAACAGTCAAAACAAGACAGAAACAGTCTCATAGATACAGAGAAATATCTGGTGGTTGCCAAAGGGGAAGGGGGTGGGGAGAATGGACAAAAAGTGTGGGGAATGGACACAAAGAGTGGGGGAAATGGTTTAATTGGTGTAGCCAAGTAGATTACAGCACATTGGACCTTAAGGAACACTGAACTTCTAGCCCCAAACTTCCAAAGGCTGCCTTTGTGTAGAATTATCTAGAAAGCTTATCTATCCTTCCTTCCATCCCTCCACCCACTAATGCCTAAGCCCAATTCAGATCCATTTAAATCAGAATCTTGGGAACTAGGGCTTCAGTATTAGTATTTTTTAAAACTCCATTGTGGATCCCAATATGCAATTGAGATTGTTCTATTCTAAATTATTCCAATTTATTTTAACATATGAAGACTCAAAGGGAAAGGGACTTGTCCAAAGTTCCACAATGGGTAATGTCAAACCACAAGCAACTAATTCATCTGGCTCCCCAAGAGTACCTTACTCTATGCAATGTTGCTCAATGGAAACTTAATATTTCAATCATAAGGAAAAGAAAACAGTATTCTGCAAGTCCCATTTATAATGTTTGTAAGAAATTTACAATAATCAAACTTAAATATTTTTCATAAAAGTAATATATCTTCATTATGAAAACTTGGAGAAATGCAAAAAAGTAGAATACAATCATATCACAGTATCATGTTCATATTGTTTTAAAATCTTTTTTGTCACAAAAAACCATACGTTTATTTTCAACATTTAGAAAATACTGTAACAAATAAAGATAAAAATCACCCAGGTTTGACTATTTTTACATGTTATTGAGAATACTCGCATTCATTTAAAAAGTAATTAGTGAGACATTACCATGTGTTTGTCACTGTTCTGTGAACTTGGGATACATAGGAAAATGAAAGATCTTGGCTATCATGATGTTTATGATAATAACTGTGTGGATTGTGAAGTAGCAGTTATACTCTTATTCAGTTAAAAAAATAAAATTTAAAATACTTTGGCTCAAATACACATCTAGAAGCAGCAAAATTTAACATATGTGCTAATTCAAATGAAAAAGCCTACCCATCACTAAACCATCTGTTTCTGAGAAATCAAAATCATCTTCAAGCACTAATACATGAGTATGGTCTACAGGGCCATTAATACTCTGGTTCATTCCTACTGTTTTAGTCCAAATTGCCATTCTCAACATATCCCCGATGCTCCTTTCACAAATCCAGACTCTTTGCAAACTGTCTAACCCTCCGTTCTTCTACATGGTTTTGTCACATTAAACTTGTGTTTTTCTGCTTGAAATGCCCTTCATGCCCTCATCCTGCATTACCCACCCATGGAATTCCTCTTAACCTTTTGATATTCACCTGCAATATCCATCTATGAAGTCCTCCCTCTCCCTAAACTACAGCTGAAAAATTCATAGTTCTTGTGTGGTGTTTCTGTTATAAACACCTATACTCAAACAAATGGCAGAGCACATGGTAATCACTTCTTCTATTCTCAGTATTCCTCCTAGACAGCGCACTCCTTAAGGCTAGGATATTGTTATTAATTTATAAATACACAGTGGATATGAGAATGCCTGAGTTATAATAAATGTTGAGCAACTGTTTATTAAAAAATTGAAAAAAACCATATTATTTTTCAAAAATATAGTGCTTTAGACCTTATAAAGTATTTCCTCATACATCAAAAGTGGGTACTTGTCCACCCTAGCAGAATGCAGACCTTTTTATAATAGTCTCTGGCATAGTTTGGTTATATTCAAATGAATTTTGGCCACCTAGTCAAAGTGCCTTAGAAAATGTATTGTTTTACTTCCCATAGTACAAGGATGGAATTAATGAACATTATGTTTTCTCTAATTGCCTAAGGGAGGTGGCAGACAGCATGCATATCCAACACCCTGCATACGGAAAGGTAGATATCGTTATTCCTAGAGGTTGGTTACTTCTCTTTTCTAAATATAATGATAACATCAGAATAACACTTTCTACAAGAGTTTGAGGCTAAACTTGAAGAACTGCATTTTTATGAACCAGTCCAAGATTTCTGTCATATCCAGAAATTAAATGTAGCCTCATTATTTTTATGTCTAATTAGAAACAGTGCCCCGGTACAGTGTTTAAAAACTTTCTAGTAGGAAAGTAAGGAAACAAAAAGGGAGTGTACACTTTACCACACAGACACCAATAGCCCTCCTGGGTTCAAATCATGGCCCTGCTACTTACTAGCAATAGTACTTTGTGCACTTCAGCAAACCCTTTCAAGCCTCATTGAGTGGGGCCTGTAAATACAATGGGATAGTCACTCTAGTAATTATGTTATCTAAGAATGTCTTAGCAGGAAGAAATGGATGCATTCCTAGAGATGTATAAACTACCATAACTGAACCAGGAAGAAAGAGAAAACCTGAACAGACCTGGAAGCACTAAGGACATTGAAGCAGTCATCAAAAATCTCCCAACAAACAAAAGCCCAGGGCCAGATGGCTTCCCAGGGGAATTCTACCAAACATTTAAAGAAGAATTAATACCTATTCTTCTGAAAGTGTTCCAAAAAATAGAAATGGAAGGAAAATTTCCAAACTCGTTTTAGGAGGCCACCATCACCTTCATCCCAAAACCAGACAAAACAAAAAGGAGAATTACAGACCAATATCCTTGATGAACATGGATGCAAAAATTCTCACCAAAATACTAGCCAATACGATCCAACAGTACATTAAAAGGATTATTCACCACGACCAAGTAGGATTTATCCCTGGGCTGCAAGGTTGGTTCAACATCTGCAAATCAATCAATGTGATACAATACATTAATAAAAGAAAGAACAAGAACCATATGATCCTCTCAATAGGTGCAGAAAAAGCATTTGACAAAGTACAGCATCCTTTCTTGATCAAAACTCTTCAGAGTATAGGGATAGAGAGTACCTACCTCAATATCATAAAAGCCATCTATAAATAACCCACAGCAAATATCATTCTCAGTGATATTTGAGAGCTTTCCCTCTAAGGTCAGGAATATGGCAGGGATGTCCACTATCACCACTGCTATTCAACACAGTACTAGAAGTCCTAGCCACAGCAATCAGACAACAAAAAGAAATAAAAGGCATCCTAATCGGCAAAGAAGAAGTCAAACTCTCACTCTCTGCAGGTGATATGATACTTTATGTGGAAAACCCAAAAGACTCCACCCCAAAACTCATACAGGAAGTCAGTAAAGTGGCAGGATATAAAATCAATGCACAGAAGAAATCAGTGGTATTCCCATACACCACCACCAAGACAGAAGAGAGAGAAATTAAGGAGTTGATCCCATTTACAACTGCGCCCAAAACCATAAGATACCTAGGAATAAATCTAACCAAAGAGGCAAAGAATCTGTACTCAGAAAACTATAAAATGCTCCTGAAAGAAATTGAGGAAGACACAAAGAAATGGAAAAACATTCCATGCTCATGGATTGGAAGAACAAACATTGTGAAGATGTCAATGCTACCTAGAGAAATGTACACATTCAATGCAATTTGTATCAAAATACCATCCACTTTTTTCAAAGAAATGGAACAAATAATCCTAAAATTTGAATGGAACCAGAAAAGACCCCAAATAGCCAGAGGAATGTTGAAAAAGAAAAGCAAAGCTGGTGGCATCACAATTCTGGACTTCAAGCTCTATTACAAAGCTGTCATCATCAAGACAGTATGGTACTGGCACAAAAACTGACACCTACATCAATGGAACAGGATAGAGAGCCCAGAAATGGACCCTCAACTCTATGGTCAACTCATCTTTGACAAAGCAGGAAAGAATGTCCATGGAAAAAAGACAGGTCTCTTCAACAAGTGGTGTTGGGAAAACTGGACAGCCACATGCAGAAGGAGGAAACTGGACCATTTCCTTACACCACACACAAAAATAGACTCAAAATGGTTGAAAGACCTAAATGTGAGACAGGAGTCCATCAAAATCCTAAAGGAGAACACAGGCAGCAACTTCTTCGACCTCAGCCGCAGCAACTTCTTACTAGAAACATCGCCAACGGCAAGGGAAGCAAGGGCAAAAATGAACTATTGTGACTTCATCAAGATAAAAAGCTTTTGCACAGCAAAAGAAACAGTCCACAAAACCAAAAGACAACTGACAGAATGGGAGAAGATATTTGCAAATGACATATCAGATAAAGGGCTAGTATCCAAAGTCTATAAAGAACTTATCAAACTCAATACCCAAAGAACAAATGATCCAATCAAGAAATGAGCAGAAGACATGAACATTTTTCCAAAGAAGACATCCAAATGGCCAACAGACACATGAAAAAGTGCTCAACATCGCTCGGCATTTTTCACTTCCTTCCTACTAACTTCTTTTTTTTTTATTATGTTATGTTATTATGTTTTATTATGTTAATCACCATACACATCAAACTAATAATGTAATGTATGGTGATTAACATAATAAAAAATAGAGAGACAAAAAAAAAGAATGTCTTAACAGATTGAAGAGGGAGATTTGAATTGAAATATTCGCTCTCTGGATTTGAAGAAGCAAGCAACCATGATGTAAAGTGCCCAGATGGGGCGCCATGTGGCAAGAACCTGAGAATGGTCTCTAGGATCCCAGAGTGATTCTGGTCCACAGCTACCAAGAAAACAGCTGTTGCAGTCCCACAGACTCAAGCAAATAAATTCTGCCAGCAACCTGCAGGAGCTTGGAAGCACACCTTTCCTAGTCAAGCCTCCAGGTGAAAACGCAGCTGGTCTAGAGACCCTGAGCAAAGAACACTGCTAGGCTGTGTATGGACTCCTGACCTCCAGAAACCGTGCAATACTAAATTTGAGTTATTTTAAGCCAATAAGTTTATGGTAATTTGTTGCACTGCAATAGAAAATTACCTATGTCACAGCACGGTTATAAGGACTAAATGAGTGTAATATTTAAATCTGCGTAAGTGCCTGTTAATGAAAAATGCAGATCTGTGAATCATTCAAGAAACTAAAAATGAAGAGTATCTACATCTGCAAACTCATATAAAGTAGGGAGCAACACTGGGAAAATTTCCTCAAAACTCAATCTTTATTTCCAAATGTTACACTCTAGACTTGTAATTACACTCTTTACCTCTCTCAAATCAGAACCATTGTGACTACCTCTACAGAGTTGGACTATAATTTATTCTCCATTAATCTAACATATATAATATCCTCAGAAACTGATTCATATATATTTTTTCTTCATCCAATACCCACTTAATAACAGTCCACTTCTCTTAAGATCTCTCCAAGCATAACAGCTCTATGAAACTGATGAGATTCAAAATATTTAAATTAATCAAATATATGCAACCAAGATGAATTACTTTTTCACGAATTATTCTCAATTTCTGTATGATGATGCAAATGAAGCTTCAGTTCTTTCAAAAATTCATTTAGAGTCCTTTTCGACCTCCCATTATACTTTAAACATCTGTAGTGGTTTAGAAAGCTTAGACTATTAAAACAAAATAATCGACATTTTAGCACTGATCTCAAGCTGTTCCAAGAACAATGAATCACCAAAGATGCCAATTTTACACTATGAAATAAAAACATTTCATCCAATAAAAGTTTATGTTCCTGGTGGCAGCCAATTTATTATTTTATTTAGAAAGATTCATTTAACATCCAGCTGTTGTATGCTACGTATATTTTGGGATATGTTAGGCACTTAGATATTGATTTACATGCATTAAGAACATCAAAGCAAGTTGATGATTTTCTTCTTTTAAATGATTGTTACATAATCAGGTTGAAGTCTTTTGCATGCATTTTCATCGCTGTAGCATATGAAACTTAAATTTTACCACCTGACAAAAGAATTATTTCACTAAGACTCATTTCTACATTCCAGATTATATTGGAAAAGAACGTATGCAATAAAAGAACTTTAATCTCACTAAATTTTATAACATGTCTTACTTCATATTTTGTTTTGTGTAATATAACCTCCATTGTCCAGTCTACAACTGCCAATATCTGTGTTTAATTGGCCTGTGTCGTGGATCTCCACAAGCAGTGCTCTTCATCCTCTGGGGGGCTGTATGCTAAAAGGAGGACGATTCCTATACATAATTACTGACCTATAATGTAGTATGTATGCCTACATACCCCACCCCCCAACTTGGGAGTGTAAAAAAATCTCTACCAGGATGGTGATAAATTCAATCTTCTTATTTGGGGGCCCCACCTCTCCACAGTTTCTAAGAATACCAAAAAGTACTTGCTGAACCAAACCTCAGGGAAGGGTCTCTAAACTTCAACACGTCACATAAATTGCTGAGGTGCATTACTGTCCAATTCTGTTGGGAACTCTAATCCCTCGGTGCTAAGAGGGGGTAAAGAGTTCTTCTACCACAAATTCAAGGCTATTGGAATTAATTATTCTTATTAATTAGTATTCAGTTCTTTCAACCTATCTATAAATCAGAGTTGCTATTAACTCAGGATGCTTCATGGTAGTGGGGTGGATGTCTCCAGCACTAGAACCAATCTCTTTCACAAACCTACTGAATCTCTTTCTACTCAAAGGAAGAAGTGGTTCTGCCCCACATTCCTGCACATCTCCATATATCCCTTATACTCCCCCAACAAAAGCCTTGGCAGGGCTTTTTCCTCAAGTAATTTATGTATTTTTATATTTTAAAATCATTGTTTTTGAAATAATTATGGATTTACTGTAAAGTTGTGAATATAAATTGATCTAATCCAGTTTCCTCTAATGTTAACATAGTACCTTAGTATATCTGTCAAAATTAAGAAACATTTGTTTAATATTAAGCAAGCTCCAAATGTTATTCAGATTTCACCAATTTTTCCACTAATGTCCTTTTTCTGTTCCAAGACCCAATCCAGGATGCCATATCGCACTTAGTGCAATTTGGTTTTGGCCCAAGAAACAAAAATTAAGATCCTCCACAGGCATCAGAAGTCTAGATTCTTAACCCAAAAGTTTTAGGGATAGGCAAGATGAGGTAACTCCCATTCTTTCCTCCATCGTCCACAGTAGGATAAAAATAAATATTTCAGGGGCGCCTGGGTGGCTCAGTTGGTTAAGCGACTGCCTTCGGCTCAGGTCACAATCCTGGAGTCCCGGGATCGAGTCCCACATCGGGCTCCCTGCTCAGCAGTGAGTCTGCTTCTCCCTCGGACCCTCCCCCCTCTCATGCTCTCTATCTCATTCTCTCTCTCAAATAAATAAGTAAAATCTTTAAAAAAATAAATAAATATTTCAATAAATTATCCTGCCACAATAGTTAATAATGCCATTTCTCATTTGACAATACATTTCAGCCATAAACATATTTTTATAGAGGGAGCTGATTGTCAGAAAACAGATGTGATTTGCCACATCATGTAAATATAGCTTTGACATTCAGGCTCAATTTTATTAGCTATAATCCTGGAGATCTTTCCACAATATCATGTTGCCTCCCATCCCTTCTCTAAGCCAACAGACACTCACAGACTTGAGACAATTTTGCCACTTACACAAAATTAGATAATAGAGTGAAATGATGAGGTAGGATAAAAATAAATTAGCTGTTTTTACACATATATGAGTATATATTAGATAACACATGACGGACAAAAATCATACTAGTGTTGTGAAATTAGTGATGTCAACAGTCAACCAAATCCAATTATAATAGATTTAAAGAGACATTTCAAACTCCATTATACATTTTGCATCAAATATCTGAAATTTATCAACAATCAAGCTGTCTCTTGATGATCACTTTCTCTGTGTTCATTTGCACACCACTGACATTAGGATTCAAGGTATGATGTACAAGTAGGACTTTCTTGCGGGGAGGCAGAAGTCTGTTTCCTACTTTCTGGTTCTAAAAGGAATCCATGCTGTCCTTGTAGAATTATGTGATTAAGAGGATCTAAATAATTTAGGGAAGTATACCATGGTGGTCATAGCAATATGTTTCGGCTAAACATAATAATATAGATTAGTTTGTTGGAAAATAAGAATTCAGTGTTAAACTTCAAAATTAGGAAAATGATTATTTTTATCTTTGAATGAGCCTACTTCCAAGGTACGATTACATGAAAAACTCAAGAAGATGAAAGCTGTTGAAGAATCCAAATCCTATAATTCATGGAATATCTACACTGGATACTCATTAAACTTATTTAATCTTTAATTTTTAAGAAAAGGTTCCACCTAAAATGACTATTTGACATTCTGTTTCATGATTGGCAATTGGACAAATTTTATAAGTGGAATTACAAGTAGAAATTTCTTTCCCTCTCTTTATAGGAGTCTATTAGAACAGACCAGTTTTCCTTTATATCTAAACTTCTACTGAAGGAAAAGAAGTATTCAAGAGTATTTCAGGAAAACATATTCTTTGCTTGTTTAATGGTCCAAATTTTCCATGAATCTTTATGCATTTTGCCTATCTTTGCCAAGACTGAATAAGTGCAACGGTTTGTTGTCTTCATTTACAACTGAAGAAAGTTGATTCCTAACTGAATAGAAAAAAATACATTATACCTCTCTCGTCTTACCCAGACAGGTTATTCCCTCTCTAAAGTGTATAATAAGACCCATCTTCATTACACAGCCTTTCTAGATTGCTCAAGAAACATACGTTTGCTCTTTGCTCTCGCACAGGCTTCCTACCAATTATATTCTTCTCTTTAGCCTAATCTCCCCAAACTATATGCTACTGACAAGTAAAATCTTAGTTTGCTGATTCATGTACAATTTAGTGTTTCCTACGTGTGATATTATATTTATGTGCTATTTCTACATCTATTGAGTATTTCTTAGCACAGTATATTTCTTAGCATAATTTCTTCTGCACATCGGTACCTTACAAGAATGCTGTTTCATTACCAGACAATAATGAGTGGACTACTTTTGTCATCTTCTATAATTTATCCCTCCCCTAAACTGGTTTCACTATACATCTACTCTATCACATGGTCTTTCTGAACTCATTTTCCTTCTAAAATTATATTCCAACAAATTAAATTTCATTATACAAATTAATTGAGAATAACTAGGTGGGGATGCAAAGTGTTATTTACCACATTACACGTTCTTTCTTCCAACTGCAAACAGTAACTGCTTTGTTACTTGAAAGTTTATCGAAGCAGCATCGGTTACAAAACAAATATATATTGAAAAATATACATAAACACATATTAAACATTTAAAAAAGAAAACATAAATGAATATTAATTTTCCAAATGTTTGATGCAGGCTAAGGGCTTCTTTGGATATGTTGTCAAGTGCCAGGCCTCTAGTGCATACATCTCAGCCATAATGCAAACACCACAATTTTCAGTTTCTGCTTCTTTAAAAGGAACCTAGAAATTTGTGTAGAAAGCTGGATATAATACTTAGAGGATTTTGTAATTTCTCCCAATATTTTATACTTTTCTCCTCCCACATATAATTTGACAACTTGTGTTTTAATGACTCCTTTTCATACTTTTTAAGATATTCATCCTGATTTTCCATAGAAACTTTTCAAATTATTATTTCTTCAACATACATAATATTTAACTAAATTTGATCATTGTAATACTAAGCAGAAGTGGCATAATCAGGTTCACAGACATATACAGCTACCCTTTGCAGAAAGCACACGACAGCTGTTGCGGAGACCAGTGTGGAGTCACCTGAGGCTCCACTGGTAGGTGCCAGTGTGCCTTAGGCACTAGGCAGTGTTCTGGAGAGGAGGAAGAATAAGTGTAGATTAATCTGCTGAGGAAGTTTGCTGAGCTCAACAGCAGTGTAGACACTACACAGAAACAAAATGTGGGAAGGAGGTAGAAGGAAAGAAGAAACTTCTTTGGCAAATGAGAAAGGGATAGTTTTATATAAATATATGCATAAACATTACTTTATGTTTCTAAGAGTATCCAATCAACTGCAATCCCAAAATACCTCCTCTCAGACATGCTGTACTCTGAAGGAATTCTTTCCTGAGAAATGTCCCTGATGAGTTCATTTTCTAATTTGAACTTGAATTAATTACCTTAAGCAATTCCACAAATGCCCCTAAAATATCTTTTTAAAGATGTTATTGAAAATGTACTATGTAATGAGAGCTAAAAATAGAAAATTGACAGCTTAACTTTCTTCCCTGGATTTCTTAAATGTGGATTCCAAATTCCAGATATAGAAATAATGAAACCAGTAACACTGGGTTCAACAAAAGATATTGAGTGAAATCACTCAAAAATATCTTTTGGGGGTGAGAGTTATACTTTCATTTTGCCCACCTAACAAATTAGGTGGGCAATTTGAGTCTTAACAGATTAAGACTCTTCAAATTTTCCCATCATTAAAATACATGTTTAAAGTTCCCCATTAGTCAACTTATCATACCATGTACTAAAAATACACCAATAGAAATTATATTCAATGAGATGCTCTCTTGCTAGGAGTCCCTATTTTTAGCAAGCAGGTGATGGTTTTGAAATTAAAGATTGCTTCTAATACATAAAATGTTCACACTTTAAAAATATTCAGTTCCTTTAAAACATCGTCAATCTTTTCAAAGTGTGCAACCCCAGAGGCATTCTTCCTACAAGGAGGAATTATGAAAGGTCAACTTTCTTTTGAGGGAACACGATGTAAGATCACAAACATCAGGAACCGAAACTTGTTTTTACCTGACTTATATACCAATGTGTTGCTCATTCCAAATGGCCAACGTAGCAACGCCCAGTTGGGCTTTTTGCTGTCTTACAGCTGTAGGTTGCTGTCCCGTTCTCTGGTCTTCTTCCTGTGGTCATGAGAGAATTTCCAAAAGAGCATTTATTTATTTTCCAAGAAGGTATATTTTGCCATTGCAATGCCACTCGAAGTTTTGTTTTTTTTTTTAAAGGGTTGCATTTGTAAACTAGGAAGACAACGTCTAGCAACAGATTTAATAGGCTTTCATTTGCCTGTACCTTTACCTCACTCTGAACCTAAAGAGGTTTGGCAGCTGCTGATAGCAGCCCATTGCTAAAGAACTGATTTGTAAGACTGTAGACTGGACAATGCATTCATTCTAATTACAAACAAAAAACTTTGTGTAAACTCTTTAAATTGAATGCAACTTTTTTTTTTTGGCAAAATACAATTAATGTTCTATTGTCACTGTTATCACCATAACTGCATAAGTCTTGCAATAGTAAGATGGCTTAAATCCCTGGTCATACGCCAATAAGGACATTAAGATTTCTTTTCCATGGGCCAAAAATATCTGATGGCATCTTCAGGTATATATGAGGGTATGAGTATGTGTATATATACACACTTGTTTTTCCTTTTGTGGTATATATATTTCACATTCAAATCGTATTCAAGAGCCCAGATATATTTCCTGAAAAAAAAGTTTTTTCAAAAGCAAATAGCTTAAAAGCCAGGGTTCCTTGAGATAAAGGCATATAACTATTGTAAAGATGGAGTTTACTGAAAAGTCATATTACCTGCATCCAATGCAGTATTGTTAATTTCAGCTACTGCTCTTATTTTTGGTTACCTTGGATTTCAAAAAATTTGCACTTATTTAACTGCAGGAGGTCATCTGTAGGCTTGATTATTGTAACAGTCACGACTAAGAAGCATAGAACTGTACTTGTTTTTCAAAAATGTTAACCTTTTATTTGACCTTAATATTTGATCTACTTTTCTGTGAGCAAATACTTATGAATAATTACTTGGAATAAAAGAGGAGATATTTCTATTTCAAAGCATTTTCTGGTCTTAAAGACGACTAATTGATAAATACATAATATTAATTTTCTTATCATGGAACATGACAACGTAATGTACATACATATATACAAAACAATTATAAAGAGGACACATGTATTAGTGCCACCTGAATCAAAAAATAAAATACTGACAGGACCCAATCAACATATATATATATGTATATATATATATATATATATGTATATATCCCTGAAATAAATTTAAATATATATACATATATGGCTCGTATTAGTTTATTTCTTAACTATATGAATGGAATTATTAAAAATATACAATAAATAACAAGTATCTTATTTTTCTTCATTCAACACAATGCTTAAGATCGTGGATGCCAGGGCGCCTGGGTGGCTCAGTTGGTTGGGCGACTGCCTTCGGCTCAGGTCATGATCCTGGAGTCCCGGGATCGAGTCCCGCATCGGGCTCCCTGCTCAACAGGGAGTCTGCTTCTCCCTCTGACCCTCCCCCCTCTCATGTTCTCTCTCTCTCTCATTCTCTCTCTCAAATAAATAAATAAAATCTTTAAAAAAAAAAAAAAAGATCGTGGATGCCAGATCTCTCATGCTATTCAATATAGGTACAGGTACAGGCCATTTATTTTCATTGGTGTATAGTATCCCATTATATAAATATACCCAGCCCATTCTGCTGTTTGCAGTCATTTCGGTTGTTTTCCATTTTACAATTTAAGTATAAATAGACTACTGATATGAACATTCTTGCAGATGGATCATGATGTATATATTTATTAGAATTACCCAAGGCCTATACCAAGGAGTACAATTTTGGGAGAAAATGACATCTTGACAATAATGACTATTCCCATCTAATAACATGGACTATCTTTCCATTTAATTCTCAATGTTGTTAATCAGTTTTATAATTTTCCTCATATAAATCTTGTACATATTGTTAGATTTATACCTAATGTTTCATTTTTGGGGGTACTCATGTAAATGGGATTGTATTTTTAGCTCCAGGTTCCACTTGTTCATTTTTGGTATCTAGGAAAGTGGCCTAGGAAAGTGTATTAACCTTGTTTCCTCTAACCTTCCTGCAATCACTTAATAGTTTCAAAATTTTTTGTTGTTGTCTTACATTTTGTACAAAAGGAACTGTGAACAAAACGTTCTGTCTTCAGTCTGAATCTCTATACCTCATCTTAGTGGGAAAGCTTCAAATTTCTCACCATTAAATGTGATTGATATAACCTGTAGGTACTTTTGAAGTCTTTCTCAAGTTGATAAATTTTGCCTTTATTCCAAGTTTACTGAGATTTTAGCATAAATGAGTGAATTCTCAGAAATGCTTTTTCTGTATCTATTAATATAATCATACAATTTTAGTTTTTTAGTTAATGTGATGGATTGATTTTATAAAGGTGAATCATCCTTATACAACTGGGAGAAATCCCACCTGGTCAAGTTGTATAATTTTTTTCTTTGGATTCCATTTGCTAATATTCTGTTGAGGATTTTTGCCTCCAGTTATATTTTGTTGTAATATTGTTACATGGTTCTGGCATTATGATAATGCTGGCCTTATACAATGAGTTAGGAAGTCCTGCCTCTGCTTCTATTCTCTGGAAGACACTGTATTGGTACAATTTCTTCCTTAAATATTTGACAGAATTCACTAGTAAACATAATTGTCCTGGTGCTTTCTAGTTTGGAAGTTTGTTATTCATTTAAATATTTAAAATAGATATGGCCTATTCACATCACATAGATCTTCTTGTATAACTTTTAGCAAATAGTATCTTTCAAGGAATTGGTCCATTTCATATTATTCCAATCTGTGAGCATAAAGTTGAGTATTTCTTTAACAGACTTTTAACTTCCATGGGATGTTCAGTGGTGACCACTTTTCACTTGCAATATTGCTAATTTGGTCCTTTTTTTTTTTTTTTTCCCTGAGTTTGGCTTTCAATGATCTCTTTGAAGAACATCCTTTAGGTTTTCTTGATTTAGTCTACTGTTTCCTGTCTTCAATTTCATTGATTTATGCTCTCTTATTTTCTTCTGCTTACCTTGGATTTAATTTGCTGTTGATGTTGTTTCTTAAGGTGAGAACTTTGATTACTGATTTTAGTTCTTCTTTATAATATATGCATTCAGTGCTACAAATTTCTTTTCTGTGCACTGCCTTCCTCTGTATCTCAAAACTTTTGTTAACTTTTGTTTTCATTTTTATTTAGGGGAAATATATTTTAATTTCTCGAGATTTTTTCTTTGATCCATGTGTCATTTAGATGTATTTTGGGACTTGGCGGTTACATTTCTGTTACTGATTTCTAGTTTAATACTATTGTGGTCTGAGAGCAGACTGTATGATTTTTACTCTTTCAAATTTGTCAAGGTAAGTTTATGTCCCGAAATGTGCTATCTCATTTGAATAGTCCATTAAATTTGAGAAAAATGTGTCTTCTGCTGTTATTGGATGAAGAATTCTATAGCTGTCAACTATATCCAGTTCACTGTTGCTGTTGCCAAGGTCAACTCTGTCCTATTTTTTAAAATTTTAATTCAATAAACCAACGTATAGTACATCATTATTTTCAGATGTCGAGGTCATTTATCAGTCCTATATAACACCCAGGGCTCATCACATCATGTGCCCTCCTTAAATGCCCATCACCCAGTTACCCCATCTCCCCACCCACCTCCCCTCCAGCAACCCTCAGTTTGTTTCCTAGAGTTAAGAGTCTCTTATGGTTTGTCTGTCTCTGATTTCTTCCCTTTCAGTTTTCCCTCCCTTACCCTATAATCTTCAGTGCTGTTTCTTATATTCCACATACACGTGAAACCATATGATAACTGTCTTTCTCGGACTGACTTATCTCGCTCAACGTAATACCTGCCTGTTCCATCCACGTCGATGTAAGTCATAAGACTGTCCTTTCTCATTTTCTGCCTGCTGGAACTGCTCGTTCCAAGAGCAAGGTGTTTTCACTCATGTACACATTAAAAAAAAAAATAATGTCCTTATCTGGCTATGGGATCAGAGTAAATCTAACCTCATGAAATGTGTTTTAGTGGTTCCCTCCTCTTCAATTTTTTAGAATTGTTTGAGGTTTGGTATAAATTCCTCTTTAAATGTTTAGTAGCACTCACCACAGAAACATCTGGTTATGGACATTTTTTTGTTGGGAGATTTCATTAACAAAATCTCCTTGTGTGTTAGTGGTCAATTCAAATTTTCTATTTATTCCTGATTTGGACTCGGTAGGTTTTATGTTTCTAGGAATTTATCCGTTTTTCCAGGTTATCCAATATTTCTCCAAGTAACTGTTCATAGCAATCTCCTGTGATCTTTTTTATTTCTGAGCTGGCAGGTTGTAATTTCTCCTTTTCATGAGTTTTTTTGTGTCTTCTTTTATACTAATCTACCTAAAGCTATGCCCATTTTCTTTGCACTTGCAAAAAGCCAACTCTTGGTTTTAGTGTGCTTTTCTATTGTCTTTTTAGTCTGTTTGTGTTCTGCTCTCCCTGCTTCAAACACTGGGATTCATCTGTTGTTCTTTTTCTAGTTCCTTGAGTGTAAAAATCAGGTTAATTGTGAACTTTTACTTGTTGTAGGTGTTTATTGCTATAAACTTCCTACTCATACTACTCTTGGTACGTCCATTATGTTTTGGTATATTGTGCTTCCATTTCCTTGTTTCAAGATACTATTCAATTTACTCTATACTTCTACTTTGACATATTAGGTGTTCAGGAGTGTATTGCTTAATTTCCATATATAATACATTTGCAAATTTTCCTGCTTTCCTCCCATTTGGATTTCCAGTTTCTTATCTTATGGCTGGAATATATATATATTAGGTATGATCTCAATCTCTTTACATTTGCTAAGGCTCATTATTAACTTTCTCCCGCTTTGCATGATATACATTTATCTAACCTTCAAATTTCACTTTCTGGATATATGTTTCTCTTATAAATATTATAGTCTTAGATTATTTTTTAAGTAGCAGATGCACAATTTGATATTTTGACTTTATCAACCCTCTTTTTTGTTATAAAAATGTACTGAACATAAAGAGATCTATATCACATGAACAGATCAGTATTTTCACAAACTGAATGCACCTGTAGAGTGAAAATACAAAGGAATGAAAAATATTAAAAACCAAAGAAGACCCTACATGCTCCCTTCCAAAAATGACCTAAGGAAAATCAAAATCGCAATTTGTAACTGTACTTACGTTTTCACAATTTTTGCACTTCATATGTCATTTTGTATGTACTCTTTGGTATAGTGATTTATTCATTTAACACCATATGTGAAAAACAACACCCATATTAAGCATAGTTGCTAATCACTGCCTATTTTGGTATAGTATACTAATATGTGATATACCATACAATATTTACCTATTATACAATTGGACATTTGGTTGTTTTCCAGTTCAGAGCTATTATGAATAGTGCCATTGTGGACTTTCTAGTATGTATATTTTAGCTAACATATGCATGCATTTCTTCTGTGAGTAAAATTAGTAGATCATAGGGTATTACAAAATTTTGTAAATAGTATCAACTTTTCAAAGAGTTCATACTAATATATAACGAATGTAGGATCATTACAGTTGCCTTTACATCCTTCATATTCCTTGGAAATTTAGTCTTTTTATGTTTTATTTTTTAACATTTTTAATTTTCCCATTCTTTTATATTTATGGTATCATATTGTAGGTTTAATTTTTATTTCCTTGATGTTTAATAAAGTTAAGGACTTCTTCATAGGTTTACAATATTTTTAAGTTTTTACTTAAATTCAGTTAACATACAGCGTAAGTTTCAGATGTACAATATAGTGATTCAACACTTCCATACAACGCAGTGCTCATCACAACAAGTGCACTCCTTCATACCCATCACCTATTTCACCCTCCTCTCCTCTGGTAACCAGCAGTTTGTTCTCTAGAGTTAAGACTGTTTTTACGATTTGCCTCTCTCTTTTTTTTTTCCCCCTATGTTCATCTGTTTTATTTCTTAAATTCCACATATGAGTGAAATCATATGGTGTTTTTCTCTGACTCATTTCACCTAGTATAATACTCTTTAGCTCCATCCACGGTGTTGCAAATGGCAAAATTTTATTCTTCTTATGGCTGAGTAATATTCCATTGTCAGTGGACACATGGGATATTGCAGATAATTCTGCTGTAAACATCAGGATGAATATATCCCTTTGTATTAGTATTTCTGTATTCTTTGGATAAAAACCTAATAGTGCAATTGCTGGATCTTACGGTAGTTCTATCTTTAAGTTTGTGAGGAACCTCTATACTGTTTTCTAGACTGGCTGCACCAGTTTGCATTCCCACCAGCAGTGCAACACAGTTCCCCTTTATCTTCATCCTTGCCAACATCTGTCATTTGTGTCGATTTTAGCCATTCTGACAGGTGTGAGGTGACACGTTACTGTTGACCATATTTTCATGTATCTGTTGACCATCTGTATGTCTTTGGAAAAATGTCTAGTCAGGTCTTCTATTTTTAATTGGATTATTCACTTTTTGGGTGTTGAGTTTTATAAGTTCTTTATATATTTTGAATACTAACCGTTTATCAGATATGTCATTTGTAAATATCTTCTCCCAGTGCATAGGTTGACTTTTAGTTTTGATTGTTTCCTTCGCTGTGCAGAAGCTTTTTATTTTGATGTAGTCCCAATAGTTTATGCTTGTTTTTGTTTCCCTTGTCTCAGAAGACATATCTAGAAAGAAGGTGGTATGGCAGAGGTCAAAGAGGATACTGCCTGTGTTCTCCTCTAGGATTTTTATGGTTTCAGGTCTTAGATTTAGATCTTTAACATATTTTGAATTTATTTTTGTGGATGGTGTAAGAAAGTGGTCCAGTTTCATTCATTCACATGTAGCTGACCAGTTTTCCCAACACCGTTTGTTGAAAAGACTTCTATTTTATTCTTTCCTGCTTTGTCAAAGATGAATTGACCATGTAGTTGTGGGTTCATGGGTTTTCTTTTGTTTCGTTGATCTAAGTTTCTATTTTTGTGCCAGTACCAGACTGTTTTGATCACTACAGCTTTGTAATATAACCTAAAGTATTGTGACGACTCCAGCTTTGCTTTTCTTAAGGCAACCCTTGCTTTGGCTATTCAGGGCCTTTTATGGTTCCAAACAAATTTTAGGATTGTTTGTTCTAGCTCTGTGAAAAATGCTAGTGATATTTTGGTAGGGATTGCATTAAATGTGTAGATTGCTCTGGATAGTATAGACATTTTAACAACATTTGTTCTAATCCATGAGCATGGAGTGTCTTTCCATTTCTTTGTGTCATTCTTCCATCAGTGTTTTATAGTTTCCAGAGTACAGGTATTTCACCTCTTTGGTTAGGTTTATTCCTAGGTACCGTATGGTTTTTGGTGCAATTATAAATTGGACTGATTCCTTAATTTCTCTTTCTGCTGCTTCATTATTGCTATATAGAAATGCAACAGATTTCTGTACATTGATTTTGTACCTTGCAACTTTATTGAATTCCCGTATCAGTTCTAGCAATTTTTTGGTGGATTCTTTCAGGTTTCCTACATAGAGTATCATGTCATCTGCAAATAGTGACACAGTTTGACTTCTTCCTTGCTGATTTGGAGGTCTTTTATTTCTTTTTGTTGTCGGTTTGCTGAGGCTAGGACTTTCAGTACTATGTTAAGTAACAGTGGTGAGAGTGGACATCCTTGTCTTATTCCTGACCATACAGGAAAAGTTATTTTTACCCCATTGAGGATGATACTAGCAGTGGGTTTTCATAGTTGGGCATTTATTATGTTGAAGTATGTTCCCTCTAACCCTACTTCGTTGAGGGTCTTTACCATCAGTGATATTGTATTTTGTCAAATGCTTTTTCTCCATCTATTAAAATGATCATATGATTCTTACCCTTTATTAATGTGGTGTATCACATTGATTGATTTGCGAATACTGAACCACCCTTTCAACCCAGGAACAAATCCCACTCAATTGTGATGAATGATTTTTAAATGCATGATTCAGTTTACTAGTATTTTATTGAGAATTTTTGCATCCACGTTCATCAGGGATATTGGTCTATGGTTCTCTTTTTTGTGGGGTCTTTGGGTAATGCTGGCCTTGTAGAATGCGTTTGGAAATTTTCCATCCTCTTCTATTTTTTGGAATAGTTAGAGAAAAATAGGTATTAACTCTTCTTTAAATGTTTTGTAGAATTCCCTTGGGAAGCATGTGGCCCCGGACTTTTGTTTATTGGGAGCTTTTTGATTACTGATTCAATTTCGTTGCTGGTTATTGGTCTGTTCAAGTTTTCTATTTCTTCCTGTTTCAGTTTTGGTGATTTATATGTTTCTAGGAATTTATCCATTTCTTCCAGGTTGTCCAATTTGTTGGCAGAGTTTTTCATAATATACTTGTTTGTATTTCTGTGGGGTTGGTTGTTATTTTCTCACTTGTGATTTTATTTGGGTTCTTTTTTCTTTTCTTTTTTGATAAGTCTGGCTAGAGGTTTATCAATTTTATTAATTTTTTTCTTAAACTTCATTTTGCATAATATACAGCCGATCACTATCTTCACATCAATTCCTAACAGAACCTAAGCATCAGTTGAAATTTTTATTGGAATTTTAGATACTTTTAATTTTCAGAGTATTGATTTTTTCCAAGATATGTCTTAAATATAGAAACACAGTATATTCTTCTATTTATATTTGTCTTCTTTACTAGAAAATTTGATTTTCAAGCCAAAGGTACAAACCTGTTATATTTATTCTAAAATATTTGATGTTTGTTGATTCTAAATTTTGATTAAAAATTTTTTTATTCTATTCACTTTAAGTAACATCTACACCCAACATGGGGCTCAAACTCATGACCCTGAGCTCAAGAGTCACATGCTCTTCTGATAAGCTAGCCAGGTGCCTCTTATTCTAGTTTAAATTTGTTACTTATATAAGACACATATTTGCTTTTGTTTTGAACCATGTACTTAATATCCTTGCTAAATTTACATTACTATAAACTAAATTACTATATATACTATAGAAATTATATTATATAGTTTATGAATATATAATATGTAAAATATAAATGGATAATATGTAAAACATATTACTATAGTTTGCTAGAGAATTTTTTTTAATTTTCTAGGTACACAATCACATTGTTTTCCAAGTAGTAATAGTTTAATTCTTTATTTCCAATTCTTCTGTTTTCTCATTCTATGCCTTCTAACACTAGTACAATGTTGAATATATGTGTTGATAATATAGGCATCCTGGTCTCCTCCTTGTCTGCCCAGGAAACATTTCAATATTCAATTACTAAGAATTATATCTCCTATAAATTTTACAGATATTATTCATTGTATTTAAACATCCCTGTCTCAGGGGCGCCTGCCTGGATGGCTCAGTTGGTTAAGCGTCCACCTTCGCCTCAGGTCATGATCCCAGGGTCCTGGGATGGAGCCCCGCATCGGGCTGCCTCCTCAGCAGGGGAGTCTGCTTCTCCCTCTCCCTCGGGCCGTCCCTGCTTGTGCTCTATTATCCATCTCCCTCTCTCTCTCTAATAAAATCTTTAAAAAAAATAAACATCTCTGTCTCAATTCCTTAATTGCTAAGAGTTTTATCATAAAAAGTTTCATTTCACTCATCCTTTCCTCATTGTTCATATCTTAGATAAAAGGAATCCTCATCCACCCAGTTTTTCAAACCTGAAATCTAGGAACTATCTTTGACATCTCTCTACAATCAATCTAACACCAGGTCATTGTGATTTTATCTCTAAAATGTATCTTTTTCTAAGACTTTATTTGAGAGAGAAAGTGAGCAGGAGAGAGAGAGCACGCGCACAAGCCATGGGAGAGGCAGAGGGAGAAGCAGGCTCCCCACTGAGCAGGGAGCCTGACACGGGGCTCCATCCCAGGACCCTGGGATCATGACCTGAGCCAAAGGCAGATACTTAACCAACTGAGCCACCCAGGCGCCCCTCAAAAATGTATCTGAAACCAATTCAAATCTTTCCGTGTCCACCACTACCTAGTCCAAACCATAATCATGTCTTGCTTGGAAAACTGCATCAGCCTTCTAACATATTAATCGTGTTTCCACATGACTCATGCTTCACACTGCCCTGTTATACACACAGCAAAGAGTATTCCCTTGTTTAAAATACGTCAATAACTTTCCAGGGGTTCTTATAAGGCATAAAATTCTAGTAAGATCTACAAAATTGATTATGGCCTGAAACTCACATATATCTCAGCATAACCCTACATTAACTCTCTATATCACTCTGAATTCCAGTTACACTGGCACTACTCCACCTCCTCAAATATACTATTTACCTTTGCCTTGGGTCATTCACTTGATCCTGAAGATATTTTGTACCATTTTGCATTCTAGTAGATAGTTTTTTATTGAAGCCTCCTAAATTTCAATCAGATGAAAAATAAGACAGCCAAGTCATATTTCCATATGGCTTTCCTCTAGGAGATGGGTCCACAAGTGGTATGAAATTCCTCTTCAATACTATTCTTAGCATCCTGGACCCTGACTGATATCATTAGGGATGAACGACAGGAAAGCAAAGACTCAGGAAAACAAAAGCCAAAAGGCACTTTTCCAGTTAAAAGCGGTTGTGTTCTATTGAGCAAGAAATGATGTAATATAAGAATCAGATATCAAGACCTAGTTCTATGATTATCCTTGTAACCTTGTACAAATCATGCTTCTGTTATTCTGGTTTCCTTGGGGGAAAATGATAATAATGAGGTCTATCTGAAAATAAACTAATAACATATCTATGAGAATCAATTAAAATGTATGTGAAGATCATTATAAATTGATCTAAAATTGTTATTAATATTGAGGATACTATTATTTCAGAACCAAATAGAGAACTATGTTATAATTTTTAGATAAAAATTAACTCTCAGAAAATGGGAGTATCTGGTTATACAGCTGGATAGTTATTAGACCACCGTTTCCTGTGTCTGGCATGAAATGTTTACTGGGTAAGGCAACTATCAACAATATTATATGTTCCAGGCAACTTTTTCACCTTAATGTGCATCCATCTCTGAATCCTGTCATGCTTTTTAAAATTTATTTTCATTTATTTTGGGGGAGGGTAAGACGGACTGAGGGAGAAAATCTTAAGCAGGCTCCATGTCCAGTGCAGAGCCCAATGCAGGGGTTGATCTCACAACCCTGAAATCATGACCTGAGCTGAAATCAAGAGTTGGAAGCTTAACTGAGCCACCCAAGCACCCCTGAATCCTGTCATGCTTTTTAACCATAGTTTCATAATAAGTCACATATGTCATGATACAAATGTCATATAGAAAAGGAGATAATTTTTTTTTTTAAAGGGGACACTGGTATGTTTTAAGAGGACTTCTATAAATAGTATTAGCTGCTGAGACTGTAGGATAGAAAAAGGAGATTTTATCATTAGGAATGAGGTACCTTATAATAAAAAATATGTGACAATAAAGCATCAATGTTTCACAAATCAGGATATTTGGATAAAGTAAGCTGAATAAATCTCAATATTTTCTGAATTAGGCACCAAGGAAAAACTGAATTTGTCATTTGACAAGTCACCCAGCAGAAAGTTTCTGTGATCACAAACACTAGTAAAATATGTCTACTAAGATACTTGTTTTAAACCTATAAAAATAAGAAGTCATGACGAATCTCTTCAAGTATTTTCCAAGACAGTTTTTACTAATATGGGTGAAATGTTTCAAATGTAGCTTTCAGAAAATCCCATTTCATCAGTAGGCAACATCGATGTAGCCCCTATATACCAGACTGCACCTATGACTAAAGTGGTTGTTATTCCTTAGACACACAGAGAGAAGGTATTATCCTTATCTGACAGTTATCCCCACTACACAACATAACTTTCTAGAATTGAATTCTTCTTCTATTAGCTTTTTGGACTGAATAGTATTTATACTTTTAATCTGTTCTTGTATAGTTTTTTTCTACCTTGAATATACGATACTCTATTTTTTCAATGTGACCATAGAATTCTAGGGGCAGAAGCCAATTTTGATATTTCTCTACAACAGTCCACAGTACATAGCAGATACACTGTAAATGGCTCTTGAATGATCAAAAGAACAAATGAGTGAAACCAGCTTAATTAGAAGGACTCTTCCCCTCCATCTATGCCCATAAAGGGTAATTACACTATTTCCCCATCCAGGTCCACTCTCTACTACTCTCTATTCTTCTCTGAGCCCAAGGAAACTAACCAAATGGACTGCTTCAACATGTTTCCTTGAGAATGGCTGGCTTCAGATTTGGCCTGGATGGTGACAATCACTGACAAAGGATCAGGGTGAAGGAGGAATACTGACAGAAATATTCCTCCAGTTTTGTCTACTTATAGTCATTTCAGATGTGTTGTGTCCCTCAACCAGTTCTCATCCCCTTATTCTTGGTTAGGGCTTATAGGTGTTAATAATCACCACTAGTGGTCCTGGGTTAATATACTATCTTGTGGTTTTCTTAACCCTGCACACACATTGTAAAAATACCTTTATTAAAATATCTTTGAATAGGGGCACCTGGGGTGGCTCAGTTGGTTAAGCAACTGCCTTCGGCTCAGGTCATGATCCTGGAGTCCTGGGATCGAGTCCCGCATGGAGTCCCACATCGGGCTCCCTGCTCAGAGGGGAGTCTGCATCTCCCTCTGACCCTCCCCCCTCTCATGCTCTATCTCATTCTCTCTCTCAAATAAATAAATCTTAAAAAAAAAATATCTTTGAATAATCTTTATTTGGTTGTGCCATCTGCTTACTACCAAAACTGTCGGATACAGTATTTTATAATGTTTCTATGGACCTGAAATTTACATACAGTAAAATACACATTTAAAGAATATCAGTAAATGTACACTATATTGTGTACATTGAAACTACCAAAAAATTGTGCACAATAGTTGTCCCTTTGTACAATTGCACAAGCAACATATGAGCACTTCAATTTCTCCACATCCTTGCCAAAGCTTGGTTTGAAAGCCTCTTTAATATTTGTGATTTTAGAAGGCACACAGTCATTTCATTGTGGGTTTCTCATTTCTCTAATATCTAATAACAGTGAGCACATTTGCATGGAATTATGCACCGTGTACATATTTTCTTCAGTGAAATTTCATTTTGCATCTTTTGTTGGTTTATGAATTTTTCCTTATTACTGACTTTTTGAAGTTCTTTATACATTCTAGATATATCCTTCATCAGACACATCTACTGCAAATGTTTTAACCCAGCCTATGGTCTTTTCATTTACAAATACTGCCTTTTGATGAACAAAAGCATTTAATTTTGAAGATGTCCTTTGTATCAATTTTTCTTCTTGGTTAATGCTTTGAGTCTCATTTATGAAATATTTGTCAATACCAAGCCTGTCGAGATTAATATGAATAAAGATTAAGTTGAATACCTATGTTTTCTTCTACAAGATCTGTAGTTTTAGCTTTCACATTTAGATTCTGATGTGTCATAAATAAAATGTTTTCAGTATAAGATAGTGGTCAGGCTTCATATTTCTCTGTATCAATATCCATTCACTTTGGCATAATTTGTTGAAAAGTCCAACCCTTCCCCTGTGAATTGCCTCCATACATTTTCAAAAATCAATTTAATGCATACATCTGAATGTATTCCGGACAAATTTGTTCCACTGATCCATTTCTCTAGTCCTGGGCTAACACAAAACTGCCTTTATTATGTAGCTTTACAGTAAATCCTGAAATCAGGTAGTGTGATTCTATTAACTTTGGACAATTTTTTCAAGATTGCTTTGGCCATTTGATCTTTCATTTTCATATAAACATTAAAATCAACTTGTCAATCTCTACCCAAAAGATTTTTGGGATTTTGACTGGAATTACACTGAATCTATAGATTTAGTCTGTGGGAAAATTAACATCTTAGCAATTTTAAATATTTTTTTCCATGAACACAGTATATTTCTCCATTAATTTAGGTCTTCTTTCTCTTACCCATGACTCGGAAATCTCAATATACAGATCTTACATGTCTTTTGAGTCTGTTCCTAGGTATTTTGTTTTTTATTCTCTTGTAAATAGCACGTAATTTTTTTTAAATTTTTTTATTATGTTAGTCACCATACAGTACATCATTAGATTTTGATATAGTGTTCCATGATTCATTGTTTGCAAATAACACCCAGTGCTCTATGCAATATGTGCCCTCCTTAATACGCATCGCTGGGCTAACCCATCCCCCCACGCACGTAATTTCTTAAGTTTCATTTTCCAATTGCTTTTTGCTAGTATAGCTAAATACAATGGGTTTTCGATATTGACACTATATCTTGCCATCTGGCTAAATATTAGTTTCAGTCCTTTTTATGGTACATCCCTTAGTTTTTAATATAAACAATCCTGCCACCTTTATAAAGACTGCTCTTGTTTTTCCATTCTACTATGTATGTCTTTTATTCCTCTTTCTTATCTTACTACATTGGCTATGGATTCCAGAACAAATTGTAATAGATGAGTGGACATTCAACTCTTCCCAAATTTGAAGGGCAATGTTCTATATATGAGCTGTAAGAACTGTTTGTATATATCCAGTTAATCAAATTCAGATTACTACTACTTTCTGTTGACAGTCTTTAAACAAGAATATGTGTTTTAAAGTGCAACACAAGTGGTTTTGTTTTGTTTTGCATATACTAAGATCCTATCGTTTTAATCTAATCTCATCTATTGCTATGGTAAACAACCTAGATCTAAAATTTAAGATACACAGACATATATGTTCACCTGTGTGTTTGTATGTATGTATATATGTGCATATCTATATTTCCTAGCCTATATATATATACACACACACACATGTATGTATACATATATATATATATACACACATATACACTTTTTTTTTTTTTTACTAGCCCTATTAAGAGGGTCTAGAAGGAGTAACACTTCAGTAGTAATCAGCACATCTAGTTCTTGGTGTTTTTGTTATATTCTCTACCAAAAGGAACCAGACATCCTTGGAAAAATAGCTGATTCCAGACGTGAGGCAAAGAACCTGCAAGATGAACATGAACTATCTTGTGGTTCCCCAAAATAAGGGAAGTGCTCTAAAGGAGATACAATTCTGCTTGAAAGGGCTCCCACTATCCAGGTTGGAAGTAATTTAAACATAAAATAATGATTTCAGTAGACATGGATAAATACATGAGTAACTTTTAATTAGGCAATTCACTCAGAAAAGTTTACTATCATTTCTGCTAAAAATCGGTAGCCTGAGTCTTACCATGATTAAACACTGGACAGTCCCCAAAGGATATCCTACAGAATTGTAAGAACTGACCTCTTAAGACATGTAAAATATTGAAAAACTGTCCAAGACACATGAACTGTTCCAGATTGAGAAATTCTAAAAGCATGTGACAACTAAATGTCTTAGGATGTTGGATTATACTCAGGAGCAGAAGGTAAAACACTGTCAAGGCAGTTGGCAAAATCTAAATGAGATCTTCATGTATTTTGAGAATGTGGTACCAATTTTACTGTCTTAATGTGAATAACTAATGGGATATGTTAGATGGTACACTTGTTTTGGAGACGTGCACACTGAAATTTTTAGTGGTTACGATTTATTATCAAATGATTCAGAGTCAAGTTGTATGAGTGTATTCAAATACAATAAACACAGCATGACAAAGAGCTGGAGATAGAACAAATACAGTAAAATGTTGAAAACTGACAGAATTGGAAGAATTTTCAGGAAGGCTATATTTGGGTCTTTTATACTGGTTTTGCAACATTATTTCAAAATTAAAACACAAAGAAATAAAATTCATCTATTGTAAAGAACATGGTGGTGGGTATTATAGGGGGTTTAAGAGATTTGGCAACTGATCAAGAAAAGATGGCCACCAGAGGCAGTAACACACAATAAGGTTTATTAGTTGGCACTTGGACAAGGCTGCATGAGAAGGAAGTCCCTTCACAGGAGAAGATGGTTCAAAGGCTATGGCAAGGGGGCAACCATTGAAAAGGGGAGGCAGGTAAAGGAACTAGCAGGAAAGAAGGGGATCAGAGACAGACCTACATGTCTAGATGATGTTGCTCAGCAGAACAAGGAGTCTCTGGGTCTGACAGCTTTCAAAGGGCATAGCACCTTGGGGGTTTTATAACTACAGAGTTGTATCAACGAGTAAAACCTATCAGATGAGCTTTCACAGGGTATGCAAGGAAGGAAGGCCCTCCGTTATAAAAAAAAAAAAAAGTTTCTTATTTGGCCTACTTTAAAAAATAATTCAATGTACTGAGTTTGAAGCCAGTAATCTTTTAAGCTCACAGGTCTCAGCCTGCTATGAAGAAATAAACAGTCTATGGGCCAATATATAGGTTCCATCTTTAGCTCACTGAGACAACAGATAGTTCTTTTACTACAGACTCTGCCTTTAAATGGTTTCCTTGGATGTTTTATATTTGATGTAATTATGTGCATGGGTTTAAGCATACCAACTTGCTATTTGTTTTCCAGCGGTCTTTTTTTCTACTCTTCCTTTTATGCCCTATGTTGGGTTAACCAAATATTTTTAGTATTCTATTTCATACTACTGTATTTTAAACTATACTGTTTTCAAGCATTTTTCTCTAAGTATTACAATAAGCATACTTACTATATCAGTCTACTGAGGCCTCATGTTCAAATTCACATAAATGTTAGAATGTTACAATAGGAAAATTTCATTTGCCACATTTTTGGTGCTATTATTGTTACATGTACATTGCACATGCAATAAATGCTACAATATAAGGTTATTATTCTTGCTTTGAAGAGACAATCTTACAAAGAAATTAAGAAAAAAATTTTAATATTTTTCTATATTCTTACATATCTATCTTTTCTGGTGATCTTTATTCCTTCCTGTAGATCTTAGTTACCATTTGGTGCCATTTCCTTTCACAATTCTCTAAAATTTTATTTATCCAACAGTGTTCCAAATTCTCTCTCATTTTTGAAGGACATTTCTAATTGACATTTAATTCTAGCTTGACAGGGAATCTTCTACCCCTGCCCTCAGTATTAAAAGATTTCACTGTCGGGATGCCTGAGTGGCTCAGTTGGTTAAGCTTCTGCCTTTGGCTCAGGTGATAATCCCAGAGTTCTGGGATAGAGGCCCCCAGAGGGCTCCCTGCTCTGTGGCGAGTCAGCTTCTCCCTCTGCCTCTCCCCCCACTCATGCTCCTGCTCCCATACACTCTCAAATAAATAAATAAAATCTTAAAAAAAAAAAAAAGATTTCACTGTCTTCTGACCTCTGTTTTTTCTGGCAAGAAATTAGCCATCATTTATATTGTTATTCCAGTGTATGTAATCTGTTCTCTTGATCACAGACTGGTCTTATTCTGGAACTGTCTGGCCAGTATTTATTCAAATATTCCTTTCATCCAAATTATATATAATTAGGCCACTATATATTGTCCCCCAAATCAGTGATTTTCTATCCATTTCTTCCAAATCTTATTTTTTTTAAATTGGATAATTTCTACTGATCAATGTTCAAGTTCACCTTTTTATCTTTACAATCAGTTATTAAATCTCTCCAGTAATTTAGCATTTTAGATACTATCATTATCAATTCCATATTTTCCATTCGGTTGTCTTGTATATTTTCCTTTTTACTGCTAAGATTCTCCATCTAGTCATGTATGATGATGCTCGTTTCCTTTAACATCCTTACCTGCTTATTCCAATATCTGGGTCATCTCTTGGTCTCTTTCTTTTAACTATGTTTTTAAAATTAGAATAAAATTTTCCTTCATCATGTGTCTCATAGTTTTTATTTTAGGTAGGACACTGTGAGTGATCTTTGTATTGAGACTCAAATACATTGTCTTCCTTTAAAGGACAGTGGGTGTGACTGGCAGACAGCTAACTCCAGCAGTTCTCAGCACAGTATGAAGTCTGGATTCACCATTCTATGCCAATCTACACATTTGCCAATTTTTAATTTTGTTTTTTATTTAAATCCAACTAGTCAACATATAGTACATCCTTAGTTTCAGATGGAGTTCAATAATTCATCAGGTGCATATAACACCCATGCTCATCACATCACATGCCCTCCTTAATACCCATCACCCAGTTACCACATCCCCCCAGCCACCTCCCCTCCAGAAACCCTCAGTTTCTTTCCTAGAATTAAGAGTCTCTCATGGTTTGTCACCCTCTCTGATTTCTTCCCATTCCCTTTTCCCTCCCTTCCTCTATGATCTTCTGCACTATTTCTTACATTCTACCTATGAGTGAAACCATATAATTGTCTTTCTCTGATTGACTTATTTTGTCCAGCATAATACCATCCAGTTCCATCCACGTCAATGTAAACGGTAAGTATTCATCCTTTCTGATGGCTGAGTAATATTCCATTGTGTATATATACCACATATTCTTTATCCATTCATCTGTCAGTGTACATCTCGGCTCCTTCCATAGTTTGGCTATTGTGGATGTTGCCGCTATAAATATTGGGGTGCAGGTGCCTCTTCTTCAGATCATTACATTTGTATTTTGGGGGTAAATACCTAGTAGTGCAATTGCTGGGTTGTAGGGTAGCTCTATTTTTAACTTCTTGAGGAACCTCCAAGTGGCTGCATCAGCTTGCATTCCCAACAGTATAAGAGGGTTCCCCTTTCTCTGCATCCTCGCCAACATCTGTCATTTCCTGACTTGTTAATTTTAGCCATTCTGACTGGTGTGAGGTGGTATCTGATCTTGATTTTATTTGATTTGGATTTCTCTGATGTTGAGTGATATGGAGCATTTTTTCACGAGTCTGTTGGCCATTTGTATATCGTCTTTGGAGAAATGTCTCTTCATGTGTTTTGCCCATTTCTTGATTGTTTTTTGGGTATTGAGTTTGATAAATTCTTTACAGATCTTGGATACTGGCCCTTTATCAGCTATGTCACTTGAAAATATCTTCTCCCATTCTGTACACTGGCTTTTAGTTTTGTTGACTGTTTCCTTTGCTGTGCAAAAGCTTTTTATCTTGATGAAGTCCCAATAGTTCATTTTTGCTTGTTTCCCTTGCCTTTGGAGATGTGTCTAGCAAGAAGTTGCTGCGACTTAGGCTGAAGAGGTTGCTGCTTATGTTCTCTAGGATTTTGATGGATTCTTGTCTCACATTTTGAGTTTATCCATTTTGAGTTTATTTTTGTGCACATTGTAAGAAAATGGTCTAGTTTCCTTCTTCTACATGTGGCTGTCCAATTTTCCCAACACCATTTGTTGAAGAGACTGTCCTTTTTCCATTGGATAGTCTTTCCTGCTTTGTCAAAGATTAGTTGACCGAAGAGTTGAAGGTCCATTTCTGGGGTCTCTATTCTGTTCCAGTGATCTGTGTGTCTGTTTTTGTGACAGTACCATACTGTCTTGATGATTACAGCTTTGTAATAGAGCTTGAAGGTTGGCATTGTGATGCCATCAGCTTTGGTTTTCTTTTTCAACATTCCCCTGGCTATCTGGGGTCTTTTCTGGTTCCATAAAATTTTAGGATTATGTGCTCCGGCTCTATGAACAATGTCGATGGTATTTTGATAGGGATTGGATTGAATTTGTCGATTGCTCTGAGTACTACAGACATTTTATCAATATTTATTCTTCCAATCCATGAGTATAGATTGTTTTTCCATTTCTTTGTCTTCTTCAATTTCTTTCATAACTGTTCTGTAGTTTATAGAGTACAGATCCTTTACTTCTTTGGTTAGGTTTATTCCTAGGTATCTTACGGTTTTGGGTGCAAATGTAAATGAGATCCGTTCCTTAATTTCTCTTTCTTCTGTCTCATTGTTAGTGTATAGAAATGCAACTGATTTCTGTGCATTTATTCTATATCCTGCCATGTTGCTGAATTCCTGTATGAGTTCCAGAAATTTTGGGGTAGAGTCTCTACACATTTGGCAATTTTTTAAAGCCTGTGTGTCCTTGCCTTGCATGCATGTATCTAGTCCTTGGCTAAAGATACACCATGAATCATCTCACAAACTTCTAAGGGCCCTCCTCTATACAATTACCACTTTTCCCATATTCTGAAAATTACCGTAAAATATTTGCTATTTGCTCTTAGAACAATGAACATGGTTTCAAAGATTTGTGAAAATTCCCTATAGAGCAGATACAGTCACAGAGATTTAAATTTAAAGACTGGTTCTAGGGACACCTGGGTGGCTCAGTCGGTTAAGCATCTGCTTTTTGGCTCCGGTCATGATCCCAGGGTCCTGGGATCCAGCCTACATTGGGCTCCTTGCTCAGTGGGGAGCCTGCTTCTCTGTCTGCCACTCCCCCTGCTTGTGCACTTTCTCTTTCTCTTTCTTTCTCTCTGACAAATAAAAAAAATCTTTTTTTTTTTTAAAGACTGGTTCTATCATTTTATTGATATATGATTTTGGACAATTTACTGAATCGCAACTGCCTCATCTGAAAAATGAGAACAATACCATCTATCTCTTAGGTCTCTAAAAGGTATTCTAAAATGTATCAATATGTCTAGGACAGTGCCTGACATAGAACAGTGTTCAATAAACGGTAGCATTAACAGTAACGGTAGCAGCATTAGTATTCATAGCATTATTAACAATAACGGTAGCAGCATTAGTATTCATAATATAGCCAAATGACCTTAAACATGGTTCTTAATTACAACCTAAAAAAATATAAAATCTAATGTTTTTCTAGATAAGGAAATTAAATTTAACATTAAAATTCCTGTTTTGCACATAATCACTTATTTTTGATACAAATGTACATGACACACCTCTTGTTAGCCTACCCACTACCACACAGGTTGAGCCTGGCCCACTGGGATAGAGGCAGCATTGGGAGGCACTGCCATCTGCCTCTCCAACATTCCCAGGTAGAGCTTAGATTCCAGGCACCCAGATACTGCAGGGCAGGTGCTGGCCTCTCAGGTTATGGGAAGGGGATTTTCAGCTTAGTCAGGGACTCCAAGGAGCTAGTCCCAGGCTCAGACATTCATTTATCTGCCCCAGCCAACTCATCCCCCTTCACAAGGGAGGGGGAGGAAAGATGCAGGGAAGTGTTTTTCTTTTTACATTCATACAAAAGGGGTATGATTGTAGGGATCGATGAGGGGAGGCAACAGGCAGGACTCCAGCTGGTTATCAGCAGTTCCTGGCCCTAGGATGGCGGAGAAAGGGCCTAAACTCCAATGCTGGTCCTATTGTTCTCATCCCCCTACCACTCACAAAACTTGAAAAAATTTTTAAATGAAATTCCCGGGTCTCAATATAGCTTCTCTTATACAGAAATTATCAGTAACTTTATCAACCTAAACTGCATTCACAGGTAGACCAAGATACGCTTTGAATTTGGCCACGTCTCTGGCCATGGACATATTTAAAGTGAGTTTGATATTTAAGCTTAGTTCATACTCCAGATTAATCCAGAAAGCATCAGATAAAAATATGAATAAGAAGTGAACACATGTATGTGTGACTCACAAAATTCAATATGCACAGAAACCAAGTTGTAATATTGGTAAAAATTAAAAAATAACTACTAATGGCAAATTAATATCACCATGACAGGTCCTTAAAAATAAGTAAGTAGGTCAGATAGAGGATTCTTGTTTGGTAGCTACAGCCTTCTATAAACATCAGTTCTCCTATCTAGTTTAATATTGATTTATAAATCCAAATACATTTGACTTTGACCTTAGCCTCTGGTTCCTAACATAAAGAGAAAATTTAGACTTTATATTTTTTTTTTAGCTTTAAAATCCACTTTATTTTTTTTTTTATTTAAACTCAACGTAGTTAACATATACTGTATTACTAGTTTAAGGGGTAGAATTTAATGATTCATCAGTTGCATTTAACACCTAGTGCTCATTATTATATCCTGTGTTCTCCTCAATGTCCATCACCCAGTTACCCCAACCCCCCTACCTCCCCTCCAGCAACCCTCAGTTTCCTGGAGTTCAGCATATCTTATGGTTTGCCTCCCTCTCGATTTTCATCTTATTTTATTTTTCCTTCCCTTCCCCTATGTATTCATCTGTTTTGTTTCTTAAATTCCACATATGAGTGAAATCATATGGTATTTCTCTTCCTCTGACTTATTTCGCTTAGCATAACACCCTCTAGTTCCATCCACATTGTTGCAAATGGCAAGATTTCATTCTTTTAGATGGCTGAGTGTTAAAAGAGACATACTTCCTTTAAAAAAAAAAAAGATTGTATTTATTGAGAGAGAAAGAATGCACGTGAGCAGGACAGAGAGAGACAAGAAGAGAGACTCGCAAGCAGACTCCATGCAGAGCACAGAATCCCACATGGGGCTCATGACCTGAGCTGAAATCAAGAGTTAGACGCTCAACCAACCGAGACATCCAGGTGCCCCAAGAGACATACATACTTCTTTTTGAGAATGTTCTCATGGAAATGAGAGAAATACCTGAAATTTTCAATATAAATTCTCTTGTAACTCTAATTCTTTTAAGATTTATTTATGTATTTATTTGAGAGAGAGAGAGAGGGGCAGAGGGAGAGGGAGAAGCAGGCTCCCCACTGAGCAAGGAGCCCAATGAGGGGCTCAATCCCAGGACCCTGAGATCCTGATCTGAGCCAAAATCAAGAATCAGGCTCTTAACCATCTGAGCCACCCAGGTGCCCCTCTAATAGCTTTCCTATGGTGTATGATTTACAAGGTAGTTTCTAGGTAGAGAACTTACATTTTCTCTATTGCCACATTTAACATCGTAACTTATGAGAACTAAGCTAAAATTCTTTAGCTCTTTTGATTAGGATGTATTTATCATTAAAATCTAAATCTGTCAGATCATTACTTTGAACAGTTTCATACTCTTTTCCCAACCATACTCATGATCTGAAATATCCTTCATGTACCACACTATGAATTTCATGTGACACCCTTTGAAAACCCTACTAAATTTTAATGCCAGACAGCATGAGAAACAGTATGCCTACATAAATCTTGAATGGAGTCGGGAGGGGGACAGTGAAACAATGACCTGAAGTAGAATTGCATATTATATTATAGAACTTGCATATTATATTAATGTGAAGCCTAAAATCATTACTGCAGTATTGATTTCTAGTCACTAGAAATGACATGGGAAGAAGTGATATCTTTAAAAAAAATAATAAAAGACAGTAATTTGTCTGTGGACATTTATTCTAAGGTGCAAAAAGTACTGACAATTTTTTAAGTTTGCATATATGTATTAAAGACATTGAGTTGCCTTTTCTAAGATTTTTTGAGCTTTCAGAGGTTTGCAAGAGTAATATGAAGAACAGTTATTTTCCTGATTCTCAAAATACCCGACCTCCGAATTAAACATAAAGGAGATCAGAAAATGTCAAACTCGTGTCGTAAAACCCTTAGTGTCTAACACAGGGTATTACAGTGACAGGTACAAGGTAACTGTTCCCTGAATTGAGACTGAGGTAGCCTCCACTGTGAATGGCTATAGCCTTTGAAAATGAAGTCCTTAACCCAGAGCTTTACTTTGCCTGAGGACTGGGTTGTATTTTCACATTATGCACAGCCAGAAACACACTGACTTTTTCAGGTAACAGGTGTATCATTTAGTGAATTTTGATTACAGAATGATGGCTGGTACTCTCATGGACCAAAAGGAAGTACTAGAGCTAGCATTAAGTTAATTAGATGTAGAAAAGTGCACAATCCGAAAAAGGTATCTTCAATTACATGTGAAGTTTATTTTCTTTGTATATACCTCAGTATCCTTGTGTGTACCCATATACCACGGTGATCTAACATCAAAAATCAAAGGAGGTAACTTATTACACCCTGACAATAACTGAGTACTAAATAAGGCATTTTAGTAGCTAATATAACTGAATTTCAGGGACGATATTAAAATAAGGAATATTCATAATTTTATCCTTTTAAAGATTTATTTATTTTAGAGAGAGAGAGAGAGCAAGCATGAGCAAGGGGAGGGGCAGAGGGAGAGGGAAAGGAATCTCAGGCAGACTCCCTGTTAAGCATGGAGCCCGACGTAGGGCTCGACCCCAGGACCCTGAGATTATGACCTGAGCTGAAACCAAGAGTTGGACACTTAACGGACTAAGCCACCTGGTGCCCTGAACATTCGTAATTTAAATCAATAGCTGACATTCCATATGTTGCACAAAATTAAAATTATAATAGGAAAAATTAAATGAATTCTTAAAAATATATATAAATAAAGTCATTCACTACAACGGACTAAAATTATGTCTTGCCTTAAACTTTGCTATTTCCATGATAAATATGTATTGATTAGAGAATTTTTATATCAGTTCATTCTAATCATAAAATACCTTTAGAGCAATCAGATGTCTTCCCAATTGTATCCCTTAAAATATCCACTACAGTTCAAGAAAGAAAAATTTACTGCTATGCTATAGAAGTCAAATATAAACATACTGTCTTTTTTCAATTTTTACTTTAAAAAAGAATATAAGTTTATTAGAGGTATTTCTTTATCATGGAGTTATGTCATTTTTGTCAAAAACAATACTTTGCTACATAGATTAGATTAAAATTAATCACCTCCATTACCACTTATTTATTATTATTATCAACATTAAGTTTAAATAACAATTTGGTATTTTTTTATACATTTAGTGATTCATTAATAATTCACAAAGAATATACAAATTTTATGAGTTAAAAAGTTAAGCACCAAAAGAATACACCTGTCAAATACAAAAAATTCGATGTAAGATCTGAAATTCTGAGCAAACAAATTTCAAGGGTCTATTACATTGGCATTTAGGTATGTAGTACACAAAGATCCTGGCTGCTTAAGATGGCAAAATACAAATATTAATCCATCAGGCTACCAATTAAGTTTGATAAATGACCTCATGAGGTAGCCTCTTCTAAAATATTGGGCCAAAAATGGCAAATTGTTGAGAAATCACTTCCTTTCTCAGTCCAGAGTTGGGAGTAAAAAAGGCCCAAAAACGCATTTTCAGATTTCAATGTGAGGAAATATTACAAAAAAAAAATTATATAACACTGGGTTACATTTCAAAAGACTCCTTGGTGTAATCAAGCCATGTATTTTATTATTCTCTGTCATAGGGAAGTATAACCCATTAGTCCTAGAAAGCATCTGGTATAATAAAAAGTGTCTGAATTTTGAAATCAAATACAGCTAACCTACGAACAATGTAAAGGTTAGGGGCACCCACCCTCCACACAACCTAAATTCTTTATAACTTTTGATTTCCCAAAACTTAACCACCAATAGCCTACTGTTGCGTCCAACTCTTGATTTCCACTCAGGTCATGATCTCAGAGTCCTGGGATGCAGCCCCTCATCAGGCTCCACGCTCAGTGGGGAGTCGGCTTCAGGATTCTCTCTCCTTCTGCCCCTCCCTCTCCACTCTCAAATAAATAAATCTTTAAAAATAAGAGAAAATCATAAGAAAAAAAGACATTTACAATATTGCTTTGTTTTTATGAAAAAAATCCATGAATAAGCGGACCCACACAGTTCAAACACCTATCATTCAAGTGCCAACTGCATATGTGAGTTCTAGCTACAGGTTTATAACTTACTAAATGTAAAACATCAGACATCTTAAGATCACTGAACATGCCATACATCTATAAAATCAGGATATATTAATATGAAGATTACAGACGATAAGGCATGAAAATAACCTAGCATAGTATTTAGCACATAGCTGGAATATAACATATGGTTATTTCCTTTATGTCTTCTCCCTTTTTATATGCACAGCCAAGTGCTCAAAAGTTCATGCAATAGATCTTGAAAAAATGTCTTAAATCCTGCAAGAATTTAAATATGTTCTTCATGATACGTGGTGGTTCAGTATTTGTAGATCCATGTGATATATCATATTAACAAGAGGAAAGATTAAAACCATATCATCTCAATAGATGCAGAAAAAGCACTCGACAAAATGTTTGTTCATGATAAAAAAAACTCTCAAGAAAGGTTCAGAGGGAACATACCTCAACATAATAAAGGTCAAATATGAAAAACCCACAACTCACCTAAGTGGTGAAAACCTGAAAGATTTTCCTCTCAGATCAGGAAAAGGACAAAGATGTCCACTCTCAAAACTTTTATTCAACATAGTACTGGAAGTCCTAGCTTCATCAATCAGACAAGAAAAAGAAATTAAAAACCTCCCAAATTTCTATGGAGGAATGAAAATTATCACTATTTGCAGATGACATGATACTATACATAGAAAATCCTAAAGACTCCACCTAAAAACTATTAAAACTGATGAATGAATTCAGTAAAGTCATAGTATACAAAATTAATATACAAAAATCTGTTGCATTCTTATACACTAATAATGAAGCAGCATAAAGGGAAATTAAGAAAACAATCCCACTTACAACGGCACCAAAAATAAATACCTACAAATAAACTTAACCAAGGAGGTCAAAGATCTGTACTCTGAAAACTATAAGAACTGATGAAAGAAACTGAAGATGATGTAACAAATTGGAAGATACATTTTGTTCATGGACTGGAAGAATTAATATCATTAAAATATCCGTATTACTCAAAGCAATCAATAGATTCAAAGCAAGCCCTATCAAAGTACCAATAGCATTTTCCACAGAACTAAAAATCCTAAAATTTGTATGGATATACACAAGACCCCCAATAGCCAAAGCAATCTTGAAACAGAAGAACGAAACTGGAGAGAACACAATTCCAGATATCAAGCTATACTAGAAAGCAGTAATAATCACAACAGTATGGTACTGGCACAAAAACAGACACATAAATCAATGGAACAGAAAAGAGAGTCCAGAAACAAATCCACACTTACATGGTCATTTAATCTATAACAAAGCAAGAATATATACAAAGGGGAGAAGATGGTATTTTCAATAAATGGTGTTAGGAAAACTAGATGGCCACATTCATAAGAATGAAACTGGACCACTTTCTTATATCATATAAAAAAATAAACTAAAAATGGATTAAAGACCTAAATGTGAGACCTGAAACCATAAAGCTCCTTAACAGAAAACACAGGAAGTAATCTCCTGGGCATTGGTCTTAGCAATATATTTATGCCTAGGTCACCGTGGGTAAACAAACAAAAAAACCCTATTGGAACTTCACCACAATGAAAAGCTTCTGCACAACAAAGAAAACCATCAATAAAACAAAAAGACAACCTAATGAATAGAAGATGTTACCAAATAACATCTGGTAAGAGGTTAATATGCAAAATATATAAAGAATTCATACAACTCAACACCAAAAACAGTCTGACCTTTAAAAAGGGGCAGAGCTCCTTTTCCTTTTCTCTACCATCGTGGTGTGTGCAGCGGACTGCTCCTCTCCATGTCATCTCACAAGGCTTTCAAGATCAAGCAAATCCTGGCCAAGAAACAAAAGCGGAATTGTTCCATTCCCCAGTGGACTTGGATGAAAATTGGTAAAAATAATAATAATAATAATCATCATCATCAGGTACAACTCCAAGAGGAGACATTGGACAAGAACCAAGCTGGATCTATAAGGAATCACATGAGATGGCACACATATTTATGCTGCATGAAGGTCACTTGCTTTTATCTTATCACTCTGTAAAAATCACTATTACCTGAACAAGAGACATGTTTTTTCAGGGAAATGATTTTTCTTTAACTATGCTTTTGCACCAGTAGGTTGGTTCAGTAATAAATATGTGAGATCTTTTGTTTGCAAAAAATATATAAATTAATAAATAAAAATGGGCAGAGGACCTAAATAAACATTTTTCCAAAGAAGGCGTACAGATGGCCAAAAGACAAATGAAAAGGTACTCAACATCACTAACCATTAGGGAAATGCAAATCAAAATCACAATGAGGTGTCATCTTATACCTACCGGACTGGCTAGTATCAAAAAGATAACAAGTATTGGCAAGGATCTGGAGAAAAGGGAACCCTCCTGCACTGTTGGTGGGAATATAAATTGGTGCAACCACTATGGAAAGCAGTACGAAATTTTCCCAAAAATATTAAAAATAGAAATCTGATATGATCTAGTAATTCTACTACTGGGTGTTTACAAAAAAACCCAAACACTAATTCAAAAAGATATATGCACTACTATAGTTATTGCAGCATTATTTACAATAGCCAAGAAATGGGAGCAACCTAAGTATCCTTCAACAGATAAATGGATAAAGAGGTGGCAGCGTGTGTACGCACATACACACGAAGGACTATTGCTTGGCCATAAAAAAGAATGAGATCTTGCCATTTTCAGGAACATGAATGGACCCAGAGGGTATTAAACAAAATGAAATAAGACAAAGACAAATACCATGTGATTTCAATTATGTATGAAATCTGAAAAAAAACAAGCAAAAGTTTTTTTTAAATAATTTTTTAAAGATTTTATTTATTTGAGAGAGAGAGAAAGAGAGAGGGAGAAGGGCACAGGGAGAGAGAATTTGAAGCCGACTCCATGCTGAGCATGCAGCCTGACACAGGGCTCAATCCCACGACTGTGAGATCACAACCTGAGCGGAAACCAAGAGTCACAGGCTCAATGGACTGAGCCACCCAGGTGCCCCAACACAGACTCTTAACTATAGAGAACTAATTGTTGCCAGAGGGGAGGTGGGTGGGGAGCAGGGGGCAAAATAGATAAAAGGGGTTAAGAGGTACAAACTTTCAGTTACTATAAAATAAGTCATGGAGATGAAAAGTAGAGCATAAGGAATACAGTCAATAATATTGTAATAACACTATATTGTGACAGATGGTGACCACATTTATTGTGGTGAGCCCTGATTAATGCATAGAATTTTGAATCAATATGTTGTACACCTAAAATGAAGGTAACATTGTATGTCAATTATTCTTCAATAATAAAATAAATTACATAAATAAATATGTCCTTCAAAATGCATAGCTTCTTGGAAAACAAAATAAACTTTGTCTTTATGTGTTTTCATGGTCTATCGTGATTCTTGCTTTTGTAAGCATCTTTATATATGCAGTCTCAATATTCTCCTGGGGGCATTACTGCAGCCATGCTTTCCATGCTAACCATCCCTTCCCCAGTGTGCCATATAATTCAAACATAAAAAAGAACACAAAACACTTTCTGAAGGTCTCAAATACATCACGATACATCTATTTTGAGAAGATACTGTTCCTCAAATGTGAATTTGATTTAAAAGTGAAAACAAAGTACAATCATTAATCATTTATTCATGGTTGCAATGTGAAGAAAATCTTATTGCCTAATTTCTACAATGAATAGAGTTATCACAGACACAGATTTTTGGCCTAATAGGCTAATAAGAAATAATCTGTATTCTAGTAATTAGAATTGCTTTGAGACCACAGAATGACTTTGTCTTTTTCATTTTGAGAAAATCGCTTTTATGCATAATTTTTTGTATGCTTTCAAATTAAACTTACTCAAAGTAAAATGTTACTAATCTTATTTTTTCCTAACCAAAATGAACTGCAAACTGTAATAGTAATGAAAATACAGGATATGTGAAAAAGAATCCTGAGATATACCTTATTAAGGACTGACTGGTTATTAAATGTTTTATCTATTCTTAAAAAGAGTCACAGTAATGAAAAGCTTATTATGGTTATTACTAATAACAATAAATGATAACAATTATACCTTACATTTAAGTATCACTTAAGAGTATAGAAGATTTTTTTACATATTGTTCCCATTTTGTCACTGCCAGAATAAGTAAATGTGAAATTTGAAATACTTATTTCAAACTTACAAATATTTAAGTCACATGCACACAGACCTTAAGATGGCTCATTACTGTTTTCAAACTAAAGTACAAGTGTATTGCCATTGCATCCAAGACCATGGTTCCACAATGGAATATGTACTTTCTGGCTCTGTATCATTATCCAATGCTGTTTCTTCTACTTGAAACAAGGCTGCTGAAATGGAATTAAGGTAAGCTCCCACAGAAAGCATGCCCTTCCTTGCATCACAGTTCCTCAAAAGCATTTCTTAAGTGTCTGCTTCTAAATTCTCATAGTGCTTTGTTGCAGTTCTTACAGCACCTTATCAAGATGGAACATGTGTCTCTTGCCAGTACTGTGGCAATATCTTTTCAAAAGGTATCTCTGTTCCCTACTTTATCCTTAGACTGCAGTTACCAGAGCAATTTTGAAAATCCAGATATGATCATGTTAGTCCCTACTGAAAACTTCTGATAATATCAAATCTTTTAACTCTCTCCTCACTCTCTGTATTTCAGCCACATTTGCCATCTTTCCATTCCTCATCATCAGTAAATTGTAACCACCTCAAGGACTTAATACATATGAGGCCTACAAAAAAAAAAAAAAAAGGAAAAAAACAAAATTGAAGGAAACTGAGTATCTAATATCTTTAGAACTGTTATATCAACACTGGGCCGATTTGAGCCATTTCTTTTTCTTGCCCTTTAAAAGCACTTAATCAGAAGTGACATGGAGATCTCTCACGATAGAGTCCATTAACTGAAATTTAATGGAAACTCTATTTAATGAACATCCTTTTCAATCAAACCCAAACTCTGACCCCTGCACTAAATTAGAGGAGCAGAGCTCAAGTGGAGGGGGTGGAAAGGACATAGGAGGAGTTATCAAGAGAAAAGAGTCCAGAAGTACCAGGGGGTGTGGCAGGTTATCCATGCAGGAATTCAGGATCTCAGAGACAGGTGAAAGAGGTAGTAATCCACTATTCTGAGCTGACAGTCAAGGTAACAACAGGCTATCTGCATAAGATGCTAAATATGTGTTATAACTACTGCTTCTGCTGCTCCCTCCAGTGCCCCAAAAATGTTGTTACTAATGGGTATTGTATTGAGAGGAGCTCAGCCAGGGTCTCAAGAGTTCTTCACAAACCACTGCCCGAGATGATCATATTCCCAACTGATCATCATTATATTCAAGATTAAACCTACTGACATTCTGTTTACAAATATAGGAACTGAATCAACTGACATGGATCAAATAACTAAGTTTCACAAAAAGAACACTTTATTTCACAGGCCAACGATGAGACAAGGACCCGTAACTTCTTTCCATTTTCTCTTGTTTGCCCTAATGCTATTGACTTTAATGTTCCCACCATCCTTTCTAATTGTGATATATATAAATTCTTCTTTCTATAGTGACTGACCCACCTGTGGTTTTTTTCACAGATACTATATTATCAGGGCCAGGCTGCAATCCTATCTTATAATCCAGGCACTGGCCATGTTTATCTATATGCCTAAGTGATGCCTCATTTGAACGTAATATTTTCATAAAATATATTTTTTACTTTGAACTACAGAGCCCTTAAAAAGTCAGTGTTTTGACACTGGCATAGTGTGTTGGGGTTTGATGCTTTATCCTAGAATAAAAGAACAGTCAAATACATCTAAAAAACCTCTATAAATAGCTAGTATATGGAATTTGAAATCATTTCACATAAAATCAGGACATCTTGGTCAAATAAAAAAGTATATACACCTGTGATATACAATATTCTATGATAGGTCCCAGGATCTCCATCTCTGGTTATCCCCATGATCACATTATGTTATTCGGCAATGGTAAAGGGATTTTCAGATACAATTTAAGATCCAAATCATTTGACTTCAAGTTAATCAAAGGGAGATAATCCTGGGACTCCCTGGGAAAATGGCAAGGTAGGAGGACCCTAAGCATACAATGTCCTACTGACACAACTAGATATAACCCACAACAGTGTAAATAGCACAGAAAATGACCTGAAGACTAGCAGAACAGACTCTCCACACCTAAATGTAGAGAAGAGGCCACATCAAAGAGGGTAGGGAAGGGCAGAGACAAATCCCCATAACATTTGGCATTGAAATCCAGAGAAACCAAATTTTGCAAGTTTTTGCAATCAGTGGGGGCTTTAACACCTGGAACTTTGAAAAATCAGCAGGTTCAGCTCTGGGAGAACCAGGAAAGCAAGAGGAAATGGAGTCCCTACCCTTAAAGAGACAGCACAACAGGGGCGCCTGGGTGGCTCAGTTGGTTAAGCGTCTGCCTTCACCTCAGGTCATGATCTTGGGATCCTGAGATGGAGCTCCGCATTGGGCTCCCTGCTCATCAGGGAGTCTGCTTCTCCCTCTCCCTCTGCACACATGCATGGTGCCTCTCTCTCTCTCTCTCTCCCTCTCTCTCTCCAGTAAATAAACATTTTAAAAAAAAGAGAGCGCAACAAATAGCCCCATGGAGTTACAGCATAGAAGCACCAGTTTCAAAAACATCTGGGGTATAACTGGAGAGATTTGTTTATTAATCTCATAGCATGTACTAGAGGGACAGGAGTCACTGGGAGAGAGAAAAATAATAATGAAAACTGAAAACAGACATAGGAACTCAGCAACACCATGAAGCCTAAGAACATTCGCACTATAGGGATCCCAGGAGAAGAGAGAGATAAGGGCGCATAAAATACATTTGAAAAAATAGCAGAATCTATTTGCAAATAGATACCTTTGCAAATCTGGAGAAGGAAACAGAAATCCAGATCAAAGAGACACAGAGAACACCCCCCCCAAAAAATGACCTTATCAGCTCCACACCAATATACACAGTAATTAAAATGGCAAAAAGTAGTTATGAGAGAACTTTAAAAGCACCAACAGAAAAGAAAAACAGTTACCTACAAGGGAAATCCCATAAGGCCATAAGCTGATTTTTTCAGCAGACTTTACAGGTCAGAAGAGAGTGGCATGATACATTCTAAGTGCTGAAAGAAAAAAAAAATCTGTAGCCAAGAATACTCTATGCAGCAAAGCTATTATTCAGAATAGAAAGGGAAATAAAGAGTTTCCAAACAAATAAAAGTTAAAGGAGTTCATGACCACTAAACCAGCCCTATAAGAAATGTTAAAGGGGACTCTGAGTGGAAATGAAAGATCACAAGTAGGAGTAAGAAAAGTATGAAACACAAAAGGAGTAAAATTAAGTATATCTACAAAAATCAGTCAAGGGATTACAAAATAAAAGGTTGTAAAGTCAAGATACGATATACCTAAACCACGGTAGCAAGTGTAAGTGACCGTGAACTTAATATAGACTGCTATATGCAAAAGATGGTATATGCAAACTGAATGATAACCATACTTCAAAATCCAATTATAGATATGCAAAAAATAGAGAAAGGAATCCAAGTATATCACTAAAGAAAGCCAACAAACTGTGAGAGAACAGAGCAACATAAGAAAGGATCAAAGAACTATAAAAACAACCATAAAATAAGCAACAAAATGGGAATAAGTACATATCTATAAATAATTACTTTAAATGTAAATGGACTAAATGCTCCAATCAAAAGACAGAGTGACAGGATAAAAAACCTAGACCCATCTACATGCTGCCTATAAGAGACTCATTTCACACATAAATACACACACGTTGTGAAAGTGAAGGGATGGAAAAGCATTTATCATGCGAATAGGAGTGAAAGGAAAAGCGGGAGTAGCAATACTTATATGACACAAAATACACTTTATTTTTTTTTAAGATTTTATTTATTTGAGAGAAAGAGACAGATAGTGACAGAGATAGCGAGAGACAGCACAAGTGGGGAGGAGAGGGAGAAGCAGTCTCCCCACTGAGCTGGGAGCCCAATGCAGGGCTCGATCCCAGGACCCTGGGATCATGACCTGAGCAGAAGGCAGATGCTTAACCGACTGAGCCTCCCAGGCACCCCCACAAAATAGACTTTAAAACAAAGATTGTAACAACAGACATGAAGGATACTATAAAATCACAAAGTAAACAATCCTACAAGAGGATATAACAACTGTAAATATTTATGCACCCAACATGGGAGCACCCAAACACATAAGGCAGCTACTAACAAACATAAAGGAAGTAATGGATAGTAACAATAGTAGGGGACTTTAAAATCCCACTTACAGGGCGCCTGGGTGGCTCAGTTGGTTAAGCGACTGCCTTCGGCTCGGGTCATGATCCTGGAGTCCCGGGATCGAGTCCCGCATCGGGCTCCCTGCTCGGCAGGGAGTCTGCTTCTCCCTCTGACCCTCCCCCATCTCATGTGCTCGCTCTCTCTCATTCTCTCTCTCTCAAATAAATAAAATCTTTAAAAAAAAAAAAATCCCACTTACATCAATGACTAGATCATCCAAATAGAAAATCCACAAGGAGGGGTGCCTGGGTGGCTCAGTTGGTTAAGCACCTGCCTTCGGTTCAGGTCATGATCCTGGAGTCCCAGGATCGAGTCCAGAGTCAGACTCCCTGCCCAGCGGGGAGTTGGCTTCTCCCTCTGACCCTTCACCCTCTCGTGCTCTCTCTCTCATTCCCTCAAATAAATAAAATCTTTGGAAAAAAAAAAAAAAGAAAATCCACAAGGAAACAGTGGCTTTGAATGAAACATTGGAACAAATGGATCTAACAGGTATATTCAGAACATTCCAGCAAAAAGCAATAAAGTACACATTCTTCTCAAATGCACATGCAATACTGTCCAGAATAGACCAAATATTTGGCCACAAAACAAGTCTCAACAAATTCAAAAAGACTGACGTCATACCATGCATTCTTTCTAACCACAACACTATGAAATTAGAAATCAATTATAAGAAAAAAATTTTGAAAGAACACATATACACGGAGGTTACATAATATGCTACTGAACTATGAGAAGGTCAACCAAGAAATCAAAGAGGAAATTTAAAAAAAATACACGGAGACAAGAAAATGAAAACACCACAGTCCAAAATCTTTGGGATGCAGCAAAAACTATTGTTAAGAGGAAAGTTTACAGAAATACAGGCCTACCTCAAGAAGAAAAATCTCAAGTAAACAATCTAATCTTACACCTAAAAAAAACTGGAAAAAGAAAAAAACCCAGAATGAGTAGAAGGAACGAAATAATAAAGATTACAGCAAAAATAAAATAGAAACTTAAAAAACAATAGGAAAGATTAATGAAACCAGAACTAGGTTCTTTGAAAAGATCAACAAAATTGATAAACCTTTAGCCAGACTCATTAAAAAGAGAAAGGACTGGAACAAAATTGGAAATGAAAGAGGAGAAATAACTGATACCACAGAAATATAAAAGATTTTAAGGGAATATTAGGAAATTATATACCAATAAAGTGGATAACCTACAAGAAATGGATAAATTCCTAGAAACATAAAACATACCAAAACTGAAGCAAGAAGAAATAGAAAACTTGAACTGATTACTAATAATGATTGAATCAGTAATCAAAAACTCCCAACAAACAAAAATCCAGGACCACACAGCTTCACAGGTGAATTCTGCCAAACATTTAAAGAATTACTACCTATTCTTCTCAAACTATGCCAAAATATAGAAGACAAAGGAAATTTTTCAAATTCATACTATGAAGCCAGCATTATCCTGATACAAAAACCAGATAACAACACTACGAGAAAGAGAGAACACGAGAACTATGGGCCAGTATCTCTGATAAACATAGATGCAAAAAGAGTCAACACAATGTTGACAAACCAAATCCAACAACACGTTAAAAAAAAAAAATCATTCGCCACAATCAAGTGGTATTTATCCCTGTGATGCAAGGGTGGCTTAATATTTGCAAATCAACGTGACAATTCATATCAATAACAGAAAAGATTAAAACAATGTAATCATTTCAGTAGATGCAGAAAAAGCATTTGACAAAGTACAAGATCCATTCACGATAAAAACCCTCAACAAAGTAGGTTTACAAGGAACACACTTCAACACAATAAAGATCTTCTTTAAAAAACTCACAGCTAACTTCATACCCAGTAGTGAAAAATTGAGAGCTTTTCCCCTAAGACCAGGAACAAGACAAGGATACCCACTCTCATCACTTTTATTCAATATAGTACTGGAAATCAGAAAACACAAAGAAATAAACGGCATCCATACTGGTAAGGAATAAGTAAAACTGTCACTCTTTGTAGATGTCATGACATTATATATAGAAAGCTGTTAAGCCTCGACCAAAAAACAATTAGAACTGATAAATGAATTCAGTAATGTCACAGGATACAAAATCAGTAGATACAAGTCTACTACATTTCTATACACTAATAATGAAGTAGCAGAAAGAGAAATTAAGAAAACAATCCCATTTATAATTGCACCAAAAATAATAAAATATCCAGGAATAAACTTAACCAAGAAGGTGAAAGACCTGTACTCTGAAAACTATAAAATCCTGATGAAAGAAATTCAAGATAACATAAACAAGTGAAAAGATATTCCATGCTCGACTGGAAGAATATTGTTAAAATGCCTATACTACCCAAAGTTATCTACACATTTAATGCAATCCCTATCAAAATACCAAAAGCATTTGTCTCGGAACTAGACAAACAATCCTATGATTTGTATGTAACCACAAAAGACCCCAAATAGCCAATGTGATCTTGGGAAAAAGAAAAATAAAGCTAGAGGTATCACAAATTCCAGATTTCAAGTTATACTACAAAGCTGTAGTAATCAAAACAGTATGGTACTGGCACAAAAATATACACACATAGATGAATGGAATAGAGAGCCAATAAATAAACCCATGATTATATGGTCAAATAATCTTTGACTTCCTTAGGCAAGAACATGAAATGGGAAAGTCTCTTCAACAAATGGTGCTGGGAAAACTGGACGGCTACATGCAAAAAAATGAAACTGGACCACTTTCTTATACCATACACAAAAATAAATTCAAAGTGGATTAAAAACCTAAAGATGAGACCTGAAACCATTAAAATCCTAGACGAGAACACAGGCCATAATTTGACATTGGCCATAGCAACATTTTTCTAGATATGTCTCCTGAGGCAACGGCAATAAAAGCAAAAATGAAGTATTGGGACTACATCAAAATAAAAAGTTTCTGCACAGCAAAGTAAGTGATCAAACTAAAATGCAACCTACTGAATGGGAGAAGATATTTCAAAGAGAGATAGCTGAAAGAGGGTTAGTATCCAAAATATATAAAGAACTTAGAAAACTCAACACCAAAAACACCCACAAATATTTCAGGGAAAAAAAGGACAGAAGACATGAACAGACATTTCTCCAAAGAAGACATACAGGTATCTTTATAGGAGGCAGGAGAGGGAGATTTGAGACACAGATTGACAAAGGTGAAGGCCGTTGAAGATGCAGGCAGGGGTGGGATGATACACCCACAAGACCATGAGCATCTGGAGCCGCCAGAAGCTGGAAGATGAAAGATTCTCCCCTAGAGGCTCCCGAGGGTGTGTCATACCATTTACACCTTGATTTTGGACTTCTGACCTCTATAACTGTCAGATAATAAATTCCAGTTACTTTAAGCTACCAAGTTTGTACTCATTTGTTATGGAAGCTCTAGAAAACTAATATGTTATGTGTGTAGTTATGGGGTTGCGGGGTGGAAAGGTAAGTTGAACACAGATTCTACCCTCCAGGAATTCCTAATCTAGTATTCTTAATCTAAGATAGACATTATAATGGCATATGCTAAAAGACATGTAGAGAGAGAATGGTTCTGGTGTGAAGAGAGGTAAGATCTCCTTCTAGCTGGGGCAATCAGATGAGGTTTCCTAGGAAAAAATAATGGTTAATGGAGGTAAATATTCGGGCATGAAGATACATGAGAATCACTTTCCAGATAGAAGGATAACAGGGAGATAAAAAGGAAAAAGCCCCTGTGAAATTCTCTCTTTTTTGTTAGAGCAACCTACCATCTGACATCCATTATACATTAGTTGCATCTAGGCTGCTAAAGTTTCAGTATCATGCTCTCATTTGAAAGTTCAAATGTTCTATGTAAGTTCAAAAGACTCTAACAAGATCTAACTGTATGATTTCATACAAATCTCGGAAAGCAAAGTCTTCTCCTCTTTTAGCTATTAGTCACTATCGTGTCCCATTAGGCAAAACAATACACACATATCTTGAAACCATATAGCAATGAGAATATAGTGAATAAGAGAAATGTACATGTCTGATGTTGTGCGCGTGCGCGCGCGTGTGTGTGTGTGTGTGTGTGTGTGTGTGTTTAATGATACCGGTGCAACACTGACTTTTGTACGATTTTTTACCTAATTCAAAATTTTGCATTTGAAATGGTGCCACAGCATATTATTTGATAAGACAGACTCAAAAAGCAATTTACAGGTTCATTTTTATTATCATAGCCATCCACCATATAAAATTAATAAACTAATCTTCCTAAGAAAATTGAATTCTAAAAATTATTATTGCTGTGGTAACCAATAGGAAAGAGAAAGCACATTGCTTGGAGCTTTGTAAAACACAGGTGTCAGAATTAAAATAGAACTAGTCAGGAAAAGATCTAATATAATCATTGGTTGCATCAGTGCACCAAAAAAACATTTTACGATTGTACACTTTATGAAGATGAAACTTCGATCAGAAAACTTACATGTGTTAATCCAGTAGTCATTTCAATGAGTAGAGAAAAACATGAAGTTTATATAAGAAGCATCACACACGGGCACACACAAACAGGTGATTCTAAATATACTGAGTCAAGCTGCTTCTTACCTTCACTTTCTTCATCAGTAAATGATTAAACACATAGACACACAGTTTCTCTGTTACCTTACAGAAATATTGTGAAAGAAAATGAGATTATGTGTGTACAAGTGCTTTCTAAACTATATGTCATGACTATATCGAATGATGAGAGATAAAGAGTCCAATATGGGAATCCATTAAAAGCATAACAATTTTGATACATTTCCACCCTGTTGATTTTCCTACGACAGTAAACAAGTAACATATCTAATATTCATATCTCATATCAAATATTTTCCTTTTACTTCCTTATGTATGGTAAAATAGCTTTTGGCGGGAAGTTAGGGAAATCAATGAAATCAGCAAAGGCCCATGGCCATAATCCAGATAAAGCTGGACATTCCCTTCCCCATTTTAAAGCCTATTTCAGCACGGTGACACAGGGAAATGACACTCAAACTGGACTCCAAAACTTCCTTGAGAGATATATACAACTCTTTAGATGCTTTTATCAGGATACAATGAAGGTAATTAGCAGTGATCACACAGCCAAATTTCCTAATTTTTATTTCGCTCATCTCTTTATTTTAAATTCCATACTCAATCAAGGCCACTCTGATCCCTTCTCTTTCTCGTCCTTCAAAACTCTGTTTAATTGGCTTTCCTGGATTCATTTTTTTCCATTCAGTTTTATTTTTTTCAACCTGTGTCTCCATGTACGTATTCTTCTGAACAGTCTTCTCATGTCCTTCCCTAAGACATTTCAATTTCGTATCTCAAAAAACTGTGCTCGGCAAACAGGTAATACAGAAACAGTTTCCTCCTCCTTAAAAGTAGAGCATGTATAATTCTACTGTAATGTATATATTTTTCCTATCTTATACAGACTTCTTGGGAAGGTGACTTATCTTTGTCAACTTGAACTTCCTAAAATCCAACTGATGACATAGAGGACAGCAAAACAAGGCCTTGCATCTGTAGTTCACAAAGTTCATGCATTAAAGGACATAAATTCTACCTCCCCCTCCTCCCTTCCCCTACCTGGTTCTTCTGTAGAGGCTGTATTTCACCATTTAAACAAAGTTAACAAGCTGAGAAATGTATGCATATATGCACAAAATAATTTTTATGTATCAATATTACATAATTTTATTAATACATATTAATATAGAATACATAACATATATAAAGCTATAACTGAAATGGAAACTGGAATTTTAAATTACCTTGAAACATTTTTGAAATAAAATGAAACACCTATGCTTACTCAGACAAACAAATGTATTCAGGGATTTAAGATAAATTTTTCCAAAATTCCACATATATAAATTTGGAATGGAGGTCACTGAACCAAAAGAAAAAACATGAAGTTTTTGAGCACTTAAAGTATAAAAATGAGTCGCTATTATAAAAGGCATTGTAACAAAGTTCAAATACAAGTTAACCTAGAGAAAACAATCCAATAAAAAGACAATACAAATGGCAAGGAAAATGGAATGGATTTGCTATGTAGTTGCTGTTTGTCCTCCCTTATACCCTTTTCTCCAAGGATGTTGATCGTTATGGATTAACGTTAGTTGTCTCCATTGTCCTTTAGCTTCCCGCAGGGTTTGGCATATGGAGACACTCTAAGCCATGCCCCTTATCATCTTGCCTGTTTACTATGGGCTGGCTATATCCCTCTATCAAAGAACACAGCTCCTGTCAGGCACTCCTCCTGATAGCCTAGGCCACCCTTACACCTTACGTCCTACTTGTGGTTAAGAGCTCTCTGTTGTTACTACCTCTGGGGTACTGTTATTATCCCTTGTTGTTTTAAACCAGATATAGTCAAAATGTAGTTCAAAGAACCCCGGGACTCTACAACATTTTCAGAGACTACATGAGGCCAAATCTGTATTCAAGATGTTAAGACGTTATCTACCTTTGCCACAACAGACTGAATGCACAAGATATAAGACAGCTCTAGTCTCCTAAACCACACATTAACGAGATTTGTAAAACTGTAAAACAATGCAACCCTTCTCAGTAAATATGCTTTGGAAAATAGTTACTTTTCATAAATTATGTTTGTATATCAACATATAATGCGTTTATTGATGCTTCTTAAATGAAACAGATACCATAAAAATACTTCCTTTAAAGTCAAATATGTTACATATGGATAGATAACGGACACAAATAAATGCTCATTGAGGTCCTTAAAATTTTCTAGAGTATAAAGTAGTCTGGGGTCCAAAAAGTTTGATAACCACTACCTAAAACACTGTACTCACCTTCATAAATAGACCCTTTTATTTAACTCTCCTAACGCTGGCTCAGTTGAATATGTCATATTACTAGCAAGTATTTTCACTTTTGGGGGGGGGGGTGTAAATTGGTACAAATTTGTGGAAAGCAATTTTTCAGTAGCTTTTTTTTTAAGATCTTTTTATTTGAGAGGGCAGGGGCAAAGGGACAGGAAGAGAAAGAGAACCACAAGCGGACTCCCCACTGAGCATGGAGTGCAACACAGGGCTTGATGCCAGGACTCGGAAAACAGGACCTGAGCTGAATTCAAGAGTCGAATGCTTAACCGACTGAGCCATCCAGGCACACCTTCAGTAGCTCTTAAAAGTAGAACTGTGGGGGCACCTGGGTGACTCTGTCAGTCGAGCATCAGACTCTTGGTTTCCGCTCACGTCATGATCTCATGAGTTGTGGGATGGGCCTCGTGTGGGGCTCTGGGATCAGCTGGGAGTCGGCTTGAAGATTCTCTCACTCTGCCCCTCCCCCCCCCGCCTCGCACATGTTCTCTAAAATAAATAAATCTTGGGGCGCCTGGGTGGCTCAGTCGTTAAGCGTCTGCCTTCAGCTCAGGTCATGATCCCGGGGTCCTGGGATCGTGCCCCGCATCAGGCTCCCTGCTCAGCGGGAAGCCTGCTTCTCCCTCTCCCACTCCCCCTGCTTGTACTCCCTCTCTCCATCAAATAATAAAATAAAATCTTTAAAATAAATAAATCTTAAAAAAGAAAAAGAACTGTGAATGCTTTATGACCTAGTATTTCAAAAACCAGTAATTTATCCTTCAGAAATAAAATTGTGAGGATTAAAAATATCATTACAGTGACACTCACTATAGCACTGTTTGTAATAGCAAAAAAGTAAAAATACAAAGGAAAGATATGAATGTTCATCAGAAGAAATTTAGATAAAATATTGTATAACCACACAAATACTATGGAACTGTTTTATTTTTTTAGGATTTTATTTATTTGACAGAGAGAGAGAGTGCACAAGCATGGGGAGCAGGAGAGGGAGAGGCAGAAGCAGGCTCCCCGCTGTGCAGGGAGCCCATGAGGGGCTCGATCCCAGGGTCCTGGGATCATGACCTGAGTCTAAGGCAAACGCTCAACCAACTGAGCCACCCAGGTATCCCTGGTCCTGGGATCATGACCTGAGTCTAAGGCAAACGCTCAACCAACTGAGCCACCCAGGTATCCCTATGGAAGTGTTTTAAAACATGAAAGTTAGATTTATATGTACTTAGAACTAGAACTATGGTATGTTAAAGAAAGACTCTGCAAATTAGTATATATAGCATAGACCATTTTATACATATGTGCTTATGTATAAATATGCATACATGTTTATCTGTGTAAATATGAGAGTATCTAGAACAAATTATTTAATAGCCAAGATGGGGGAACAGAGGTGGAGATTTTCACAAAAGGCTTCTTTAATGCAAATAGAAGAACATGTGTGGGGGGGGTAAACAGTCTGAGGTTATCTAACATATGAACAAATAGCCCAGCAAAAATCAGTCTGAGGATATTAGATTATTTTTTATTGATATTCAGAATGATTATGGCTTAAAAAATAATTTTATGCTCACCTTTATCTTTGCCCAGATTTACAATTATGCTAGTCTACAGCAAACACACACTCCCATTTTATTATCAGTGTAAAGGCCGTAAAGTTTGCTGTAGCTTTTTCCATCTTCCATGAGTTGTATCTAATGCCCTTGTGTCCTGGCATTTCATCCCCGCCCATCTTAACACTAATCACTTCTGGAGTCACAGATTTTGAAACTCATTCACGCCAATGTATTAACTCTTCCAGCTTTGGCTTTGTTAAGCTTATTCCCAATACATAAAACACTAACAAAACATATAAACAACAACACTGACCTAGTAGAGAGTGTGCAAGACATGGATTTAAGTCCTGTCTATATCACTTATGATTTGGAACTTAGGCAAGTTATATCATCGCTGAGTTCTAGTTTCTCATCTGCAAAACAAAAATAATAAGCTAACATTACTTTGAGTTGCAAATCAGGTTAAGTACTTTAAACTGCCTAACATTTACAGTGAATTAGTTAAATTTGAATGGAAAGCTTTTTCGTTATAAAAACTGTTAAGCAATGAAGAGATAGGGGGCATAATATTTAGGGGAGCCGGGATATTTTCTTTCTCACAAAACTGGTCCATAATTATAAAGGCTACGTTAGTAATTTAGGTGTACCTGGTCAACTGAAAACTGCCTAATAAACTCTTCAGACTGGAACTGTATTCGTAAATTACTATTCAATTTCCCGCAGGCAGGGAGGGTCTGAGCAAAACACAGGAACCAGAGGATATTTCATTCAACAGATAATTATTGAACTTGTATGGGTCAAGCACGGTTTTCTTGTCTGGACATAGAGGAATAAGCAAAACCATGTAAGTTATCTGTCCTCGTTGGGCTTATTCTCTAGTGTGAGGAAAAAATAAAGAATGGGGGGTGCCTGGGTGGCTCAGTTGGTTAAGCGTCTGCCTCCGGCTCACTGCATGATCCCAGGATCGTGGGATCGAGCCCCGCATCGGGCTCCCTGCTCCGCGGGAAGCCTGCTTCTCCCTCTCCCACTCCCCCTGCTTCCGTTCCCTCTCTCACTGTCTCTCTTTGTCAAATAAATAAAATCTTTTAAAAAATAAAGAATGAAGAGAATTTTTTAAAAATACTCATATAAAAATTAAGTATTAGGAAGAAAAAAGAAGCTATGCAAGAAAATTGTTACCAGAGGGGGCAAGCAGTGCTTTTTCTTGCAGGTAGTGGGAGGAGTACTCTCCGGGGTGATTTGTGCAAAGACTTGAAGGAGATAAGCGGGTTGTAAAGATACCTGAACAAAGAGCACGAAGGGCACCCCAGTAGAGGAAAGACTAAGTGTCAAGGCTCTGAGGTTTGAGAAACAGCAAGACGCCCAAGGTAATGTACGCCCAAGGTAATGTGCGCTAAGGGACGTGCAGTTCAGAGAGGCAACAGGAAGCCAAAATACGTGAAGAATTCTAGGTCCTTATTTGTAGTCTGTCATTTTTTTTAAGATTTTATTTATTTGTTTGAGGGAGCCAGAGAGCATGAGAGAGACAGTGCAAGACAGAGAGCGCTAGCAGAAGGGCCGGGGGAGGAGCAGGGAATGTGATGCAGGGCTCAAAGGGCTAGATCCCAGGACCCTGGGGATGACCTGAGCTGAAGGCAGATGCTTAACTGACTGAGCCACTCAGGCGCCCCTCTGTAGTCTGTCATTTTTACTTAGCTATACCTTAACTTTTAGCATGATCCTTTTGACAGCTGTGTTGAAGGAACGTTAGGGAGGTTCCAAACACAGAATATATATTGAAGGCAGAGCCAGCAGGATTTCCAGGGTATAAAGTGAGAGAGACAGACTGGCATATCAAGTCCATATATAATGGTAAAATGACAAAGATGGAAAAGATCGGAGAAGAAAGGGACTGTAGCGTAGATGTAGTTCTCTTTTAGACGTGTTAAAAGCAAAGTGTCTCTTAGATTTCCAAGTGGAGATATTGTGTGTGCAGTGAGATGTATGAGTCTGAATCTCAGAAGTCAATACAAATTGCATATGAAAAATCATGGTATAAGGTGAGATTACCAAGAAAAAGAGTATCTATAGAGAAAAGAGAGTGGCTTGTTAAATACATTCCAGTATTTAGAGATTGGTGAAAGAGAGACAGCCAGAGAGAATGAAGTGATTAGGAAGGAACACTGAGAAGTAGGGAAGAGGAGTACATTGCATCTGGTAAGAAAGAGGAGGTGGGTTCCAAGATAGGACTATGCCTTTCTTATTAAGATGGGAAATACTATAGCAAGTTTTATTGTTGATGGAAATGATCCAGTAAATAGGCAGACATTCAACATGAAGAGAAATTAGGGAGAAATGCATATTCCTCTTGAGGCAAGAGGGGATGGGGATCCAGAGTCCAAGAAGAGACATTTCAGTAGGGAATTGTTACATCCAGTGTAACAATTTGAAAGGCAGCATATATGAACACAGATGTTTGGTCACTATCCTTGATAAAGGAAAATGAGAGCTATTCCTTATTAGACTGCTTCTAGTTTCTCAGTGAAAGAAAAAGTGAGGACTTCAGTTCAAAGTTATAGGTGGGAAACAGAATAGAAGATTTCATAAGACAGGCAAAGTTGTAAACAGTCTTCTTAGGGGCACCTGGCTGGCTTAGCCAGTGGAGCGTGCTACTCTTGATCTTGGGGTCATGAGTTCAGTTGGGTGTAGAGCTTACTAACTAACTAACTAACTAACTAACTAAATGAAAGTGAAGCAGTCTTCTCGCAGTAAGGGATTAAATATATTGGGACATGCAGCAACTCCACCAGATAGTGTTGAGCGTCCCGTCACGTCTTTTCCTTTAGCAACACTGAACTCCTCAGGGGCAAGTTCATAGCATGGAGGGGATTGGCGAGTAGGACTGAGGAGAGAGGTACAAGGGAGTGATTTTCATGATGGAGCACCAGATGTAAACTGAGCAAGGAGGAAACTACTGGCATGAGGTTGAGAATAAGCAATAAAGCTGTGAATTCGGGTGAATGTGAGCTCATGATGGGGTAAAAGAATTGGGTGTGGAAGGTACTAAAAGTGAACTAGGCAGGCAGGTAGCAGTGTTCAGAAAGTGGTGCCCAAAAGAGACATCTGGACTGCGAAGCTGACATTGCTAATGACAAGGTTTGGAGTCTATGTGGTGGGGAGTTGAAATGAGGTGAAAGAAAACACCACTGGATATACCATTTACATGAGAGACGTACTGTCTATACCGAGAACGCTGACAGGACCAGTGGTGGACAATCTCCCACCAGAAACTCAGGTGTGAAATTCTACAGTAGGAGAGCAAGTGACAGGCAGAAAACCAAAATCAGCTACTCCTTTGAGCAGGCTGTAGGGGAGTCTGTATCATCAGCGGAAGGCAAGTTTTCACTTAGACCACAAAGGTGAAGGAAATACTGAAAGAACTTAATGATACGGAGGGTTTTGCTGAGAACTGCGAGTTCCAGAGGGCATGACAGAACATTTTGGAAGGTCAGTAAAGGATGTGCCATTGGGTCAGATTACATTATGTACACAAAGCTATGTGCAGATAGTGTCTGGGCAACTGAGGCACGTGCTGGCGAGTCAGATAAATGGGGATTAGGGAAAAGTTGAGATTAGTCCAGATAGCCTCTTATAGGAAGTCATTTCTCAGCCATCACAGGAAAGTTAAATTGTATCTGCTGCACGTTCTTAAGGAAGGTTAGGAAACGTGTTCCGGGTCTGTCTAAATTGGGTACACATAGAGATATTACCTCTATGAGAGGCAGTGTGGTGCAGAAAAAACCCGAACTCCAGATTCATCTCTGCCACCCAGTAGCTGGACAAGAGATCTACATGCTCTGTGCCTCAGGTTCCCTCGATGTAATTTGGAGATAGTGATATTACCTCCCTCATAGGTCTGCTACAAGGATGAAATAAGTCAACATATGCAAGGTTTTCACCACAGTACCCCAGAGTAAGAGACCAAAATGCGAATGTTGTTACTATTATTAAAAAAAATGACAGTTTGATAATTATGTTTTGGTCAATAAAAAGTTTCTTTAGCCTTCATAGTTCTAGTCAAACATTTTTTCCAAGAGTAGAAGGATTTTAAACCTTTAGAATTTACCCTAAAGCATTAAATAAAATACAGTGTTTTATTAACAGTTTATAGAGCTCTTATTTATTTAACAGATTTAAGCTATTTGGTTCTATGTGTTTTCTCCATAATTATATAACATTATAACACTGGAAGATAGTTAGATTCATGCCCCCAAATCCCAGCCCCTATTCTGACAGTGTCTCCAACAGGTGACAATTATGTAACTCTCAATAAAATAGAAACTTTGGTATTACAGAAGACAATGGAGGAAATCAGATGGAGAAAACACAGCCATTCCCAGATTTTAATGCATGTTTTAAATCATTTCCATGGGAACCAACATTTGGCACCAGGACCACTCTTATGAAAAACAGTTAGAAGGCAGCTTCTACCAAGCCAGATGGCTAATTTTTAACAGGGGACTATAACAAGGAGGAGCTGGGTTATACAACCCCTAAAAACCCTTGATAATGGATTTAAGTGGACTAAATCACTAGGCTCTCTTCCAGTTCTTTGTCAATGCTACGATCTGTGGCAACAACATTATCAACCACAGGAGAAAGCAATACTAATTGCAAGGTGTTTAAAAAGTTAAATACCACGGCTAAAGAAATATGACTAAATATTTCTAAGCCAATCAGGAAAGTTAAGGTCAAGAACCCTGGGGTTCTCTAAATAAGGTTATATAAGTGGAAGCAACAAGGCAGAGGGGAAAAGTGTGTTGGCTTAAATTCCCATTGCAATTAGAATAAAACTAATTATTCAGATTAACTGTCAGTACACCTTCAAGCCAGCATTGTGTAATGTCACTTTGTATTGCATAGAATCTGAGCATTCTCTGATTTTAGCACTAAAAGCAACTCTAGAGATTCAGTAACTCAAAGTCACACAGCACGTTATTAACACAGCTGGGATATGAGCCCTGGAACTAAGACTTATAGATAACCCATCCAGTGAGATTTATCTGGACACGTTGCTCTGTTGAGGAAATGATGAACTCTGCCCTTAAGAAAATTCTGGGAACAACTATTTCCCAAGGTCTTTTGCCAAATTCTCATGGGACTACCCATTCTTCCATTACCTGTAGCCACATGCTGGGTCCCAGAATTTAAAATGAGGTGGGACATTATCTTTCCTTTCCCTGGAGGTTAGCTTTGGTTACAAGGGTTACATAATATGAGAAAATAACTCCCCAAGACAGACAGACACACAGACACACAGACACACACACACACACACACAGACACACACACACACACACACCCCTCATTCAAACAAACACATACCAGAGTATATTACGTTTTGGAAGCAAGACATCATTACCTTGAGGTTCAATTCTTGAAGTTACAACTTTAAATTTGTTATGATGTTGAGAAAAATCAGTTTCTTTATCCCTCAATTCTCCTAGGTATAAAATGGGTTTACTGATGACTATCTCAAAAGGGGTTTTAGGAATCTAATTAATCCTTTAATTATGAGAAAACATTACAAAAAAACTAATTTCACAAGAAGGAACACATTGCTTGTACGGCTTCATTAATTGGTATATGATTTTTTTTCATTATTTCTTATAATTTATTGATTTTACAAAACTAGTACAGCAATAACTGAATTTTAGTAAAAAAGCAACATAAACAAGGGGATGTTTAACATACAAATGAAATAGGCTTTTCGGACAGTGAAACAAAATATTTCTCTGAGAATTCTTTATAAGAAATACTTTTAGAAATCTGAAAAATATGAGCACTCCAACATTTGTGACTCAAATTTGTTTACTTCTACAATAATTTGAAGAACAGACATTTTCCTTTTATTTTTCTTCTGATTGCTGATAGAATTATCTGTAAATGTCACTGAAGGCTTCATTATCTTCCTTTGGATGACTAATACATAATATAAAAGATTATATTATGGATATAATTTTGGATTATATTTGGATTACTTTGCCTATTAGAGAAGATATTTAAATTGATAACCAGTTTTGTGAATATTAATTGTAAGAAAATACTTTGAATTACTCCCCAAACTCATCCAAAATGCCAACAAGACAACTTTATCCCCGTGACTGTCTACAGATACAACAGAATTGGCCCAAATACCATTGCTTGTTCATTACTAGTGTTCTCAGTGGGCTCTCCTGGAACATTCCAGCACAGCAGGCATTGTTCTGTGCCTCCAGCCATAATTTAATGGAGAAAGCTGTCAAGATAGACCCTACTTGGGAAAAAGCATCAATGCAGCATCCAAAGATGGTTCCTAACTCCTGTGAAAACATGTCTTGGAAGCCAGATCCATTGTCTTTGCTCTATGGGGCTCATTAAGATCTACAGGGCCACATTTGGTCTCAGCATTCTCGCACTCTCACACGTGGCCATTGAGAGTGCTGCATTAGTAATTCTGGTAAGAGAGAGTAGTCTAAGGGAAAGAAATTACTCTTGAGTGCACTGAACCCCCTTCCCTTGGTCTTGGTGTCCTCTCAGGATACATCTCCATATTGACAGGATTTCGGATGACAGGATTTCAGCGTGTGATCCCGGCGGCCAGCTACAAAGATGGATGCAACCTCAAAGGGAAACCTCCAGAGCTGGCTCTAAATGACCCACTTTGCTCATCACCTCATTCCTCTCTCTCTCTGAATTATGCACGGCAAATGCTTTACTCCTGCCTTGCCAGCTTCCTAAGTCACCATCAAAGCCTACTCCTCCTCCTCCGAAAGGCAACAGAATTCCTGGGGTTGGGAGGTGGTGCCCTCTCCTCAAGCACACATGCTCCCCACCACCAAATAGGGCACCTCTCTCTCCAACTCCATTCTGGTCACTGATCATGGCTCTAGCTCATTCTCCTTCCCTGTCTAGTACTAGGCAGTTGGAATTCCCTGCCTGAATCCATCAGGGGCTACATGTGTGCAATGCACTTATCAGTATATTCAAGTGACAGCCTTTACAGTAGCAATCCATACCCTGACTGCACAACTGAAACCTCCAACACAGTGTTCTCTAAGATTTTTATTCAAATGCAACCCCACATTCCAAGACTGACTTACCCTAGCCTACAGCCTGAGCTTGAGGCCAGAGGAAGTGTTCCCCTCACCAACGCTAAAATAATACTGCTGCAAGCAGATAGAAGATAAGCCAGTGATTTCGCTGAGAGGTAATCGTTGCTTTGATTTGGGCAGTAATAGTGGAGATGGTGAGAAGTGGTAGGATTTTGAATACACATGAAGGTAGAGCCAGTAAGATATATTAATGGATTGGATGTAGGGCATTAAAGAAAGAGAGGAGTCAAGGATGATCCCCGTGTATGTGGAAGAATGGACTTGCCACTTGTTGAAATATAAAAGATAACGGGAGTAGCACTTCGGGTGGTAGAAAACAAGATTTTGGTCCCGAAAGGTGTTAAGTTCAAGCTGCCTAGGAGATAGCTGATTTACCCATAAAACTGGATGAGGTCACCAAGCAGGGGAATGAGAATCAAAGAGCAAGGAAGGAGACCAAGAACTATTACATTTAAAAGCAGCAGACACATTATCTGCAATAGCCAAGACATGAAAACAACCTAAATGTCCATAGATGGATGAACAGATAAAGAAAATGTGACATATATACACAATGTAATTATTCATCCATAAAAAATGAGGAAATTACCACTTGTGACAAAAGGGATGACCTTGAAGGCATTATACTAAGCGAAATAAGTTAGGGAAAGACAAATACTTTAAGACAGCGTTTGCATGTGAAAAAAAGAAAAAGAGATCAGACTTGGGGTTACCAGGGTTGGGGGGGTTGATAAGGGGGAATGGGGGAACTTAAATATAATTAAGATTCCTTCCTCGAAGTAATTACCTAAATAAACCCATTGTCTCTATTTCCTCACCTGCTACTCCCAAATCACTACAATTTGGTTTCTTCCCCTGTTAATTCAACTGAAAAACTAACGCCATTAATGTTGCCAAAGCCAATGAACATTTCTCCAACCCCATCTTGCTTGACCTCTTGAAAATATATGGCGCTGCAGAATATCCTCTTTAAAATATTCTCATTCCTGGGTTTTTGTGACACCGTGAGTTCTTGGTTTTTGTCTTACCTCTCCCATCATGGCTTCTCTCATTCGTAGGCCTACTCTCTTCTATTCGGTCATCCAATTTTGGAATGTCTTAAGGCCTGATATTCTTTTCACCCTATCCTTTCTCCTCAAAGATATGTGCACTCTGGACTTCAGTTGCCTCCTATACACAGATGACTCTCAAATTTCTATCTCCACATATACCATTACATTGACAGATCAGATAGATCTGTGATTTGCTTCAGAATGATCCAAGATAGGAGCACAGCATATACAGATGAAAGGTATAAATGAAACAAGACTGATCATGAACTGATTATTCTCGAAGCTACAGCTTGCATATATGGGATTTCATTATACTGTTCTGTCTTTTATAGATTTTTGGAATTTTTCATAAGAAAAAAAATATCTCTGGCTTAGGATGCTTTTCTCAGTTCAATAGCCCTATATGCAACTGCTTACTTCACATCTCCTTAGTAGTACATAGCAAACAGAAATTAAAATAACATTTATTAAGTTCTTAACAAGTGCCATCTCTCTCCTAAGCATTTTCTATTTATGCCTCACAAGAACTGTACAAGATGGTTACTATTATTCCTGTTTTACAGATGAGGAACTGATGACACAATAATACTATATAATTTTCCCTGGGTCTTCCAAATGGAGGCTCCAGGATTCGAATCCAGGCAGTCAGCTGCAAAGCCCTACTTAAGTATCTCAAAAGGTAGAAAATGAAACATGGTCTCCCCTTCCCACCTCCTGTCCTTTTCCAGTGTTCTTGATCTTTGTGAAGGTTATCTCCATTTATCCAGTTATGAAAACCAGAAATGTAACTGTCAATTTGATGTTTTCACTCTCACTCTGTATATCTACCTATTAAATAGCTACAGAATCTATCAGGTTATCTAACTTCCCATCTATTATCCATCTGTGTTTCTATCTACCAATCACCCATCATCTGTCTTTTCCCACCTTCTACCACACCACAATTTTAGACCAAACTCCTCTTGCCTCTTTTCTCCACTACTGCAGATTGGACTTTTCAAAAATGAAAGTCTGATCATGTGAGCCTTCCCTGCTTAAAACACTGGAGGGCTATAAAATAAAGTTAAAATTTAGACTAAACTCCTGAACATGGCCTTCAGTTATCTGTATGACCTGAGCCCCCTGCCTTCTTTTTTTTTTTTAATGTTTTATTTATTTATTCATGAGAGAGAGGGGGGGGCAGAGGCAGAGGCAGAGGCAGAGGCAGAAGCAGGCTCCCCGCCTAGCAGGGAGCCCGATGCAGGACTTGATCCCAGGACCCTGGGATCATGACCTGAGCCGAAGGCAGACGCTTAACCATCTGAGCCACCCAGGCGCCCCCCCTGCCTTATTTCTACCTCCATCCTTCACCTTCACTCCGCAGTTAGGCAAACTGGCTTTATTTAAGCTCCCTGAACGCACAATGGTCCCCTGACAAAGTTGTCAGTGCTCTTATCCCAATCTAGAAGGCTCCAATCTTTGCTGTTAACTGTATGTTATCCTTCAGTTCTCAGCTGTGGTAGCTTCCCTCACACTTCCCAGTGTAAGTTGGTCCCTCTCTTGCATGCTCATGTAGAAGCACATTCCTTCCAGCACTTCTCATCAATTTGTTTATTTCACCATCTCTCTCCCCAGCAAGGCTCTCAGCTCCATGAAAGTTGGCATGGTCACTGCCACAAAGCAGGTGTTCAATAAATACTTGTCGGTTGCATAAATGAATATATTGATGACATCAACTGATGCACAGAAAGTTTGAGAATCCCTATTGTACAAATGCCATTCCTCTCCTTTGCTCCCATATTCCTTCAGAGTACTTACACTAGTCTCCCTTTGATTCAGGCCTGTCCTGGGCCATAAAACTAACATCTACAAAAGCAAAATCTATATTAAGGAATCGGCCAATATCGAATGTTGAAGAGAGTGGAGAGCAATAAAAACCCTCATATAATGCTGATTGGAGTGGAAATTGGTACAACTACTTTCAAACCTGTATGACAGCTTTCTGATCCCATGACCAAGCAACTCCCATGGATGTCCAATGACTCCAGGTTAAGAACCTCTACTCTAGAAAAATGTGTGCATATACATACCACAAGATGTGCACAGGTAATCAGCACTGCTCATGAATCAAAATTTTGAAAAAAAAAAATTCAAATGTCATCAACAGCTGACAGGATAAACTGTAGGATACACTATATAATAGAATGTCCCGTAATCAAAATGAACAAAGTAAAGCTATATAATGAATCTCACAATTTCAAACAGATCTATATCACAAGATACTACATATGGAATAATTTTTTTACAGCTTTGAGATTCAATTCACATAGCACACAATTTGTCCATTTATATGAATCAGTGGTTTTTAGTATATTCACAGACTTGGGCAATCAACACCACAATCAATTCTAGAACATTCTCTTCACCTCCCCCCAAAATTACTGGACCCATTAGCAGCTATTCCTCATTTCCACCGATGTTCCTGGCCCTTGGCAACCAGTAATCTACTTTCTGTCTCTATAGATTTGTCAGTTCTGGCCATTTCAAATAAATAGAACTATACAGTATGTTGCCTATTGAGGCTAGCGTAAGAATGATTTAATTCTTAAAGTCCAAAAGGGGGAAACACTAAGTTATAGGATTTAAGGATACACGCATAGGTAGCACAGTAAAGGAAATAATATCACAAAAGTCATGATAAAATCATCTGTATGATTTAGAATTTTAAGTGTTACCAGAAGTTTGTGATCTGATAGGGAAACACGAGAGAACCCTGAGCTGCTGTCAATGTTATTTTTTTTTTATCTTCAATTAAGACTACATGAGTGTTTATTTAATAGCTATTTATTAAAGTACACATTTATGTTTATGCATGTTTCTGAATGATGTATATAATTAAATATTTGAATAATAAATATTTAATCAGAAAAAGCTACACCCATAGCTATATAATCTGTTCATTTCCACTGTAATTGATTCAGAGTCCCACAGCATGAATCTAGCAACCTTGTTGAGCCTATTGGATTATGAAGATCTCTAAGCCACTTTACTGTCATTTATTGATTCATCTGGCCATTCATTCATTTACTCTCAGACTATTAGAAACGGGAGGGCTGTTGAACATCTTCTAGTACAATTCCTTCATTTTGCAGACAGGAAAATTAAGTCCAAAAATAAAATCACCCAAGGTCAAACAGTGACTTTGTGGGGAAAAAAAAACAAGCAGTGACTCACAAGCTAACCTCGACTGCAAAGAGCTACTATTCGTTTTCCCCTGCTATCCCTTCACTCTTTTTCAATAGTAATACAATTTTTATCTAAGAACATGGTCACGGAGATAGAGACTAAATTTCTGCCCTCCCTTAAAGTTAGATGGGCCCATGTGTTGAAGTTCTAGCAAAATAGTGTATGGAAATATTATACCTTGCGATTGCTTCTAAGAACTTCCTGTAAGAGACAGCTGGGAAACCCACTTCGTCTTTGCTCAACATTCTTCTTCTATCCTGTTGCCTGAAATGTTAATGCTATCATTTTAACCTACAAAGATGCAGAAAGGCAGAGCATTCGGCTGGAAGAAAACTAAGTTCCTGAGGACCTCATGGAGCAGAGCTGCCAGAGCAAGCCAGGATCTGCCTCCAGGGGGACTTGACGTGGAAAGAAATTAAGTTCTATGGCATTTATCCCACCGGTCCTCTGGGTTTTCCTATTACTTACAGTCAAACTAATCCTTATTAATGCAGATACCAAATACATATTGAACAAGTTAAATTGGCCAATTTTGTGACATATGAGACCATGTTCTTTCTACCATATCCCATTCATTACTCTTTTCCTACCCTATTTCCTACAATCACAAAAACTAAACTCCCTTTGCTATGTCACCTCTCGGTTTTGAACACGTTCTCTGGTTATCAGAATCGGATATACAAAGGATAAGCTACTTTAATTTAAAACGATGGTCCAAGCCAAGCGCCAGACTCATAAATAACTTCATTGTAGACATGGAAGGTATGCTGATGATGTAGAGATAGGAGCTAAATTACTGTAAATAAATCCAGAGAGTTCAACCGATAGCTCCTCAGATATTGTTTTCAATAAAAGTTGTTCTACGTGAAAATGCATTTTTGAGGCTGCAGCAGTTAGGTATCACATGTCTGTCTTCCAAGAATATTGTGGGGGTTGTTAAATGGTTTCCTGTTAAATGCTTTAAGCTTTTAGGGGTAAAATTGCTCTAGAAATGTAAAGTGTTATTAGGATCACTACAAAGTGAACCATGAAAAATAAATGCATGTCAACATCTATTCTGGCCACTGTTCAGTAAATCTAAGGCTGAAAATTAGAAATCAACTGGCTATTATATAAAGGTATCCAAGGTTCATGATGAAAGATAAGGAACTTGAGAAAAGTGATGTAGACAAATAGGGGGAAACAGCAATTTGGAAAAGCAGGACACACTCACACTTTTGGACTCTTGTTTTTTTTGTGGACTTCCCTGCAAGAGAGTTGTATGTTCCCCCTTGAGACAGAGCTCCCACAGAGACACAGAAACATGGGGGAAGCATAGATGTGTTGCAAGTCACTGTGGCCTCAGCTGCTAGATAAGGACTGAGCAGTTGGGAAGCAGTCAGAGCTCTGGATTTTGCATAGGTAGAATCTACACTTAAAAGGATTTGCAGCAGGTGCTCTGAGAAACTGTCTAATGACTGTCAAAGTTAGGTTCCAGAAGCAAGGAGGTTTAGAAAAAGACCATACTGCATTAACCTGACCTGAACTTTTCAAGCAGAAAGGGGAGACTAACAACAGGCGAGGGAACAGGGATGGCATGGTGGGGGGGCGGGGGGGGGCGCAGTTAACCAACGTCAACAGATCCCTAATGCTGTGGGGGCCATGACCCCCAATGTCCACACAAGTTCTGATCCACACACACGCAGCCTTCCCTTCGGAACCTTAAAGCTAACTAACTAGAACCCACCCAGGCCTCTCATGTTTGCCAGCCATCACCTGCTCAAAAGGCATCCTGCTGTGCCCTTCTGTCCCCTTCTGACTGACCTCAGCTGCTTTCTCTCAGACTCCTTTTGTGCTCTTGACATTTAGAACGCTCTCCAAGTTTAACCTCTTAATGTGTATTTCCTTCATCTTCCACCTAAAATGAAACTCCGCTCTCCACTGAGTCCGTCTTCGTGTTCTGCAGCAACAGGTGCCGCTAGGACAACAGGATGGATCTGCATCTACTTCAATTTCCAACGCCATTTTGACCTCTGTAAAAATCTCCTGTCAGCTACATACATCACTTCCTATTCTTCTGTGCTGCTCTCTTCTATCGTTCCCATCGCCACTCCTGCACATTGCCTTAAGACTGGGGTATCTGGCTTCCTCTCTACCCCAAATCCTGTTGGTATCTCGGGGGAATCTGCACCTATGTCTATAACGTTACAACTGATGCCTTAGCCTCAAAGTCCCTCACTGATTTCATGCCCAGTGACTTATACCTCCCCCTCTACTTGCACTGTCACCATCAGGATTCTGTCACCAACCAAACTCCTCCACATTTTATATCACAAATATGTCCTCCACATACGAATTCCAGCCACCCATCCTTCCAGCATTTTCACTCCCGAATTATCTCTAAACGTGCTCTGTCTTGACTTCAGAGAAATTTCCTGTCATCTTTTATTCCTTTTTTCTCAGTCTATAGATAATGCCTAAAGGTATTCCTTTCTCGATCCAACTTCGGATCCATAATCAATCACATAAAGAATACCTAACCACTATCTTCAGCTTCCAGAAATACTCAGTTTCCTGAAGGCGCCAGGTTTTCCTTTGCCTCACTGCCTCTGTGTTTGCAATTTTCACTGTTGATACTTTCCCAAATTCTTTGCCTGATTAATTCGTACTCATTCTTTAAGACTCAGTTGTCTCCCAGGGATGTTTTCTCAGTCATCCTGCCCTCTCCCTTCTCTTCCCCTGTGCTGGGATAAACATCCGCCTTCTGTGCTCCCCCTTTGGTGTTCCGTTATTGCCCCTTTCAGAGTGCTTATCACACACTATTACATTTCCATTTAGGTGTTTGTCTCTCTCAAAAGACTGCAAGATGCATGAGGTTAAAGACGTTGCCCGTCTCGAACATAATCAGTACCTAGAGCCATTACTGGCACGATTTCTGTGCTCTACAAATATTCACTGAATGAATCCCCTAACACCAAGACTTCTCCTGTTTCCATGACTTTGTACTTTTCCCTCAGCCTCTGTATCATGCTTTGACTCCATCCACTTCTTAACCTAATTCTTGCTTTCTCTTCAGTCATCAGCCCTGATCCCATCTCTTCCAGGAAGTCTCCTCTGATCTCGCCATCCTTCGCTGGTCTCCCGCAACAACGCGTACATATTTATTTATCACGTCATCTCCCACACTGTATTGTAGTCCACCAGCTGATGACAGACTTTTCTGTCTCCTTAAAAGTCAGTGAATTACTGAAGAAGGTCCATGATTTATTCACATCTTTCCCCATCAACTAGAATGAGACCTACCCAGAAGGGCTCAATAAATGCCAATTTGGATGTATAAACAAATCGTTATTTCCATATCTGTACAAACCCATTTCTTCCATCTAATAGCATAACTTTTAACATCAACCAAATACTCTCAATTACCTACATTCTCGCTGCAGGGTCTGGGTAATCTACAGGGGAATGGATTTCTTCCAAAATGAGAACGATATCAAGTGATCTTTATCTGAGCACTCAGTCGTTTATAGTGCCTTAGTCTGCACGTATTTCCTCCCTGTTCCTGAATATCTGACTGGATAGTTAAATCCCCACAGTTCTCCGCCTCTTCAGCTAGTATGGATGTTGACATTCGTGCTTGCCTAAATGTTTGACTTCTCACTTTATTTTGTCCTCTTATCTGTCCACCTGATTTCTGATGCATTATCCCCAGACCTAAGTGCTTAAAATGAAATCCCTAAGCTCTGAAACTTGAATCCAGTTTGCAACTGAATTTCCTTTGACTCAAACACCTGCAACATTGTCATGTATTTCAGCAGAGAGAGCATTATGTGAAGATTTATGCCATCAATATTTTTAAAGAATACATTCCAGAACAGATCTCTTCAGGAAGACCTCTCTCACATCAAGTCTCAACGGAAAGAACAATGATCAAAGTTTCTGGTGCCAGAACCCCTGCGTTTGCTTTAATGAGGAAGAATCTCAAAACCTGCCAAATTGACCAAGGTTCTAAAATATCCCATCTGGGAACCAGATGGAAGACAGGAGCCTATGAACACAGTCCCCAAGAGTTTCAAATATGTGTCATCTTCCTGTGTTAGGGATCAGCACCAGTATTGGCAGAGCCTTTGCATCAAGGAAATGAATGAATTCCTGGGCAACCAGCAGTATTAGACACCTACTTTAACTGTGAATGCTCTCTAGGGACTTGCTGAAGATCTTGAAATCTTTCTCTTCTGTTTGATTCATCTCTGTCACGGGGGCGGGGGGGGGAGGGGTTGTTCTCTGCATTATAGGATGTTTAGTATACCACCCCTCAGTTTCGACAATCAAAAATTTCTCCAGATATTACCAAATGTCCCCTGGAAGGCACACTGCCCGGCTGAGAAATACTGCCCCGGAATTATGTTTTTGTCTGCCAGGGGAAAAGCGGGTAGTCACCACTGGGTGTTAGGGCCCAGGGCAAAGAAAAAGAAAGGGAACCCAGGCAAATATACATCTAGCTTCAAGGAAGGCTGGGAAATGCTGCTACTAGATGGGACACAATATACATAAAAAGAAGGGGAGAATGACTTAGTGGGTAAAAGGGGTAATTAGCAGAAGGCTACAGGTGTATAGTAAAATAAACAGTACTGTGCTCCCCTATGCCCCTGAGAGTTACACTGCCTTACAAGGGGGCAACGACTTACATTACTTTCACACACCAGTATTTTATTCCTCAGGTGGTTCCTCAAATATCACAGAAACTTATGGGAGAGCTGTGAATAACTAGATAAGGCACTGACTTTCATTTCACTTGTTCTTTAGGAAAAGGACAAAACTATAATTGTAAATATAATGAATAAAAATGAACATAGGAAGGAAAGAGAGCAGGAATAGCCAACAAGGCAACCACAGTATAATTCAAGTTTGAGAATACCTTTTATGATTACATTTTATTTTTCCCTAGCTTATTTTCTTCAGTGTTATGTTATAATATGTGTTTAAAGCACACCATGCTTTACCTTCGTTGGATATTAAAATATTGATGGGTCATATTTTAGCAGGTTGCTCTGATAACATTTAGCCTTTTCCCTGCATATTCTATTGAAAATCGTTGATCAAATTACCAATCTGCATTATTAAACCACATTTACTTAAAATATATGTCAAGACACAGTTCATTATTTCCTGATTAAATCTGTAGTGATTACTGTTACTTGTATTTAGACTCTCCAAAGTTAGTTGAGGTTATTTCCCAATAAATGCAGAGTATACTAAAAATACCTCCATGGAAAAAATAGCAAGGCCAAAGAACACCTATCCATACAGGCTCTTAGAAAACTTTTTCCCCATTTCTACCTCATGCCCATCCTCCCTGTACCCACCCCCACAAATGGAACCTCAACAGACAGCAAGGTAATTCTAACGAGCACTCTCTCTAGAAGATTAACAGATGTACCTCATGCTTTTCTAATCTACTAAGTACTATAGAGTCTCTACACTGTTACTTTAGATGATTGCGAAAAACAGCACGATGGCTTTTTATTAGCATCATTTCCCAGTTGAGGAAATGGAGTCATGGAGATCAGGTTGGCCACAAGTACATAACGCCACGAAATCAGGAAAGGTGAAATAATCTGGAGGATCTACAGAAAGCTTCCACAAGGATAAAGATACCTCTCTACTTAGTCTACTGACCCTGTGGGGCACCTGGGTGGCTCAGTCGGTTAAGCGTCTGCCTTCGGCTCTGGTCATGATCTCAGGGTCCTGGGATCGAGCCCCGCATCAGGCTCCCTGCTCAGTGGGGAGTCTGCTTGCTTCTCCCTTTGCCTCTGCCCTTCTCCTGCTCCTGCTCTCTCTTGCGCTCTAATACATAAAATCCTTAAAAGATAATAATAAAAAAAAAAAGATGGGACCCCGTTTCTCATGTTCACTACAGTATCCCTACACATAGTAGCCATCAATAAATATCTTATTGAAATGTAATAAGGAAGAAAGGAAGGAAAGAAGATCGATTTGCACCAAGTGTTAAAGGATGGTTCAGCAGATGGAGCAAACAGGCATTCCAGCCCCTGGAATCAGCACACACAATGACAGTGGCACTGAGCCCCACCACAGTTTGTGCATCATAAAAAAGGTACCCAGCTGAGGTCGAAGGAAGGGAAGCCTAAATCCAGTCTGTGCTCTGCTCACCATGGACTCTCCTTGGGGGCTGTATCTGCCCAGCATATTACATCTTTCTCCTAGTTTGTCAGCCCAGAGAGCACGCATTTTTCATATTCACGCAAATGCATCATGTAGGCTTCTGTATAATGTGTTATATATAATGCATAATAATGCTCTAGTGGGATTAAAAGTACAATGCATTCCAGGAAGAGCTGTTAGTTTGGTATAGCAGAATAGGGCATATGAGGACGAAGGAAGGAAGACAAAGCTGAAGAAGTAGGTTTGGGGTCATTTTCAAGCCACAAATTTTCTCATATAGGTAATGTGGTCTCATTAAGTGATTACAAACAGCGTGCTATGATGACCAGCTTTGCATCCTGGCTTCACTACTTTCTATCGCTTAACATTCCTCAAAACAGGGCTAGTAACAAAAATCCCTCACAAGGCTACTGGGATCATTGAATGTGACCGTATATAAAGCTGTTAAAAGCAGTGTCTAGGACTTGTTAACGCTCACCAAAATAGTAGCTAAATAAATGTTAGCATTTTTGACTGCAGTAGAAAAGATTTTAAGTAAGATCAGAAGCTTGAAGACCAACTAGGGTGCTAGGATAATGGTCTAATACCAGAGACGGTAAGGACTCAATGAAGGAAGTAGCTGGGAAGAAGGGAAGAAGTGGTGTTCGGGAAGCCTATGAACAAGTCATGTCCAAATGCCAAAAAAGGTTTCTCTCCAAATTCTAAACACCAGCTCTATAAAATCCAGTATCCGTTAAAGATTTCAAAATACCCTTGCATCATTCGTATGCGGAGCCACACCAAGCAAGGCCTTGAAAGACCGATGAAGGAGTTGGACATGTATCCTCAAGATCAGTATTTTCAAAAGTGTAGTTTTTAAAACCACCAACATCAAAGATCACCAGGGTACTCATTAAACATGCAGATTCGTAGGTTTCACACTAGGGCTCCAGATTCAGAGTCTTTGTGATACGTCTGCAGATTAGAAAGGACCCAAAGGAATGCTGAAACACAAAAAAGCTAGCAAATGACAATGAGGGGAGGCACTGATGTTTTCTAAGCAAGGAGGTAATATTCTAATTTGTGTTTTAGAAAGGTTACCGTGGTGCCAAGAAGTGGGGGAGGGAACAGGGTGAGAAGTGGGTGGAATGGTGAAAAAAATTCAGGGCAAGAATCACTGTTATTTCCAGAGCACTGCATTCCTAAAGACAGACCTTAATAGTCACACTAAGCTTTATAGTTATTATGATTCTAATGATGGAATTTAATTCAGAAAAACCCACTATGAAAACTGGTGGGGTTTTTCACAGCCTCTCTATTGGGACACCTGGGAATGAAGGATGACGCTCTAGACACAGAACATCTCAGCATGTTTTATTTTTTTTCTGTAAATATAAATAATCTTTCACTTAAAAAGAGCAATTAAATATGTATGGAGCTTCATCTGAGTTGGCCAATAGGCATTCTAGGCCAAACTATGAAGCTAACCCCAACAAAAAAAATTATTTTCTAACACCTTCCTGACTCCTACACTTTTGGAGTTAGAGATGCTAAGGTTCATATATATTTGTATCTTTTTTTTTTTTTTTTTAAAGAAGTAAACCAATTGCTCTTGCTATTAGTCAAGGGGGCCAAGAGGAGCCCACAGAAAGCTCCAGAGCTGGGGAAAGTGAAACTTGTAGTTTTGAACCCTCCAGCAAATGGGATCTCTGGAGGATCCCTATTATCACCCTGAATACTAGAGTTAAGAATCTCTGTAGCTGGTGAGACCTAGTTTTGGCTCCATGTTGGGACCGGACATCAGTCAACCTACTCAAAATCTCGAAGCCTCAGTTTCCCACCTGTAAATTGCAGACAATGTTAGGATAGCAAGAAAATGTTGTAAACATTCAAAAATGGACTACCAGGGACACCTGCCTTTTGTGGATTACGTGACATAATCCAGGCATAATGTTAAGTGTTCCAGAAGGCCACTTATCATATAAGATTAAAATCCAGGTCTGTACAATACCCAGTAGATGAATGGCATGAGGTAAGCATCTACTATTCAGTTGTTATTACTAACCCAATTACTACCAACCATTACACTACAACCAGTATTAACAATAAATACTAGATAGGGACCTAGATTTCCTATTCTATTTCTATAGACTTACCTTCCTGGATTGAAGAATGCTAGTTAAGCTTCAACATTCAGCAATATCCTTTCCTTTGATAGCTAATTCCATTAACAGGCCCCCTAAATGGAGATTTACAGGGAAAGGAGAGAATACACTGCATTTATATTTGGAACTTACTGAACCCCTCCTGTGTGCTAGGTACAAAACACAAACATAGATAAGTCAAATTTCCTTTCCTGAAGGCACTCAACCAAAAACAGAGAGAAATTTAATAGGGATCATGGATGAACACACTCTGAAATCATAGGCAAAATAACATTCTTTTTTTTTTTTACTATAGGCTAGGCCCCGTTCTAAGTGTTGAATATATATATCAACTCATTTCATAGTGACAAAAACATTATTGAGCATATACGATTATTATCAAGCACATACTGCAGATGAGGAAACTGAGGCACAGAGACGTTAAGCAACATTGCCAAGGTCACACAGTCGCTTAGTGGCAGAGCTGTGATTCAAACTTGGGCAGTGTGTCTTCAGAGGCCGTATGCCTAAACTATTGGTATATACTCTATGGTTCCTGTGGCTTAAATCCAGAACTTTAATTGGATTTTTAAAGGTTTATGTGACACAAAATAGGATTTTGGGGCAGAAAACATAGAAACTAATAAGTACAGCAACGTGACATGCGCTATAATCAAGATTTATGGCAGGGGCTATGTGAGAGAGCACCGGGGAGAAAATACCCAAGTATCACTGAATGAGCAGAAAAAGGAGAAAGTATAAGAGAGCATTCTAAAAACATGGAACGGAAGTATGACATTCTAGCCAGTTTCCAACTATTCTGTTCTCGTGATTTACATAGCAGGGCAACACAAACACAGCCATGTCATTTTATCCTGATTTTCCAAACATCATTAATATTCATAGACTATGGTGCGGTTGCCGTAGTTTAACTTTGGAAGTGTTGGAGTCACGAGGTCTGTGGTATTAGAGACTAAACCGGGCTATCAGACCATACGACCACCCTTGGTATCAGGTTGAACCTTGGCAGGAGGCCCAGAACCCTCTCATAACCCAGTGGCTCAGCACATGTCAGCCCCTTACTATTTATGGTTGTTGCTGCATCAGACATTTTTGGTCCTTAAATATTTATGTTGTTGTTATGTTCTACATAATTGCTTCAAATTTCCACATTTCATGTGTAAAGAATTCCCAAATACAGAAATAAGGCAAATGCAAGGATGTTGTCGCTTAATGGTAATGTATACCCAAGAGTCAAGGTACAGTTTAGACTTAAGTTTAGCCTTTGTTATATATGAATCTATAAGCTTATATGGTTATAGTTATCTATGAAATAAGGAGCCCACGTTTTCTTGAACTGTGCCTTTACAATGATACACATACACACACATAATACATACAAATATACACCCGTATATCTTATGGCAGGTGCTATGTGAGAGAGCACCAGGGAGAGAGAATATCTTTATTCTTTATATCCATTTGATATCAACAAATGAGTTGGCATCAGTAAAAATCTAACTTTTTCATCAATAGGACATTCTAAGGCCCTACTTGGAAAATATTTTCAAAGGTTATCTTAAAAAGTACAGAAAGTTTGGTAGATTCCTCAATCTGGAAATACTTTATTAAATACAAGGTTTAGGTTTAGAATTATTAAAGTCCTCATAGTCTGACATAGTTCATTCACTCAAAAGGCATATCCTAAGTATTCTTTAGGTGTTTTCAGAGAGTGCAAAGGTGTTCAATAAACACTGAATTGAAAGAGGTAGAATTTGATTGGGACAGGTGGCATTTGGACATGCAGAGGGGAAAATTTTGCAAGTGTGGGGTCAAGGGCCAGAGCTCCTTCTGTGTCCTTACTTGGTCCTCCTACCCACAACCGAGACTAAAGCTTGGGCATCCAACAAAAATAACTCTTAACTCTTACATAGTAATTGCTGTGTGCCAAGCATTGTTCTAGCTGCTTTATACTTGCATGAACTCTTTGAATCCTCATGTTCTAATGAGGATTTCCCCATCTTTCAGATGAAGAAACTGATAGGCACAGAAGCTTAGCACTTGCCCAACTCACAACTAGAATATGCTGGAGCCAGGACTCAAGCCCCTGGAGTTTGGCTTCACAGTCTGTGCTCCTAACCACTACCCTGGTATTTCTCAAACACTGTGGTCTTAGGATCTCTTTACACTCTTAAAATTCACTGAATGTTCCAAAGGCATTTTGTTATTTTGAGTATACCTATCCAAATCTTCCATAGGAGTAATCAAAACTGATAAATATTAAGTGCTTACATATTAATTCATATAAACAACAAAATTATAGACATGGAGAACACATCAGTGGTTGCCTGGGGCTCTCTTGCTGAGAGGGAAGTAGTTGTGGCTAATAAAGGGCAATATCCATGTGGTGATGAACCTATTCTATATATTCTATATCTTGACAGAATCAATGTCACTATCCTGGCTGTCGTAGGATCCTATAGTCTTGCAAGATGTTGCCATTGCAGTTAACTGGATACAGAATACACACAATCTCTATTATTTCTATTTTTTAAAGATTTATGTTAGAGAGGGAGAGAGGGAGAACATGCAAGCAGGAGAAGGGGGAGAGGGAGAGACAGAGAATCTCCAGCAGACTCCCCATTGAGTGTGGAGCCTGATGCAGGGAGCTCTATCTCACAACCTTGAGATCATGACCTGAGCCAAAACCAAGAGTAGGACACTTAACTGACTGAGCCACCCAGGCGACACTCTCTTTATTATTTCTTACAATTGAATGTGACTCTTTTAATTATTTAAAAGGAAAAATCTTAATTTAAAAGACAATAAAACCATTATATACAATGGTTTTACAAACAAACAACATCTTTTAAATGAAATAATCACATTTCCAAAAATAAGTTAGTGAGGAAGATAGCATGGCTCTACATTGTTATAAATCTCTTCAACACTTTAAAAGCAGGTTAGACTTTTTTACCTGCTTCTGTGTCAGCCTATTGCAATATCACACCCCATGTAGGCTTCGGAATACTCCACTTTATACTTGTGAAAGAAAGAGAATGCAAAAGGAAAAAAAAAAAACATGATTTTAGCGTTATGAAAAAGTTTTCATGGACACCCTAAAAATATCTCGGGGACCCCAATAGTCTCTAGACCACAAGCTAAAAAAATCAATGCCCTATAATATGACCATGCCTCTTGACATGAATCTTTGATGCTAGCATAATATTAATTGTGCTAATAGTTGAGTTTCAGCTCCAAGGCAATTAGTACCAACTTACTCCCCAAGTCAGTGGCAAAGTGTTTGAATGCACAACTTCTTTTGCAGCCTAGATCTAAAAGCTCCCAAATGAGCACACAGTAAGCAAAACAAACTGTTCGAACTGTTGCAATTTGCCTGCTCCCTCTCTGCTGAAGATTTCTGGCTGCCTTACTTCAAAGGGAACACTATGTGAGGAGAGCATCTGTGGGGAGAAGATAGCAAGGCAAACGTGGCAACTCAAGCACCATCAACTTGAAATGTTTCTGTAAAATGCCAAGATACTTATGTACAGGGACAGTGTCATTGGAAAACATAAAAGAACACTGGAACACGACAGTTAGCAATGATGTCAGAGGAAATACTTAACCCTTCAGAGATCCCTTGTGCCACCCTTTGCTTAAGTTGCTGCTGCCGTGGGACCCACTTTTAGCTTAGCGGTAGATTGGGTCTCAAACGGGGCAATAAACGCTCAGTGCTAAACTGGGGAAATGTGCCTTCGACTCTGGCTAATACCAAAGCTAGGAAACTCAAAATGACTATAAGTAGCCTCAGCCTCATGGATACAGGACTTAAAACAAGACTGGATAAAGTGAACATGAGACTTTGTGTATTAAACATTCTGCAGAGCTCCTGGGAAAAATTGAAACAATTTTTTTTTTTAATGTTATAAGAAATTTTAAAGACCAGAAAATACTCTCCGAAGTCTAACTTTCATGGACGGAATTAAATGAAGGCTGATCTTAATTAGTTTTGCCTTTGCCCTTTATAGCCCAAATAATTTTCCAAATTGGTTTCATCTTTCTGAAACTGGTATTTCTACACTTCTTTTTGTTTAACCTAGTTTAATAATAGCTATTGTTTACCAAGGGTAGGATATTTGCCAGACACTTTACTAGGTACTTTGTTACATTATCTCCACTCTTGCAAAATCCCTTAGGAGCAATGATCATTTTTCCTATTCTATGCCTGAGTAAATTGAGGCTCAAAGCCCATAAGTGCCTTCAGCCTTGATCACACAGTAAGATAGAGGAACTGATAGTCAAAATTCAAGTCACATTTCTTACTTCCAAAGCCACGATTATCATATTGCTTTCTCCTTATTTCTGTGCATTTAAGATCATTTTCAAGTGGGCTTTATGTAATTGTCTTAGTTTATACTAAAATTCCTAGCCCTTCTTGACTCTAAAGGTATAAATGATGAGCGGCAAAATAATGTTCTTATGTCCTTTAATGCTTTAGGCTACAAGATATTACCTAGGTTTTTCAGAACTCCCCAACTTTTAGCCATGGGACTTCCTTCATTTGAATTGGTCAAAGGCCTGACACACATCAACACTTGTTCATACCATTGACCATCACTCTCCCTTCTTTTCTAAGCCAAAGGCCTGCCTAGTAATGAACAAGACAGCTGAAGTAGATCCTTCCAAGGAAGACACTGCCTAAACTGGGGCAGTAGAGTAGCTTCCACAGGGCTGCCGTGACAAAGTACGACAAAGGAGGTGGTTTAAAACAAGAGAAAATCATTTCTCTCATATTTTTGAAGACCGAAAGTCAGGTATCAAGGTGTGGGTAGGGTCAAGCTTCCTCTGAAAGCTCCAGAAAAGAATTACTCTGGTCTCTTCCTAGTTCTCTCCATTGCCACCAATCTCTGGTGTTCCTTAACTTGCATAATTGTGTCACTGCAAACTCCGCCTTGGTTATCATATAGCCTTCCTGCTGAGGATCTCTGTGTCTTCATTTGGAGAGGTTTTCTGTGTATGTCTGTTTCCAAATTTCCCTGTTCTTATAAGGACACCAGTCACTGGATTAGAGTCCATCCTAGTCCACTATGACCTCACCTTAACGTATTATTTTTTTAACCTCACCGTAACTAATTACTTCTGCAAAGATCTATTTCCAAATTAGGTCACATGCTGAGGTTCCAGGTGAAGGAATTTTTGAAGGAAGCTGTTCAACCCACTACAAGGAATTAGTTCAGATGGGTAAAGAGAAGAGTCATTTTAAGGACTTGCTTAGCATCTGGTTTTTTGCAAGGCCAAGGAATGGACTCTAAAACCCTTTGTGACATTTCACTCGTACCCTTGTTTGCAAAGAAAATTTGCAAACTGGTTGGTGAGTAGACCTCATGTCAATTTCTGTCATTAAGATAATCACCCTACTCTATTTTCTTCTTGGGCACGTGCTTGTGTGTGAAAACATTTTGAGTGCTGGTTCATTGCTCTGCCTCTCTCCATTAGGATGTTAAGTCCTCGGAGGCAGGGAACTTACCATTCTTAATGGCCACCAAAACCCCAATACCAAGAATAGTACCTGGCATGTAGGCAGTGAATGCTCAGTGAATGACTAGATGGATGTGTAGATGATTTCTTAGTAGCTGACTGATTAGGGTTTTCACAATGCTGTTCATTTGCTCATTCAGGGAACATTTAGTGACTGCTTACTATTTTGCCAAGCGCTGTATTCAGCACTGGATATATGAGGATAAAACTGCAATCAAAAGCAAGCTTATAGTCCCAGATCTCCTCAGCACTAAAAGAATCTTCAGGGCACCTACAATACATCAAGAACTGTGCTTGGTCTCATGGGTACAGACACAAGCATAAACTTCCCCTTGTCTACAGACAACCTCTGTATGCAAGATTAAAGTAAGTGTTAAGAGTTAGATTGTATAGGGACGCCTGGGTGGCTTCAGTCGCTTAAGCATTTGCCTTCGGCTCAGGTCATGATCCCAGGGCTCTGGCAGTGGAGACAATACCGTGTATGTAAAATAATGCCAGCCAGTGAGAAGCGCCACGAAGAAACAAAACAAGGGTGAAAGCCTCAGCAGTAGAAGAATATTTTATATTGTATGGTCGTCACAGGCTTCCGAGGGGGTGAGATTTCCGCAGATTCCTAAATGAAACGACAGTGAGAAAACATCGGAGAGACGTGCTTTCCTGGGAGAGACACTAGCAAATGCATTAAGCTCTGCGATGGTAACAAACTCTGTGCGTTTGAGCAACAAGGCGGCCAGTGTGGTTGGAGCAGAGTCAGTGAGGGCAGAATGGAAAAAAGAAAGGAAGTTTCCCAAGGGCCAGATCATGCAGGACTTTGCAGGCTAGTTAGGAGTCTGGAATTTTTTGTGAGTAGTCCAATTGTTGAGGAAGCCATTAGGGAATTCTGAGTGAAGAGAAGATATGGTCAGATTTATTATTTTAAATTCTCAAGTTACATGATTGGATGAGGGAAATAAAGATTTCAAATAATATATACTTTTTTTTTTTCTTCCTCAACAAGTGTGTAGGCTGGTATGCAAGCTCGGCTCCACGGAACTGTCAGGGCTGGTGTGAAGGTGTGGTACTCCGTAGTGCCCAGGATCCAGACTCTATTTGTAGCTCCTATGGCTCTCATGTTCTTAGGCTGTTGCCTTAATCTTCACGAGTGAGAGCATTATGTACAAAACGTTTTGAAAACAAAGAAGAGAGTTAATTTTTCCTGAGAAGTTGGAGGACATTTCACAAAGTTTATTTAGATTGGATCTCGTAAGTAAAATTTGATCAGGTAGGAAATCCAAAGGAAGATAATTATAATCATAGGTATGTCAGTACATAGTGGGTAGGGAGGAAGTAGTCAATTATGGCCATAATAAAAGGTATACTGGAGGATACAGTAGAGGAAACATATCCATTTATTGAATTTCTGTTGTGTTTAAAGCTCCATGATGGGAAAAGCTATCTAGAAAATTAAGGCATAGTTTCCTATCTCAAGACATTCAAAACTAAGTGAGGAGACATACATGCACATACCTCACCATATATGACAACAAAGGTATGCGTCGTTATGGAGACAAAAAAGAGACCCACCACCACAGATATTTTAGTGCCCTCTTGGTGGTTGTTTAGCTACCTTGCCCTGCTCACTTTATCCACCCCACTAGAATATAAGCTCTTTGAGGGCAGGCAGCATTTATTGACAAATATTTATTAAGCACCTACTATTTGAGAAGATTGTTCTAAGCGCTGGGGATGTATCAGGGACCAACATTTCATTAGTGTGAATATGTAAATTAGAGAAATTTTATCGCATTTTCAATATTTAGATTTCCTATGTGGGATCATGATTTTATATTCCTTTAATCAAGTCACCTTTTTATGCTCAAGTATTTCTGGTTTAGTCATGTAGATCCTGAATAACACACTTACTCCTCGGTGTTCCTATGAACTTTATTTTTTTCCTCATATTGGGTTCTCTGAATACAATAGCTTTGTGAAAATTATTTATACTCATATAATTAATGCCTTCATTCAACTAGAATATTCAGTGACCACCACTTTGTGCCAGGTAATATTCTGGGTGGTAGAGATGTAGCAGCAAACAAAATAAAGGACAAAAATAAAACTTCCCTTCATGGAGCTTATATTCTACTAGTAAGGGTCCTCAGAGAAATGAACGTAATGAATAGATTAAAATATGCAGTTTGTGGACAATGATAAATTTTAAGGAGAAAAATAAAGGAGGGAAATGGGGAAGAAATGTCAGAGGTGTGTGTGTATTTTTCAAAGTTGATTAATGTCTTCTTGAGTAGAAAATACTTGAGTAATGACTTAAAGGACATGAGGGATTTAACAACATGGACGGTATCTGTTTTGAACAGAATGTTTTAAACGGTGTTTTTAACAAGACAGGTACAAAGTCCCTGAGACAAAAGATGGACTGTGTGTCGGGATGGAGGGGCAAGCGTTACGAGGTATGGACAGAGTAAAAATTGTGACAAGACTCCAAAGCCTTTCAAAGCTAGTATAAAGACTTGGGTTATTAATTTGAAATGGGGAACCAGAGAATTTTAAGCAGAGGAGTGACAGGACCTTAGGTATATTTTTAAAGGATCACCCCGGCTACAGTTCTGAGAATAGACTCAGAGAGAGGTAAGGGTGGAAGCAGGGTGGCATTAGAGATGGAAATGCAATGATCCAGGAGAGATGACTGGTAACATGATATAGGCTGGCAGCAGTGGAAATGATGAAGAGTGGTCATATTACATACATGATTTTCAGAGCTAGAGACCCACAAAATTAGCTGATGGATTAGAGGTGGGAAAATAAGGGAACAGTGAGGAATGGAAGACATCCAGGTTTCTGGCCTGCAGTACTGGAAGGATGAGCAAGTCTGAGGGAGGAGCAAATTTAGACAAAATTTCTGGGGTTCAATTCAAGATCATATTTGGGTGCTCTCATTATTACCCTTAGTGTGTATAAGCAGACAATCATTAAATGTTTATAGAATGAAAAAGAATGCTCATGAATGGATGAGTCTGTTACAGAGGGAACGAATTAGCCAATATATAAGAGTATATGCCCTAGTTTTTGCAGTAAGTCATGAGTGTTGACTGGTCCACAGCAGAAGCCAGAGTCAGATGATATGCATCTGGGTATAATAAACCTAATAAAAGGATTAGCTAAAATGTTGAGACAATAACCAAACCCAGAAGAGCCTGTCTTTGCCAATATATCAAATCATAAGATAATTAAGAGAGAGGACCAAGAGCTCACAGTAGAAATGTTGCGAATGATTGTATGAGCAGTGAAGCAATAAAAATAATAGCATGTAAAAGAGGTAGACTAAATTAGAGTCCCTTAGATGTGGTTTTGACCTTGAAGGATACTTTTGATGCACTATAACACGTCATTTAAATTATTACATGCCGGTCTTAAAACAGCTAAAATGGAGGCAAAATTGTGATTCAAAAACGAAACAGAAAAAAACACCTGAAGGTACTTTGCTTTCTTTTCTTGCTCAGCATGTCTACCCTCTTCCAAAGTCATGTCTATCTGTTGCAGGTGGTAGGCCAGAGTAGTTAGGACTTGCAGCATGGGAAAAGCTCAAGATCCGTGTATTACTGAGAGAAAAATAATTGTCCAAAATCCTCTCGCTTCTAATTGACATTTCAAGGACAATTTAAGAATTGATCCATGAAGACTTAGAACTAGAGACCACTCCATCATGTGCAGAAGATAAGTGTTTTACCTACCATGTTTGTTAATGAGATGTACTGACTTACATTGAAAATTATATGACCTAGAAAGATGAAGTAAAAGAAATCACATTCTTTCTAGCCCAAGCGTGTGAAGAAGAGAGACATAATGAGACATGTGTGTCTCAGACTCTACTCTCTAGTCCTCACCCCTGAAGGAGAAAATGTAAATAAGCTGAGGTAAACACTGAAGGCAGAGATTCTCCCAACCTATTTCGGATAATGAATGGAGACAGATGTGCTACATGGTTTGTTTGTTTGTTTTTTTTTAAGATTTTATGTATTTATTTGAGAGAGAGTGCGAGAGCAGGAGCGAGCATGAGCGGGGTGGGTGGGAAGGGGCAAGGGGAAAGGGAGAGGGAGGAGCAGACTCCCCGCTGAGCAGGGCGCCTGTTGTGGGGCTTGATAACAGGACCCTGAGATCATGACCTGAGCCAAAGGCAGATGCTTAACTGAGCCACCCAAGCGCCCCCATTTTTGTCCTTTTGCTACTATTTAAGAGTGTAGAGTGGTGTGGTTAAGCTGAGAGCGGTTCTAGATGGTACCCAAGAGTTCACCTCAATTTCGCCTTGTCTGTCACAGAGGCATAAATGAAAACCGGCAATCCTTATGTGGGGCTGACCAGGATGTAGGCAAGGGGACCATGCGACATAGGCCAGGGACACCTAGATAAAGAGACTGGATGAAGACTACATCACAGCCTAGGAGGGGCTTGAAAGCATTGGAGTTGAGGCTTTGAGTGGAGGAATGGATTCTTCTTAGAGAGGAGCAAAGGAGGAGACTGATATCCAAAAGAAGAGTTTTATCTAAATGGGAAATGCACTACCTAAAACAACTGCATATATAATTATATTAGACAAATATATTCCAGCCCAGTCACAGATAAAATAGAAAAAAAAAAAGAAAAAAACCAAAAAACAAAAACATTTCTCTGTAGTCTGAGTTTCAGTTTGAGGATACCTGTGATGCTGTTACACAGATTCACAAGTTGTCATACCCCAGGACTGTAATAATTTTACATAATTTCCCATTTCAGATAATTGTATTCCATTTATTCTTTTCTTAGGTCAGGCAACCTGAAATCCAAAAGCAAACAATGGAGGCAACATCAAAGCATGGCTTAGATTTTCAAAGGTGAGTGTTAATGGATGAAACCATGAACCACCCCCCCCCAAGACACCACCAATTCTTATGTTGAGGTCCTATACCCCAATGCTCCGGAATGTAACTTTATTTAAATTCAATTAGCCTACATATAGTACATCATTAGTTTCAGATGCGGGAGACAGGGTCTTTATCCATGTAATCAAGACAGCTATCTGAAAGCCTAGGAAAGAAGCCTGTAACCGATCTTTCCTTCACAGCCCTCAGAAGGAACCATTCCTTGCCATCATCCTGATTTTGGACCTCTAGCCTCCAGAATTGTAAAAAACAAAAAAACAAAAATCACCTAATTTCTATTGTTTAAGCCATCCAGTCTAAGGTACTCTGTTATGGTAACCATGGCAAACTAATACATTAAAAAATATTTAAGTTGGAAACAAGCAAAATTAATCACTGTAACATTTTGTAAAATCAAGAGCTAATGTTGGATAAGATACCATGACAAAGATAGCCCAAGACAAAAATTAGGAAGTCTTCTAGATGCTTACGTAATATTATAATTCAAGACTACACCTATATCAAGAACTGAAGTATAGACCTCCAAACTCATATTCAGTACGGCCTACAAGAAGCAGTATATACTTTGGGGTCAGAGCAACCTGGATTCCATCATTAGCTGTATGATCGCAGGAAGGTTAGTTAACTTTAGCAAGTAAGAATTGGGTTCCAGGGCGCCTGGGTGGCTCAGTCGGTTAAGCGACTGCCTTCGGCTCAGGTCATGATCCTGGAGTCCCGGGATCGAGTCCCACATCAGGCTCCCTGCTCAGCGGGGAGTCTGCTTCTCCCTCTGACCCTCCCCCCTCTCATGTGCTTGCTCGCTCTCTCTCTCATTCTCCCTCTCAAATAAATAAATAAAATCTTAAAAAAAAAAAGAATTGGGTTCCATTATTTTCACCCTTTCTTTCATCATCAAATACTTTTTGTAACTTAAGTAGGAAAAACATCTCTAATATGGTAGATTAAGAGTCTATATGTGTGTGTGTGAGTATATGCACATATACACTGATTTCCAGTAAGATCCTGATATAAACCACAGGATTTTAGTTAACTTAAAAAGTCTTAATCTATTCAACAAAAGAATTCATTGATCTATTATTAGTTTTTTAAGTATTTCTAATATTCCTTTTTCTACACATTTCATGTGATAAGATTTAAATACATATTATTCAAGGTACCCTGGAATGACAGAACTCCTTTTCTATTTTTTACCTAGATGATTAGAATCATTATTTTTAATTACACAGAACTATTTTATTGCAGCATTATTTATAGTGGGCAAATAATGAAAGCAATCTAAGTGTCCATCAGTAGATGAATGGATAAAGAAGATGTGTTGTATATATACAATGGAATACTGAGCAGCCATAAAAAAGATCTTGCCATATGAGACAACATGGATGGACCTAGAAGGTGTTATGCTATGTGAAGTAAGTCAGAGAAAAACAAATACCATGTGATTTCACTTATATGTGGAATCTAAAAGAACAAAACAAAAAAGACAAATACAGAAAACTGGTGGTTGCCAGAGGGGAGAGGCAGTGTGGGGATAGACAAAATAGGTGAAGGGGATTAAGAGGTACAAGCTTCCAGTTACAAACCAAATCACAGAGATGAAAAGTACAGCATAGGGAATACTGTCAATAATGTTTTAGTAATTCTGCACAATGACAGATGGGAACTATACTTATGGTGGTAAGCACAGCGTAATGTACAGACCTGTCCAATCACTATGTTGTACACCTGAAATAGAACACTTTTATATGTCTGCTATAATTCAATTTAAAAGATTTTTAAAGGGGGAAGAAAATAACACAGAAAAGTATGTTGCTGGGTTTTTTTTCCTTCTTTATCTAGAAACAGACATGAATTCTCCTTTGAGAGAGCTCCTTTTGTTCTGGGGTTGGGGGAACAATGGACAACCCTTTTAGTTTTGCAGAAGTAAGACTAGATCCCATTCTAAAATGGAAAGCTTCGAACAAGCAAAAACTAAAGTGTTTGGATAATACAGTAAAAGCAGATGAATTTATCTAATTCACAGTTTTAAGACTTTTATGCATATTAATTCATTTGTATACCTAAATCTGGAGTAAATCTTATTAAATATTATAATCTGACCCCATCTGAAACAGTGGAAAATTAAGGGTCTGTGTGTCCACAACATGTCATCTAAGGGTGACAACGGTAGATACCAGAAGGAACATTGTCATCACATGGCCAAAAGGGATATGCAAATTAAAATCAGGTAAATCACAACAAAGAAAATCCCAGGCCCAGGAGATATCACTGGTAAATTCTATCAAACATTAAAATAAGAATTAATAACAATCCTTCAAAAACTCTAGAGGAGTATGGAACCGCAGGCTGGGCGGATTATAAACAACAAAACTTTATTTCTTATGTTCTGGGGGCTTGAAGTCCAAGATCAGAACAGCAGCCCAGGTGGGTCCTGGTGAGATTCTCACTGTAACTTCACATTATCTGCCGCAGAGAGCAGCAAGAGGATGCAAGCTCACTAGTGACTCTGACGAGGGAACGACTCCTCTTCATGACAGCTCCACCCTCATGACTTCATCTAATCCTCATTATCTCCCAAAGGCTTCAACCCCTAGTACCATCACAAAAGGGGGTAGTGTTTCCACAAATGAGTTTTGGGGCAACATTTAGTCCATAACACCCTTTTAGAAAATTCAAACACATCACAAGTACAGAAAAATATCCCTTTTAAATATATGTTAAAAAAAAATCAAAAACTAGTAGCAAATCAAATTCAGCAACAATGAAAAAGGATTATATGTAATGACCAAGCGAGATTTAACTCAGGAATCCCAGACTGTTTTAATACTCCCAAATCAAGCAGTGTAATATAGCACATTGAAAGAATAAAGAACAAAACCCATACCATCCCAATACACAAAAATATTTGACAAAATCCAACTTTTTCATAATAAACACAAAATAGAAACACAATAAGAACTTCCTCAACCTAATAAAGGTCATCTGTGAAAAACCCAAACCATAACATGATGCTTAATTGTGAAAGGATGAAAGCTTTCTCCCTAAATTTTTGAACAAGATGTTTGTGGCCACCATTTCCAGTCATCAACATACTGGAGATTACAGCCAGTGAAATGGAAGAAAGGAAAAAGAAGTAAAGGCATCCATATCAGAAAGAAATAATTAAGCTTAACTTCATTTACAAATGGCATGTATTTGTATACAGAACATTCTTAGAAATCAGAAAAGTTAAAGCTAATAAACAAGCTCATCAAGATTGCAAGAAACAAGATCAATATAGGAAAATCAATTATATTTCTATAAACTCAAAGAAAACGGAAAAATTAAGAAAAAATTTCATTTACAACAGTATAAAAAAGAATACTTTAATAAAGTAAGTAAGTGTAAGACTTATCATGGGTCAGAAGACTTAATATTAAGATAGCAATGCTTCCTGAATTGATTTACAATTTTAACAAAATCCTTATCAAAATCTAAGCAAGCTACTTTATAGAAAGTGACAAGTGGATCATAAAATTCATTCGGAAATGCTAGGAACTCAAAATAGCCAAAATAAGCTTGGGGGGAAAAAAGAACCAATTTAGAAGGCTCACACTTCCCAATTTCAAAACTTACTACAAAGCTGTGGTAATCAAGATACTGTGGTATTTGTGAAAGGAGGTATGTATCTGTATCTGTGTAGTATCTTGATATACATAAATACATAGATCAATACAATAAAATCTACAGTCCAGAATTAAAACTGTCACATTTATGTTAAATTGATTTTCAGCAATAATTCCAAGATAACTCAAAAGGGAGAGAAGAATTGCTTCAACAAATAGTGCTATCGCAATTGGATACAGACATGAAAAATGAAGTTGGACCCTTACCTCACACCATATACAAAAATAAAATTGAAATGGATCAAAGACCTAATATAAGTAATATATAGCTAAATCTACAAAACTCTTAGAAGCACAGGTGTAAATGACTTCTATGATTCCAAAATCAGAGCCAACAAAAAACAAAGTGGACATCTGAAAGTTAAAAATATTTGCTTCAGGGGCGCCTGGGTGGCTCAGTCGTTAAGCATCTGCCTTTGGCTCAGGTCATGATCCCAGGGTCCTGGGATCGAGCCCCGCATCGGGCTCCCTGCTCCGCGGGAAGCCTGCTTCTCCCTCTCCCACTCCCCCTGCTTGTGTTCCCTCTCTCGCTGTGTCTCTCTGTCAAATAAATAAATAAAATCTTAAAAAAAAAAATTTGCTTCAAAGGATGCAATTAAGTGAAAAAGACAACCTACAGAATGAGAGAAAATATTTGAAAAAATACAACTGTTAAGTGTATATAGTATCCATATAACTTTTAACACTGAAATTAAAAATAAGCAATTAGACAAGAAAAAATTTGAATACATTTATCCCAAGAAATGGCCAATGAACACATGAAAAGATGCTCTAGATCATTAGCCATTAGAGAAACAAATCAAAACTTCAGTGAGATACCACTTCACATCTGCTAGGATGGATATAATTTGCTACCTCTCTACAGAACACATGGTATGGGTTGATGGTAAAAGAACTGGGATGTATTATCAAGAACTCCACGTTTTCTTCCTTTACCAAAGGAGAGCCAGCACGCACTTCTGGTATCAGGTACTGCCATTTGCATCAACAGCAGCAGAGGCTATGTCCTTATCTTCATGTTTAAGAGTAAACTAGAGCATGCCAGCCACTGAGGTCTGACCTGTGTACAAAGTCAGCTAACTTCAGCCCTCTTGCTGGGAAAAGGATAAAGGGGCAAGAACAGGGAAATCACGACCACATGGTTATAGCTCTACTTTCCAAGCATAGCCCCATGGCCAGACACCTAGGGAATGGAACATGATAGGGAAAAGTAATTCAACAATCCTCTAAAAACTCAAAGCTAGATTCTAATCGCTTATTTACATTTTAGATCTAGTGTTATCCCCTGGACTCAAATTCCTTAATTACAATAGACTGCATTCACCAGTTTTATTTAGGCAGATGGTTTAATTACCCCAGAAAACATTCTAGTAACCTAATGCCCAAAGAACAAAAGTTTTGACTCCATTTTTTGTTTGCTTGTTTGACCTAGAATTGCCTTGACGTAAGGATGGGGATTTTTCTTAAGATGTTCCTTTCTAAGAGTTTACAAAAAATAAGCCCAGCAGAAAGGTGTGGGGGAGGTAAAGATATCTATCTGCCCTTGTTCAAAGTTATTAAAGAGAATTTGGGGTTATAAATCTTCTTTTTAAATCCTATGGTTTAATTTTCTCTATATGCTGTCTTGTATTACTTTACAATAAAGCATTCCTTAAACTTAAAATCTCATATCTGATAAAAGAAATAGATACAGTATTTAGAAGAGTTAGAAATCTGCCAACTGAGTAAGCCGATGATAAACAGATTAGAAATATCTGAAATATGATTGCACATCTAAACTAGGGAGGCCCACACCCACTTTCTTTTACCTGGAGTACAAAACATCAGCCTAGGTCTAAAATTAAAGATTAGGAAATTCCCAATTTCTCTGGTATCAGTGTACATGGGGAAACGGCATTAAATCTTGTGGCATCCCAGAAACCTCCATGCAGAAATCCCTGAAATGAGGCTTCATGGCCCACAGCAAACAGGCTATTTACTACCTTTATAGTAGTAAAGGCTGTGTAATTTCAATAATTGAACTCACTGGCTTAACAAGCATTACCACACAGCTGCAAAACCCTCAAAAATTGCAGACAAGCTATTAAACTATGATTTATGAAGTCAGCTTTTGTTCAACCAAGTGATTACAATTTAATAAGTTCGCCTACTTAGCTCTGAATTGGACACAACCAGTCAGAAGAATGTATGAGAAATAAGCTTATGAGAAGATTCGGGTCTCCCATCCGAATAGGCCATTTATCCAATTAGCCAACAATTCTTCAAAGTTCATTTATAGGCACTTCAGGGAATAGAAAATGGTGTTGAATGTGGGCCATGCCCTCTGGAGGCTTATTATAATCTAATACATGAACCAAATTTGTCCATAAACACCTATATACAGGGGATCATGGAGGCACCAATACTGTGGAGGTCAGATTTGGGCAAAAGTACTACTTAGCTATGGAGAAAACTTCAAAAAAAAAAAAAAAAAAAGCACTTACATAGGCTCTGATGCTGTGTAGTGTCTGGATATAAGAAAGGTAGAACTGCACAAAAATGTACATGGAAGAGAATGTAAATCACTTCGATTAAAGTGTGTTAAAAGGGAGGTAAACAGGCTGAATGTAAGAAATATGAAGGTCAGATAATAAATAGCAAAATATCTGACGTGCGATTGTGACAGTATGTGGAGACGAGTTTTAATGGGAATCAATTAGGCAATATTTGCCAAGTGCCTACTAAGTGCCAGACACAGAGATCTAGGGTACAGAGCTACACGGAGGAGGGCAAATAGGGTCAGTTCTTAAGGGCTGGAATGAGGGGGAAGATTGGAGAAGACAAAGGTACTTTATCTGCCCTGTGCCATTGGCTCCTCTGCACCTAATTTGAAACATTTTATGTTTCTTGGTACATTTCAACCAGGTCAAAATAAATTTTAGAATCTGCTGAGATATCCGAGACCATAGATCCTGGGTGCTATTCTTTTGTTCTCTTGAGATTGCAAGAAGAACATAAAATTAAGGGAAGCATAACTCTTCATAAAACAAATCCTAGCCCTCTAGGAGTCTACACCATTCATTTCATCTTCTGGAAGTTTTGATGATAATGCAGTAGACACAGTTTACAAATCCACCCATTCATTCAATCATTCAGTCAGTATTTTGAAAGTACTGCACATCACTAAATGTGGTGGGATAGGAGAAAAACAATACAAATACCTCTTCCTCAGAGATAAATATTCTAGAGAAACAAACAGAAAATGAGTGAATATTATGTGAGTTTGTAGTAAGTGCTACAAAGCAAGTGAAGCAAGATGCAGGCAGAGAGAATGATGGACGGGCTACAGAGAATTCAGATATTCTTTTCACAATTGATTTTAATGTATGATTTTTCACATTTTTAGATGTGCAAGTTTTCGTGAAAAATTACAAATGTAACACATGCAGACCGTACTAGTTGAGTTACCTAAACTTACTTGATGATTATTCCACTGATTCATTGTGTGACAAAATCATTCCCATCAGTAAGTTATTTTAAACATGTTATAGACACAATCAACATGAATCTTTTAGATAAGTCACATTCTTTACTCCATATTAACAGATAATGTTATCACACTGGATTACATTTTTCCCATGCTACATTGCACACCACATTCTCTGTTCTCCTTTCCTTAGTCACTTTCTGTAAAATTTTGAAAACGGATCTAGCTAGACTAACCCAACCACCTAAAAAACAAACAACTCATACACTCCCTGTCCTGCATCCAAGATGTTTCCTGTAACTTTCCCCACCTATCCGTCCTTAGCACTGCCACTCTAATTCATTATCCCTCCCCTTAAATAACTGAATAACTTCTTAAATTATTTGTATCTCTTTGTTTCTCTCCTTGCTGATTCACCTTTCCCAAAAGGGCTAGATTAATATTCCCAAAATATGACTTTGATCATATTTCTTACCTCTCAAAATCTATGACGGCTCCTCATTGCTCATGGAGTTACGGACATTTCTCCAACAGCAATTATGTATTCTATTACTAACAGCCAGTACCATTAAACCAATGAAAGCTGGCTGTCTCACTATGCTTACCCTAAACTCAAGTGACAACTGATAATCTTGTGTGTTTACTGTAGTGGTTCTCTCTCAACTCTTATAAACACATGTACTAGAAAAGAAGACTGAATAAGTATCAGTCTCAAGATAAAGAAAAACAAATAAAGAAGAAAGAAAAATCAGACATAGAAAACAATGTACAAAAAAGGGAATTAGCAAAACCAAGTTGATTCTTCGAAAAGACGAACACAAGTGATAAATCCTTAATAACATCGCTCAAGAAAAATGGGGTAAGCAAGAATCACCAATGTTGGTAATGAAAAGAGGAAAAATCATTACAGGTTCTATAGACAATAAAAGTTAAATATATCAGTGTAAATTTTATGAAAATATAAAACTTATATTAAAAGAATACATCCCAGGGCACCGGGGTGGCTCAGTCAGTTAAAGCAGTCGACTCTTGATTTCGGCTCAGGTCGTGATATCAGGGTCCTGGGATGGAGCCCTGTGTTAGGCTCTGTGCTCAGTGGACAGTCTGCTTGAGGATTTTTCTCCTTCTCCCTCTGCCCCTCCCCCACGCGCGCATGCACACACACACTCACAAATAGAGAAATCTTTAAAAAAAAAACCAAAAAACAAAAACACATTCCTAGAAAAGCTCAATAAACCAAAACTAACAAAAGGAGAGAAAAAATACCAGGCTAAGATGTCCTTACAAGTAATTTTCTAAACATTTATGAAAATAACATGGATTACATTCTTCGAGAGATTAGAAAAGAATTATTTTCCAATTCATTTAATGAAGTCAGCATTACTCTGATAGAATATTTTACAACAATAACAACAACAAAAACAACAACAAATTACAGGGTAGTCTCTCTGAAACATAGATGCAAAATCCTAAATATAAGAAATGCAGTATTATATAAAAAGGATAAAACACAAGCAGACTGAAGTTGAGTTATTCTAGGAAGGCAAAGTGGATTTAATTGTAATTGTATCAACATAAATTATTCCATTAACATATAAAGGGAAATAATATGGTCATATCAATATATGCAGGAAAAAATGTGCTAGAATTCAACACTCATTCATGGAAAAAAACGCTCCTAACAGACTAAGAATAAAAGAAAACATCTTGAAAATGGTAAAATATCTACAAAGTCCTTCAGCAAACATCATATATCATAGTCAAATATTTAAGTGTTCCCTCCTGAGACCAGGAATGGGAAAAGGATGCCTGCAATTGCCACTGATGTTCTTCAGCATTCTACCAAAATTCTGGACAATGCAACATGAAACAATTTGTTTTAAATCCTTAGTAATAATAAGTAAATTTTGCTAAGTTGCTGGATAGATCATAAAAATCATTTTTATTTGTACATACTAAGACCAAAAGTTAGAATTTTGTTTTTTTTAAGATTTATTTGAGAGACAGAGAGAGAGAGAGAGAGAGAGAGAGAGAGAGAGAAAGAATGAGGGAGAGGGAGAAGCAGACTCCCCACTGAGCAGAGAGCCTGATGCAGAACTCGATCCCAGGACCCCAAGATCATGATCTGAGCTAAGGGAGGTGCTTAACCGGTTGGCTGAGCCTCCTAGAAGCCCCCCAAAGTTAGAATTTTTAAATACCATTAAAAACATTAAATATCAGGGTGACTTGGGTGGCTCAGTCATTAAGCATCTGCCTTCAGCTCAGGTCATGATCCCAGGGTCCTGGGATCCAGCCCCGTGTCGGGCTCTCTGCTCAGCGGGAAGTCTGCATCTCCCTCTCCCACTTTCCTCTGTTTGTGTTCCCTCCCTCGCTCTCTGTCAAATAAATAAATAAAATCCTAAAAAAAAAAAAGCATTAAATATCAAGTAGCTAGGAATAAATTTAACAACAGATAGGACTGACCTCTATACAGAAAACAATGAAATATTTCTAAGAAAACATTTTAAAAGACCTAAATATCAAAAATATATATACAAATATATCGAGTTTATAGGTTGTGGCAATGTCATTTATCCACAAGTTGATCTATAGATTCAATGCAATTTGAATCAAAATCCCCTTGAAAATATTTACAAAACTGACAAGCTGATTCTACAATTTATATGGAAATACAAAGGGACAAGTATAGGCAAGGCAATCTTAAAAGAAGAAGACTATTGGATGACTTACACTATTATCTATAAAGATATTTTAAAGCTAGAATAATGAGAAGTGTACATTTGACCTAAAGACAAACAGGCTAAAAAGGAGAATCCAGAAACACACACACACACAGTTATTTGATTTATGACACAGAGATCACGGCAAAGCAGTCTAAAAGGTACTGTTTTTTTTTTTTCAGTGAATAGTTCTGGGTCAATTTGATATATATCTGGAAAAAATAAACCTTTATCTTTACCTAAAACTATACATGACCATCAATTCCGTATGTTTTACAGCATGAAAAGTAAAATGAGTCTTCACACACACAAAAATATATACATATACAGGAAGCTATCTTTGTGAACTTGAAGTATTCAAAGATTTATGAAGTAGTAGGAGATATTCATAAATTGAACTTTCATCAAAATTTATCAATGGGAATATGAAAAGGCAGTCTGTAACAATGAAAACAATATTTCTAACATATCTGACAAGATTCATTTACAGGATGTATAAATACTCTTACAAATCAATATAAAAAATTAAACTCATTGGAGAAATGAGCAAATGAATTAAACAGGCATTTCACAAAATATTTAGGTGGACAATAAACATATGGAAAGCTGTTCAACATATTTTGCCGTGAAAATGCAAATCCAAACTACAATGGGATACCATTATACAGTCGTCAGAATAGCTAGGATTAAAAAGATAGTCAATGTCTGGGTGGCTCAGTCGGTTAAGCGACTGCCTTCGGCTCAGGTCATGATCCTGGAGTCCTGGGATCGAGTCCCGGGATCGAGTCCCGCCATCGGGCTTCCTGCTCAGCAGGGAGTCCGCTTCTCCCTCTGACCCTCCCCCTCTCATGCTCTCTCTCTCCCTCCCTCATTCTCTCTCTCAAATAAATAAATAAATAAAATCTTTAGGAAAAAAAAGATGGTCAATGTCAACTGTTAGTAACAATATAGAGTAACGAGAATTCTCATGCACTACTGTAACATGTTCACTTAACTTTTCCTTAGGATTTACTGAAGATACCCTACCATCTGGCAATTGTAGCCCTAAATGTATAGCTAAGTGAAATGTGCACACATGTGTACCAAGACATATACAAAAGATTACATAGAAACTTTTTTTTTTAGCATCTGAAATCATTTGTTGAAAGATCATTGCAGTTTACCATATAGAAGATTTGAAAGCAGATGAACAGAAGCATTATTGTAATAGCCCCAAACTGGATACAACCCAGACGGGGAAAAAAATCATGGTATAGTAATCGATGGAATACTATACATCAATGGAAAATAGATGAATTCATGCTACATGGAAAATACAGATGAATCTTGGAACATAAGAATGAGCAAAGAAAGTACAAAGTAGTAAACTTTGTATGAACATGTAATAATGTCATTTTTGACACTGCACACACTCAAACATTATGTCAAAACCAGACAAAACTAGTTAATGGTATTAACTACCAAGAGAATAGCTACTTATGAGGAAGACAGAGGAATATTTACTAAGAAGGGTAGGAAGGTATCTTATGGCATTCTGTTAATATTCTATTTCTTAATCTCAGTTATGCAGGGGAATGTAGACATGAACTTGGACAGCGATATTACAAGTATGGATTCTTATAATGGCTTCATGCATTCTTACATGAGAGCTAATCTGTGGAAGAATTCATGAGATCCATTGGGAGAATTTCCACTAGTGGGATGATTTTGTTTTCTCTTTTTTCATATGTCTGTCTCTAGAGAACTCTGGAATATATTCTCACATTTCAAACACTTCTCTGATAAATGGCATTATTGAGATTGTTCCCCACAGAAGACTAAAAACAATTAAAATTTTTCTAACACTGGGGATCACAATACCTCCACTTTCCCTCTGCATCTCATTACTATAAACAGTACTAGTTCACTCTATGTTGTGGCATATGTAAGTCACATATAAAGGGTACCTTTTTAATTAAAACATAATTTTTTGAATTGCATATTTTTTATTAAAAAAAGATGAAGGATGGTATAGCCATTATGGGAAACAGTATGGAAGTTCCTCTAAAAATTAAAAATAGAACTACCATATGCTCCAGCAATTCCACTTATGGGTATATATCTAAAGGAAATGAAATCAGGATCTCAGATATCTGCACACCCATGTTCACTACAGCATTATTTACAATAGCTAAGATACAAAAATAATTACATGGAATATATATTGTATCCTTATATAAGTCCCAAAAACCCCTAAAATTAGGTTTGCTTATTGCTTTGAATATTTATGTTGGACAAGCAATTACATTTATAAAATAAATTAATAGAAATGCATTCAGGAGGGGAAGAATGAAGGGGGGGAAATCGGAGGGGGAGACGAACCATGAGAGACTATGGACTCTGAGAAACAAACTGAGGGTTCTAGAGGGGAGGGGGGTAGGGGGATGGGTTAGCCTGGTGATGGGTATTAAAGAGGGCACATTCTGCATGGAGCACTGGGTGTTATGCACAAACAATGAATCATGGAACACTACATCAAAAACTAATGATGTAATGTATGGTGATTAACATAATAAAAAAAGAAATGCATTCATTCTTTTGTACAATATTTGTTCAGTGCTTATTACGTGCTAGCATCTTCATGCATGTTAATATTCTCTAACTCCCACAACAACCCTGAGGGGGAGGTTTTAGTCTCACAGGCATGTGAATATGGAAATTCAGAGAGAGCTAGATGACTTGCTCAAGGTCTAGTAGCTGCAGTGTGGATATAAAAATTGCAGACCCTGCATTCATCTCTCCAGCTTAAGAGACCTTATTCTTTCCATTATAATGCACACTCTCTTTGTGCTAAGAGTGAATGGAACAGAGGAGTACCCCAGGAAGATGTTATCAGGGAAAACTTCACAGAGTAGGTGAGTTCTTGCTTCCTTTTCTCTGCTCTTCACCATGTAAGGATACAAGTCAACAGCCCACAACTCAGAAGAGGGCCCTCAGCAGAACTCAACCATGATCTTAGACTTCCAGCCTACAGAACGGTGAGAGATAAGTTTCTGTTAATAAACGCCCCGCCCCCCCAGTCTATGGTATATTTGTTATAGTAGCCTGAACAGACTAAGACAGGCATCGTATCTGAAATTTAGTGTGAAAGGGAAGGCATCTGATTCAAGGCAGGGATGTCATCATAAAGAGCTAATCCATATTAAGGGCTTTGAATTTCACCCTGATGGTGAAAAACCAGATTCAGAAAGTCTCTTAAGTGATCAGCAACACATTAAATGACTGTACACTATTTCAATAATCAGGATATTGATTGCCTTTAAAAATGCTGATACACTACTACTATATCCAAGTATCAATGCATCATAATCATTCCAGTATACATACCACTCTTTTGTCCCTTATCCTCTTCATCATGATGGCTTAAACTATTTGCCTACTCCATGCCTAAAATGAACATGGAAGATTACTAACAACTCCATGGGCAATTAGCACTTTAAAATAATGATTAGGGTGCCTGGGTGCCTCAGTCAGTTAAGCGACCAACTCTTGATTTTGGCTCCGGTCATGAGATCGAGACCCACGTCGTCAGGCTCCATGCTCAGCAGGGAGTCTGCTTCAGATTCTCCTCCTCTCCCTCTGCGCCCCCCACACCAATAAATAAATAAATCTTAAAAAAATAATTTTTGATTGGGCCTTAATACTTTCAAATAATCCTAGTACTCTTTTTTCAGTCAGTTCTTTCTCCCACCTCTTTAGACTAGTATTCCAAACTTTTTCCCATCTCTTCAAACTTCCCACACCTCCTCTCCAATTCTCACTCTCAGCTGATAATTCTCCTTCCTATTTCACCAGAGATGTTGAAGAATTAGAAAAGAATTTCCAAATGCTCCCACCATCCACATATACCCACCTACCTACATCTGTGCCTATGTAGTCTGTGCCAAATTAGAGACATCTTTACAGCTAATTGTTCCCTATTTCTTCTACAGAAACAATTTGCTCTCTAATGGATCATTCTAATCAACATTAAAAAGAAAAATCGTTTCTCCAAATTAAAAATACACCCTTTGTGAGGCCATTTTTCTTTTATTTACAGAATTTGAAAGCATTGTATATAACGTGAGCCCAATCTCTTCCCTCCCATCCTTTCTAGAACCCACTTATATCAGGCATTTTTCATCCATTCACTCTCTAGATGGTCTCGTCCAATGTCCTGTCTTTAACATCCAAATGCTGATTTCCCAGTATATATGTCCAGAACACTTTCATGATCTCTAGACCTGTATGTCAAACTGCATCCTTAACATCAGTACTTGAATGTCTAATAGATGATTTAAACTTAATATAACCAAAACAAAGGCCCCGATATTCCCTTTAAATGAAGTCCTTCTGCAGTGTTTCTCATTTCAGATAATGGCAAATCTTCAAGTTGTTTATGCCAAAAAATTGTTCAGTCATCCCTGACTTCGTTCACTCTAACATCTCACATCTAATGTTGTAGGAAATTTTGTTGACTATAACCTCAAAATGCATCTAGGATCCAATCATTTATCACCATCCACAATGGTACCACACTAGCTCAAGCCAACAATCATCATTTCTTACTTGGATTATTACAATAGCCTTCAAATTGATTTCCTGGCCTCTGTTCTTGGAAGTCTTTTCTTTCTATACTCAATAAAACAGCTAGAGTAATCACATTAAATCTAAGGCAGAATAGGTTATTTCTCAGTTCAAAACCTGCAAAAGTAACCAATTTCCCATAAAGTAAAAGGTTAAGTCCTTACTAAATCCTACAAGAGCCTACGGGCCTCTATGTACTTTTTCAGCCTCATCTCCAACAACTCTTGCCATCCCTCACTACTCTCCAGCCACAGTGGCTTTCTTACTATGCTTTCATCACAATGAGCAAGCCCACACCTATGTGTCATTGCACTTCCTTTTCCCTTCCAGTTTTCTTCCCCCAGATACCTGTATGGCAATCTCCCTCATTTCATTCAGTTCTGTACTCAAAGGTCACCTGCTCAGGTCACCCGCTTCCAGTTAATGTAGAAATATGTAAAAAGAACATGGTTTGCACCCAAACAATTAAAAAGGGCCAGATAGGCTACAATATCATAGCTAAAAAGAAACAAAAGCAGGCAAAACAAAATGTCAGAAAGCTGAGATCCAAGAAATCTAAATGAAGTAAATTCCAGAAAAGGCAGGGCCCTTCATGGAGGAGAAGAGATCCACGATCGTTTTTGTCCATGGTGGAATGGTGGGGACAGAAAGTATTTTTCCATAGACTGGGACAAAAAGAAACTGACCCAAAGTTTAGTCAGTTGTAATGCCTACACATTGGCTGGGGTGAGAGACTAGAATTTCAAAGAGCCCCCAAAACAGACAGAGATTGCCTCTGTCTGCCAAATCTTTCCCAAGAGTCTTCACTGAGTACACGGAGGTGCTTTCACAAAAGCTAGGGTAATGGCAGGAAAGCGGAGAGAAATTCTTTCTAGCTACTCTAGTTCTTAGTAAATTTTAAGTAAGGCAATTGTTTTCTGAAGACTGCTGGTTGAGAAGCAGGGTAGAGAAAGACCCTAAGGTACAGAAAGCCTAGAGCAGGAATGAAGAGCAAAGAGAATTCTGCAGTTACCCTAAAAGCTGGTAGCCATGCTGGAGAGCAGAAAAAGATTTCCCACAGTCTGGAAAACACAAAGAGAGGAAAGCCATATTCATGGATAGAAAAACTCAACACTGAGATATTCATTCTCCCTGAATTTATCCATAGATTCAAACACAATCCCAATAAAAATTCCATCAGAAATTTTTGAAGAAATTGACAAGGTGACTCAAAATTTATTTTGAAAAGCAAAGGACCCAGAATAGCTGAAATAATTTTAAAGAAGAAAATTGAAGCAATTATTTGATTTTTAAAGACTTACTATAAAGATACAGTAATCAAGACATTGCAATACTAGTATAAGGATAGAAATAAAGGTCAATGGAACAAAACAAAAGGTAACAGAATTAGATCAACGTATTTTTCATCAATACACCAAGTAATTTTAATTAGGAGAGGAAAACTCTTTTCAGCAAATGGTACCAGAACACATGGTTATCTATATGGGCTTTGGTCTTACACTACAAATCACATTCCAAACATAAATCCCAGAATCATAAACCTTCTAGAAGAAAGCATAGAGCACTTTCCTGACTTTCATGTAGGTAAGATTTATTGACAAGTTAAAAAAAACACTAGTCTTAAGAAAATGTTTAAACAAAATGGGCTTCATCAAATTTCAATTTCCTATTCAACAAAAACAACACAAAATAGGCAAACCCCATACTGAGAAAAAGAAAATTCTTATAAAGACTCCTATTCAAAACACATAAAAAAAAAACTTCCAAAAATCAAAAACAAAAGCCAAACAAGGGGCACCTGGGTGGCTCAGTCTGTTAAGCATCTGACTCTTGATTTCGGCTCAGGTCATGATCTCACAGTGTTGTGAGATCGAGCCCCACATTGAGCTCCGCACTGGGCATGGAGCCTGCTTGAGATTCTCTCTCTCCCTCTGCCTCTCACCCCTCCTCCCATAAATAAATAAAAAAAAAAATTTTAAGATTTTATTTATTTGAGAGAGAGCAAGAGTGAGAGAGCACAAGCAGGGGGAGCAGCAAGAAGAGGGAGAGGCAGAAGCAGGCTCCCCGCTGAGCAGGGAGGCTGATGCAGGGCTCGATCCCAGGACCCTGGGATCATGACCCAAGCTGAAGGCAGATGCTTAACCGACTGAGCCACCCAGGCACCCCAAATAAATAATTTTTTTTAAAAGCCAAATAATACAATAAAAATTAGATCCTTCTTTTTAAACAAATGGTCAATAAATACATGGAAAGACATTCAACTTCATTAGTCATAAGGGAAATATAAATTAAAACCACAATGTCACTATACTCTATTGCAGCTGTAATAAAAATTATACACAATATCAAGTATTAGTGAGGATATATGTAGAACAAGTGGAATTCTCATGCATTGCTAATGAGAGCATAAAATGATGATTTTGGAAAACTATTTAGTAGTTAACCTGTAAAGTGAACTGCACATATACCCTACGATAAAGTAATTCAAGTTGTATTTACCCAAGAGAAATGAAAGCATGGGTCTACAAAAAAAAAAAAAAGAAAAAGAAAATTTATCATGATCAAGGCAGTCCTAGACATAAAAGCCTAAAACAGAAAGAATGCAAATGACCATCAACAGAATAGTGAGAGAAAAAAAAAAAATGATGAAAACCATGTTGGATGTCGCCATACAGCCATGTGAAATAACCAACTATTGCTACTTGCACAACTTGGAGAATCTTACCAACATTATATTGAGCAAAAGTAACAAGGCAAGTACACGTGCACACACACACTGCACAATTACACTACTATAAAGTCAAAGAAAAGGCAACACTAAGCTAGAGTGATCGAAATCACAACAGTGGCTGCTTATGGGAGCAGGGAGAAGGATCTACTGGTACTAGAAAAGAGAAACTTTATGGGGACATTGAAATGTTCTCCATCTTGCTTCAGATACTTGTATGTAGCATGAGCATATGCAATTGTCAAACATCTTAATTGTAAAACATTTTAATACTTGTAAGTTAAACTTCAATAAGTTAATCTGTTGTTTTTTTTCCTTGAACAACATATTCAAGATTTTAATGTCAGTACTTCATCACCCCCTTCCTCATTTATTTGCTTAGCCCTCAACTCCTCCAGATAGATTATATGTAATTACATATTCATTTTACATCCTCCCCTTGAATAGTCATTCCACGAGACAAGATAATATTGTTTTCTTCATTGATGTATCTGCAGGCTTAGAACGTTACCTGAGACATAGTAGGTGCTTAATAAATATTTGTGGAATAAGTGGATGGGTTCTCAATAAATAGAAATTTGTTAGAAAATATTACAATGAATTTGTAATGATATCCCTATGCAGCCCAAGAACAGGAGCACTTGGAGATGCTTCAGTAAAGGTCCTAGTGTTTTACTTATCATTGCCACACCCAGAATGGATAGACTGCATTTTCTTTTCCAGATACAAATGGCTACAATTTTTGTAGGCATCAATATCTCCAAGTGGCATAACTATTAAGTATTTATCTGTCAGTGAACTTTGGTTGAAGGACATGCATCAAAATTATGGGGTCAATTAAGGAAAATAACTCAAATTATCTCATGTTATATTGAATAAACAATTATAATTAACAATTATTCAAATAATGAGTTTGTAAATGCCTATGTGATATTTGCCTAAGGCCCCCAGAAAAAAAAAAATCAGTGATTAGCATTTATGCCAACTCATATGTCTGAATGAGAGAGGTAAGGGAAGGGAGACCAACCCTCAAGGGGTTGTTTCCTTCTAAAAGTTTCCCTTTGTTAGCTTTGAACCCATGAGAGCAAGAATATTTGTGCCTTTTCACATGGCTATCAATATGGAAGTGGTCCAGGATACCTCAATAGATCCCCTGGCAGTTAAAATCACAAACTTCCCTCTTAAGAACCACCTGTTATCCTGCCATCCAAGGTGCACCACTGTTAACATGTTGATATAAACATGCAAGATTGACAGGAAGTACATTTTATTGAAAATTCATACAAATATACACTAATGACCATAGTATTAATAGTCTGATTTTTGCCCCTTACTGTAACTTATTTTTTCTTTTTTAATTTTGTCGTTTTATTTATTCATTCATACTTTAAGAAACCTTGTGCTGGTGGGTAAAACTTATATGTGCATAACTTTATGTTCAGCTTAAGATTCAAAGCAGGCCCCAAGATCAGTACATTCCTCTTTTCTTTTTTTCTAATTTTTGTAACATACCCAGAGGGATGAGAAGGACTCCTGACAACAGCAGATGGGATTATTCTGGAATGTTGACTCTTCAAAGAGATGATACGATTTTTCTGAATCTCTTTTCTCGTGAGTAACAATTCTACTGATGATGTTACAAATCCAACAGTCAACATGGCCAGTGATACTGTGTTACTATAAAGAAGAGCACTCTGGGCTATTCCTGTTGAGAATACAAATCAAAATCCCACCCTATACACACAGTAACAAAGCTCTTCACTAGTAGTACAATTAAAGTGAAGAGTCCTATAGGCTTTGCTTTACAGAGGAAGTTTCTTCCTTTATATGATTAACATATGCTTCTATTAGAGATTTCCGTATCACAGTGCCTCTGGCAAAAACAATTAGGCTCAACGTTCCTCCTATACCACTTCTATTATAAATCTTGGCAACTGCAAAAAATGATCAGATGATTCTTCTAATATCCTGAAATTTCTCAGTTCCTTGACCTCTTCTCATCCAATGATGTAGTCTTCCACACAACCTAAATCACTCACTTCTGTGGACCAAAGATTTTGATAAAACTGACAACTGCAATCTCTCTATAATCTCAATTTCACTGTCTACCACGTCCTATCTTCCCAGGTTATTTCCTCTAGCACCAAGATTCCAACATATTCTAATCTCTACTTTTTCATGACTCTTTTGATGTCATTTCTCCTCTCCTTACGCCATTTATTAGTTCATTCAAATTTATGGTAAATCATAAAAAGAACTCCCTCACACACTCCGTAACTCCACCCCCCCCTCTTTACTCATAGTCTTCTTAGAGTAAAACTACAAAACTAGTTCAATCTAACCCTCCCTACAGAAATGCAGGAGAATATGGTTGGAGAGAGACCTATGCTGATTGGTCTCACTTAAAATTCATGCTCATTAATCTCAAGTGAGTCTTTAATGCTGCCACATAACTTTAATATACTTCCTACTCCTTTCTCTCCCAACTCTGAGAAAATGATTTCATAACTTTTTCTTCTCACCTCAAAACTCCCAATGACTACTTTGTCATCCTTTACAGTTAGCTGATGACTTTGCTTTCTATTTCACTAGTAACACTGAAGTAATCACAAAAGACATTCTAAAAAGCCACTGCAAATAAAATGCTCTGCCTGCAAGAGAAATTCCAGACCGCCCCCCCATCAAATCTACCCACCTGCCTACATATATACTCTATCATAAAAAAACACATCCTCTTCAACTTTTTCTCCAGTACTATGCTCATCCCTGACTTCTTCTAATACATATATATTTATATAAATATAAAAATATAAAAATATAAAATATATATTTATAAATGATATATTTATATCAACCTGTTAACAGTGGTACACCTTGGCCTACACACACACACATCCACACCCACACACTACCAGAATAGGGTCCATAACTCTAAACCAATATAACCTCATCAACATCTTGTTTTGAATATCTAACGGAATTCATAACATACACAAAAGTGAACTGCTGATCTGTTCCAACCTGCTCCAGCCATAGTCTTCCTTACCTCAGTTTACAGCAACATTTTCCTTTTTTGCTGCTGTACTGAAAAAAGCTCAGAGTCATCTCTGACTTGCCTACTTTTCTCTCACTCCATGTCAGTTTGTCAGGAAATCCTGGTGTTACGGGTTGAACCGTGTCCACCTCAAAAGATATGTTGAAGTCCTAACACCCACCCAGTACTGAAGAATGTGACCTTATTTGGAAAGAAGGCCACTGCAGAGATAATTAAGATGAGGCCATACTGGAGGAGGGCTGGGCTCCAATCCCATATGACTAATGTCCTTATAAGAAGATTTCCTTATAAAAAGATGGCCATATAAAGACACAGAGATACACAAGGAGAACACCATGTGATGACAAAGCCAGAAAACTGGGGTTCTGTAACTACAAGCCAAGGAAAACCAAAGACTGCCAACAAACCAGCAAACCACCAAAAGTTAGGACTAGGCAAGGAAGGATTGATCTCCTGTAGGTTTCCGAAGGAACATGGCCTTACAGATACCTTGCTTTTGAACTTCTAGCCTCCAAAACCATAAAACCATAAATTCTGTCATTTTAAGCCTCCCAGTTTATGGTACTCTGTTACAGCAGTCCTAGAAACTAATACAACTATTAATCTTTACATTCAAAATATTTATATAACCCCATCACTTTTTACTGTCTCCACAGCTACCTCATTATTCTAATGGGTCTTGTATGAATGTATCTAACGATATTAATATATTACTGGAAATGTTGCTTCTATATGAGAAGTCATTAAATTTTTCATGAACATCAATACCAAATAATCATGAATTCCATGCCAGCCAACAAAACCTAAACTTTTATCACAGAAAAAATAAGTTGAAGAATAAAAATCAAGTTTATAGGGACACCTAGGTAGCTCAGTTGGTTAAGTGCCTGACTTTTAGTTTTGGCTCAGGTCATGATCTCCGGGTCCTGGGATCGAGCCCTGCACTGGGCTCCGCACTCAGCATGGAGTCTGCTTGTCCCTGTTCCTCTGCTCCTTCTCCCACTCTTGTGCGCTCTCTCTCTTGCTCTCTCAAATAATAAATCTTTTACAAAAGTCAAGTTTATATAAGCAACACAAATTGCAATTTAAATTAATGTGCTTACACTAAGTGTAACACAGTGAAGGTTTGTTGTACTTGCCAAGGGAAGAAGTAAAATCTTGATGGTGGTTGGCGGAGAAGAGACAGACAGTGATTCTTCGCAAGGTGGTAAAAAGGCAGGTAATTGACTTCTAGGCAGCCAATCAGTAGCACACCCAGCAGAACGAGCTAATGCTGGAGAGTTATCTTTTGCTTTCCTCATCTTTTCCACTGCCTTTGTCATATTTGTCACATATTTTGCTTAATGCCTAAAGCTGTTCTCATTCTTCTGATTTTTGCACAATTTTCTTCACAAAGTTTCAACCATTTGGGAGTTCATAGTACTCTTGCACTCAAATTGCATTTAAAAAATAACACTGTAGCATAGAAAAATACCTTAGGGCAAAATAAAGGCTGAATATGAGAGCATTTTTAATTCCATAGAAAAAGCAAATGTGCACAGCAGACTAAAAAGCAGTAAAAGATGCTATTTCTTTACCCTATTCACATGCTGTACCTACACCAAGTAAAGCTTTTTGGGTTTATCTAAGTCTGGTACATGACTCAATTGTGTTCCATATATTCTGACTGGAAACTGTTGGTTGAGTAAATAAGTATGTCTGCCCGAAAATCTAATGGCAAATTGTCATTTCTTATCATGTATTTTTGGTGAAAAGCCTTTATGGCCCCAATTCAACAACCCCTCCCCCCAAAATACGCATCTAGAATAAATGTTTTTATATCTTTTTAAGGGCTGTTACGGCAAAATCATTAGCTGATTAAGCATCACGTGAGCTGAGTCTGTTTTGTTCAATGTCACCCACACATCATGTGACTCTTAATAGTATTTCTTTCTGACAAGTTCAGAGATCTTCAGACTCCCTGACACTAGCCAACAGCTGCTTCTCTCAGCAGAGTGCAGCTCTTTCTAGAGAAGAGTTAGATGAGATCAGGGTATTTCCAAACTATTCTTACCTTCTTCTTACAACAGTAAGGGAAGTTCAATCACACTCAAGGTAGCAAAGAACATAGGTATCAGGTCTTTAAGTTGCTTACGCTCTAATTACATAATAGAATACATCAACTTCTTTGAGGGCACACTCTCTGGTCCTGTGTCCCACTGGGCAACCCATCCATATCGATAGAGGTGTCAGACTTGGAAAATAAAAATACATGATGCCCAGCTAAATTGGATTTTCAGATGAACAGCAAATAATGAGACATGCAATAATTGGATGCAATATTTGGGATATACTTTTACCAAAAAAAGGTTTACCTGAATTTAGATTTAACTAAGTATCCTGTATTTTATCTTAGCAACCTTATTACTAGAGGATGAGACATCTATTAAAGAATCCCATTCCAGCTCACTAGAGTCTGCCAAACCACTTCAATAATTCCTCACATCACTCCCATGAGGCACATAATCCCCAATCACCAGGGGTTCTATAAATATACAATCCACTCAACACATATTTACAGAAACTTGTAGATCACTTACTAAGTGCTGGGCACTGGGGACACAGGATAAATAAAGCCTTCTTCCCATCCTGGGGAAGTGCACCCTCCAGAGGAAGAGGTAGACATGTAAACAAATACAAAACAGTGTGCTTGGAATAGCAACATTAACAGATTCTGAGGAGCAACGAAGAAAAAGAAAAAAAAAGAAGTACATAACAAATTATTTCTGAAACCATAACTAAGAGTCTCTGAGTTTATAAAAGTCTGTAATAATGAGAGAAACAGATGCATCCGACTTTTCTGTGAATGATATCCACGTCTAATTGTTAAAGCACCTCTCTGAATCTTTAAATGCTGGGATATTGCTGGAAAACCCAGGCCCTTGACTAAAGAAAATGACATTCGCCTGTGTTAAAGACAGATGGTTTAGGCCTCTTTAATCCATGCAATCTATCTAAATATATCTTTATTCTCAGTGTCTATGCACACTGCTGGTTTATGGTCCTTGGTTGGAATGTTAGCCAAGTCATTTTGTGCAAAAAAGGAACTGCGTAGGCTAAAGCTTGGATGAGCTCACTAGAAATTACTTTCTATTCTGGGTCTCTAAGCGACTGCAGTTTGGGGATCATAAAATAAGATGGCTTTGTCTTTGGTCACAGCCTGTGTAAGCTTTACATACAGAAAAAATAGAGAAGGTTGTGTAGACAATAGCTAGAGAGAAATAGAAAAAGAAAAGGCCTATGAAAGAAGTCCGTTGAAATCATTTTTAGTTCACTTACTGGCCACCTGGTAGTAACATCTTGAATTGATCAAGCCCTACTTACACAGGAAAATATATTTATATTGATTATCATTTACCTTGACAGCTTGAATTATACTTCCCTATTTCGGTATTAGATAAATACAGATTAGCGAAAATAATCTATAGACTACTTCTGTTCCAAAGATGTGACAACAAACAATGCTAAAATTATAGCAATACACACACTTTCAGTTGCTTTATTTTTTATTTGCAGTAATATGGAATTTTTAATAAGTGATCATTGATATTCATATTTCTATTATTAGTTGGGAATCTAGACTGTGTCATTTTCATCAGTCATAGTTAACACAGGGTCAAAATAACCTTCACCACAAGTCATTCTACAGAATGAAAGCATTACTATACAAACCTGGTAAACTTTTCTCATGCTCTCTCCTTGTCTGTACTTCTGTGTAATTCCTCTAGTAGAAGCACTCCTGTCCCAAGGGATTTAGGTTAGTTTTGGAGAGGTCACTGAAATCAATTTGGCACCAATTCCTATCTGCAATGTAGGAAATATTCCTTTAGGGACACCAAGGTGCTGCCAGGCATTCTGATCCCAGCCTGCCAAGAAACATTCAATAACTCAACAATATAGTACCAGCATCCTTTGAAGGGATGACAATTCAGTGAACTGCCTACTCAATCCAAATACTTATATGTCAAGGTCTCCAAAGCTAGCTCTTTCTCCTTATTATGACTCAGGCATCAAACTCCAATCTTGATGAGGCACTCTCCATCAGACCTGCACTTAAGACCACTGTGGCCATTAGGATTAAATACATCACCTGAATTCTAAATAAAAATTATCCAGTGTGTTGGACAAAACATCTCTTTGAAAGACTGTAAAACTGATATATCCTCATGGTCATGGACTGAAATATTTTTTTCTGGTACTTTTCTTCTCTATGGGTCATATCTATTTTTTTCTTTTCTGGACATAAGAATGAAGAAGCATGATCAAAAATACAAAATGCCAAGAAAACAATTTCAAATGTTTAACTTCCGAAAGACAGAAGCAATTTTAGTTTTTAAATCTTTACTAGAAAAATAATTCAGTGCCATTCATTCATTCAGTAAATGTTTATCTAATGTCTACTAAAATGGCAGGTATATTTTTTAATCCAAACAGTGAACAAAATAGACAAAGACTATTTTGTTAATGCAGGAAATATTACAGATGATAAATCATTGAACTAAAAGGATTCTAAAACAGTTTTACTATAAAAATCAAATATTCTGATGAATATAATTTATTATGTTCTGCATACCTAAAATAAGCTTGGGATTGACCAGATAGTATAGAAGATATTATCATTTATTGAAAAATTAGAAAAGACAAAAATAAAACCACCTGGGACCTTTAGGAGGAAGCAAGTTTATTAGTTTTACTATATAATGTTTTAGGTGGTACCTCTACTAGGATTCCTACTTTAACCCATTTGCCTCCCAATACCCTGGCTCCTAACTGGCTGGTTATGAAAATGGTCACATTTTCCCGTAATTTAATGGTATGTACTCTGTCACAAAAAAGGTAAAAGTGAGAAGCCTGAGTTGTAATTAAATGGGAACACATGACAAGGTAAATAAAAAAATGAGCATGATAACTTCAATAATTAGCTCAGGAGAAGCTACAGAAACAGTACGCTTGGAGATCTCTGGCTATGAATAAACAACTCAGGGACTGAATACATGACAGTAAAAAAAAAAAAAAAAAAAAAAAGATGAGAAATATTAAATGCAGGTGATGAAGTGGCCTCTTTGTAATTATATATGTATGACCTGAATATATGTTGGAGAAAGTAAAAAACATCATTTTCAGAGGGTTCAACGGCAGAAGCAAACACATCATGGTGATCAGTAAAGGTTTCCTAGAAGAATTCCATAGAAGAACTGGGATTCAAGAAAGGATAGAATGCTTCAGCAGAATTTGGGAAGAACAGAGAACTATTGAATAGAATGGTATAAGCTACATCATGTATGCAGGGAAGTAGAAGGTATGTTTAAAGCACAGGGAGTAGCCCATTTGGTGGGAGCACAGAGACAAGCAGGATAAAGCTATAAGTTAGAACTGAGAATCCTATTGCAAAGGACGCTGAGGCTGAGGGTAAACAGGGATTTTTTTTAAGTTGATATACAAAAAGGAACATTGAGATGATAGCCAAGTACCAGTATATAAGACTGCCTCTGTGGTGCTGGGAATTTATTCCAAGTTTTCAGTTTTACGTATGTAATGAATTTCCTGATTATACAAGAATAGGTCTAATACAGTCAAATGGTCTTTGACAAAGGAGAAAAGGCAACTTAATGGAGAAATGACAGTATTTTCAACAAATGGTGCTGGTACAATGGACGTCCACATGCAAATAATGAATCTGAACACACCTTACATTTTTCACAAAAATTAATTCAAAACAGATTACAAATCTAAATGTAAAAGGCAGAACTATAAAACTCCCAGAAGATTACAGAGGCTAGGCTTAACCCGTAGGGTCTTATGTATTACTGAGCCCCATTCAAGGGCTGGCCATGAGTACAGAAACAATAAGAGTCAAGATCCCCTCCCTTCTGCCCTAGAAGACAAAATCCTGAGAGGCAATAGTACAATGAAAATTCTTCAAGGAGATGTACATCTTAGTGGAACCCTGGATCAGCCTAGCTAATCTGAACACCCCACTTCAACAAAGCATCAGAAACTCCTGGAGGGTTCATCATTGTTTTCATTTGTTCATTTTGTCATTCATTTATTCAGTAATTATGTAGGCTTCTTGTTAAGTACCAATTCCAGTGCTATTGAGCAGATACAGCATTTCCTGAGGGAACTATCAAGTTAGTAAGCAAACTTGTAATAATGAAAATCAGACGTGAGGAGGGTTAATATAAGAGAAATATACAGGATACTGTGGAGTACAACCAAAAATGGAGTACCTGATCCACACTGGAGAAGTCATGGAAAGTTTCTCAGAGAAGAGCTGGACCTAGAGGATGAAACTGGAATGATGCTGGCAAGGAGGATGAGAAAGCTTCCTCCTGAGTAAGGAGCTGCACATAGGCCTAGGGGTAAGGACTAGCTAATGGCACACAATACGCCTGGCCCCTTCCTTCTGACTACAGCACAGAGAAAAGGCGACAAAGTAGCACAAGGGAAGGCTGAGGAAGCTGGCAGCCCCAGTCATAAAGGGCAACGTGCACCTTGATAAGCTTCTGAATGTTCTCCAAAGAGCAAGCCATTGAAGACTTCTGTGCAAGAAGGTGACATGATCTCGTCAAACAAAACAACAACAACAAAAACAAAACTTTCAAAAACAGTCTTGTAGAAGGGATTCAATGAAAGAGGAAGTAGATCTACACTTAGGACAGGAATACTATTTTTGAGATTAAGTCATCCAACACTCAAAAGGTTGAGCTCGCACCAATGTGATTCTGAAAACCATTCATTTGGCTGTATTTGAGTTAGAGTGAGAAATCAACCTGAATGGTTTTGTGGATGGAAACACCTGATCCCTGCAGAAACTCGTGGAGGAATCTCTGTATCCGGCAAAAGATATTCAGTGTCTTGGGCAACAGACACCTTCACAGTCTTCGGCAGTACCTTGTCTCTCTTGAACTGGGTCCTTCTAATGCTGACCTCCAGGTACCTCCTGCCTGCAGTAATTCCTCTTTTCTGAATTCAATCCCCATTTAGTTAAATGCCTGTCAGAATACCTGATTTTGATGATAGCCTGTGCCACATCCCAGAATGCTTTAAACTGAGCCATGATCTGGTCCCCCACATATATTAGAGTTTGAAAAACCTAAACCCTGTGAACATAAAACCACTGAGTTGGTATGAGGTATTAAATCACCAGCTGGGAGTACAAAAGCAGAGGGTTAAGAGTATTAAAATACAAACTAGCACCTTTTTGCAAGACAGATCTCCTTAAGACTCACCATTAATTATTGACAACAGGAGAGAGGAAGTTGGTGTCCCATTTGTCCCACAGCTAAAGAACAGATGCCTCAGTGCAGTCTCTAAACAAACAAACAACAAGCCCGCCAGTTCTACTGGTTCCAGGGAAAAAAATTTTTCAAGGAATTCCAGATTCCATAGTGCCCCTCATTTTTATCACTGACTTATAAGAAAACAAACCTAAATGAGGTACACATTAGCACACATTTAAAAATATTTCTGAAAGGTAAATTTCATTTTACTTAACTCAGGAACATATATTCCATTCTTATTCAGAGTTGCTTTATTAAAAGATTAAGAAGAACTGATGTTTAACAACTCACAGTATTGTGGGCAATGATTTTATAGCTTTCACAAATATGATACTGAAGTATACTTTGCAGGGAATCCTCCTCAATTAAATAGCACAGTCCAGGCGTGCTCTCTATGGAAGAGAAAAGGCTTCTATTTATTGCCTACTTTTTTTTTTAAAGATTTTATTTATTTATTCATGAGAGACAGAGGGGGAGAGAGAGAGAGAGAGAGAGAGAGAAAAGCAGAGGGAGAAGCAGGCTTCCCGCTGAGCAGGGAGCCCGATGTGGGACTCGATCCCAGGACCCTGGGATCGTGACCTGAGCCGAAGGCAGATGCCTAACCATCTGAGCCACCCAGGCACCCTATTGCCTACTCTTTTAAGAATACCTGTTTTCAGGGGGTGGGAAGAATCTGTGCCTGCAGTCTGCGTCCCCTGTTGGACTGCTTCCTGATTTAATTCCCAATGACATGGTTGAAGGCGGAAGCTGAAAATGATGCAAATGAACAGCTGTGGAGCATCCTGACAAACCTCTTACGTGGTTCCCAGGGAGATCCGTTTTTTAAATCCCGTTTCCTTCCCATTATTGTCCAAGCACTATCCTGTTAGGACTATCAGCTTTGGTACAACATAGACCCCTGAAATCAACTTCCACACCATCTAGTACCCACATAGTTCAAGCGTGTGCAACAGGCACAGCTCCTTCTATGGTTTTTCGGCTCATTTGTATTTCACATAAGGGACAGTTCTGTGGTTCTGTCTGCCTCATTCTCATGTACCAAAAAACAAAAGCATACCTCTGACTAAAAGTTGAAGAAAATGCTAAGATAAGGAGTGGTTGAGGTGCTGCAGGTCACAGAATCTAAAACAAAGCACAGTGTTGGGGGGCGGGGAACAGAAAATTCCAAGTAAAAAAGTGCCACAGGGCGCCTGGGTGAGCTCAGTCAGTTAACCGTCTGCCTTTGGCTCAGGTCATGATCCCAGGAATCTTGGGATGGAGTCCCGCTTCGGTCTCCCTGCTCAGCAGGAAGTCTGCTTCTCCCTCTACCCCTTCTCCGCTACTGGTGATCTCTCTCTCTCTCTGTCACACTCTCTCTCTCTCAAATAAATAAATAAAATCTTAAAAAAAAAGTGCCAGAGACATTCCAAAAAGCTAACCGTTATTAACATAAGAAATGTGCAGTGCTGGATCACAATTTATCAACATGTCAATTCTAGACCCTGCTCTGCACTCCACTGTCAACTAAGGGTCACAAACAGGCATTGAGCAACCATTTCCTGACGATGGCTTCAGACCCATCCTACATGCTGGGGACGCGGACACAGTCTCTGTCCTTGTGGCCCCAAAGTTAGGTGGGGTAGGACAAAGAATGGCCATCAGACTACAGTGTGAGAAGAATGAGAAAGATGAGGCAAGGCGTACGTTGCCCAGGAACAAAGTGTTCTTTATCCACTGGGCAGCTGTTGACCCCATCGCCCACGATCCATAATTATTAACACAAGAAACTGCATTACCACTCACTGAAGGATATTTGTGATTTCCTAATCTTCTGTTGTGCATTGGATAACCAAGCACAAGTAAGAATAAACAGTAACATGCCTGGTCAAGACATTTAAAATATTAAAACACTTTGAATTAAATAAGGAAAAATCACTGCATTTGCTAAATATTCTACTTTGGGTATTAGAACATGCTAATTCTTTAATCACATGTGTTTCTGTTTCTAATCACAGTGGGGGCACCTTGGGTATGAAATACGCAAAACCTTTAGCACCTTGCCAGGCACACAGTCGGTACTTGATAAACGGAGGCAATATTATTGAACTCTGAACCATTTTTTCATCATAACTCATCACCATAAAATAAGGGGACACATTTTACAAGCCACATAAGCAAATGTGCCTTCTTTATAGCTACTCCCCATATAGATAAATATTCATATTCCACATAGATAAAACTTGTTCCACTGCACCCACATCTGCTCCAAAACACATGGATGTCTTGGGTTGATTAAGTGTATTAGTGTCATAACAATAATTCACAGAAGGAACAATTTGAGATAACAGTGAATTATATTCTCCGAGCAAGAACCCTGAGATAAATCTAAGGGCTTCCAGTGTATGTGGTTTCTATTCCTAAATAACTGAAAGTTAGAGCAGTCATCCAACTGTGCAACAGTGGGCCTTTGATGGATTCAACCGAAGGCATCCATGTGCTTTGCAACAGATGTGGGTACAATACCAAGATTTTTTTTTATAGGGTGGTTACAAAGGGAAAGGAAATGTAAAACAGATTTTGACAGTCCTAAGCAAGGTTATAGGCTAAAAAGTCAGGCTTTGTCTTGAGAGAGGGAGATTTTTGAAATTCCTTTATCTCTTTATTTAGCAAATCAAGAGACAGGCCCAGGGAACTTCATCTAGGTTTAAGGAAGAAAAGGTTTCTTTTCCAGTTTGGAAATGGAAGGAAAGAATTCGAATTTTCTCAGTCTTCTCAGGGCAAGTGGACTGAGCACAATAAGGCAGAAGAAAGGTAAAAGAAAAATCAAAGGGATTATGTAGGACCAACATCTCCCCATTTCCCCCACCTATCCACCCCCAGTAATCACCATTCTACTATCTTCTATGGATTTGACTGTTTTCAATTCCATATATGAGATCATACAGGCTTTTTCTTTCTGTGTCCAGTATATTCACTATGTATGAGTATATCAAATCATCGTGTTGTAAACCTTAAATATACAATTTTTATTTAAAACATTTTTTAAAAGAGAAATTATGTAGGAACATTACCCCCTCATACTCAGGGAGGCTGAATCTCAATTTGCAGAGAAATATTTGGAAATAACCCATTTGTTGAGTCTCACAGATATCCCAATGGAGGAACATCAGGCTTTTCTCTTCTTTGAACTCCTCATAATTAATAACAATAGGTAACGTTCATAAAGCACTTGTAGTAGGCACTGTTATAAGTGCTTTAAATACAGTAACTCACTTAGTCCTTATAAGAACCATATGGGAATGTATCAATTGTATCCCCACTTTGCAGATAAGGAGACCGAAGCATGGAAAGATGAATTGCCCAAGGTCACTGTTAGTAAACGGAAGAAACAGAATTTAAAATATGTCATTCTGTCCCTTCATTAGGTTCACCTCTCGTTACTTTTCTTTCTGTGCTAGTTTTCTTCTCCTTTATGGGAGACGTATGCCTCCCATAATTTCTTCAACTGTACTCAAACCTCTTTGAGGTTTTACCTTTCATTTTTACACTTCCCACAGTGCATAGCGCAGTGCTACGATGACATGCACAGTTTTGGGACTGGAGTAATTACATCCTAATGTCAAGTATCCCCTTACTTATAGAAAAGGTAGCATCAGTTTGGACTTTATGCAAAAAGGGACCATCTCAAAATGGTGGTATAAAATACCCATCTATTGGGGCACCTGGGTGGTTCAGTCAGTTGAGCATCTGACTCTTGGTTTTGGCTCAGGTCATGATCTCAGGGTCGCGAGATGGAGCCCCTTGTTAGGCTCTGTGCTCAGCAGGGAGTCTGCTTGGGATTCTGTCTCCTCCCTCTCCCTCTGGCCCTCCCCCAGCTTGCATGTTCTCTTGCTCTAATCTTTTTTTAAGATTTTATTTGAAAGAGAGAAAGAAAGAGATAGAGAGAGCATATGAGTAGGGGGTGGGAAGAGGGAGAAGCAGGACTCCCGCTGAGCAGGGAGTCCAATGCGGGGCTCAATCCCAGAACTCCGGGACCATGACCTAAGCCGAAGGCAGACGCTTAACTGACTGACCCACCCAGGTGTTCCTAATAAATAAAATCTTTTAAAAAAATAAAAATAAAATACTCATCTATTGCCATAGCTTAAATACTGATACTGATATTGATCTTGAGAGAAGATCACAGTGTTGAGACTGAACAAATCTGCAGTAATACATGGCTACTTCCAGTAGTATGAACAGGATATTTGAAGGAAGCAATTCTGTTTATATAACTTAAACATTGCTAAGGATTTAGAACATAAAGAATGTATTTAAAATACCTCTGCAGGGGTGCCTGGGTTGCTTAGTCAGTTAAGCGTCTGCCTTGAGCTTGGGTCACGATTCCAGAGTTTTAGGATCGAGTCCTGTGTCGTGCTCCCTGCTCAGTGGGGAGCCTGCTTCCCTTTCTCCTTCCACCCCTCTCCCCTGCCCATGTTCTCTCTCATGCGCTCATGCACACTCTCTCTCTCTCTCTCTCTCTCTCTCCAGTAAATAAATAAAATCTTAAAAAAAAATAAGATACCTATGGAAACACTATGGGCTTTTCTACCTTAAATGCACAAGAGCAAGACCAAACCAAAGGGAAATAAGTGCAATGTGGGACACACAAACAAGGGAAGAGACTCTACCAAAATGCTTTCCAAGGCCATACTTCCTAAGGATTATCAGCAGTCCCTTAGTGGGAAGGAATTTTAGATGACAACGAGAACTTATCTACCTTATGTGGAGTTTGTGGCATATAACTATATACTTCAAATTTAATGGAATTCTCATTATAGTCTACATTGGGGTTGTACTCCTTCACATTGTAAGTTTTTTGTCATCTTTATGATGACCCAAGTTCAAAAGGACACTCAAATCACGTTAAGTATTAATTACTCAAATTTGAGGGGGGGAACACATCCAAAGAAGCCAAGCCCCTTTCAGAATTTCATCTTTTATCAGGGAATGGAACATATCTTCCCGGATATTCAATAAGCATCAATCAGTGCTTGGTATGGAGACTTGTTGAGAGCCCCTTGCTGGCCCTTTTCCCACAGCTCACCCTTTCCCATAGCTCACTCTTCTTCCCATTGTAGGACTCTACAATAATCTATTGCTAGAAACAACGTGTAGTAGAAGCTATGGTTGAAACTAAGGTCTCTTTCCTACTGCCTCAGTTACCAAGAGGTATTGAAGTAACAACAAGGTCACATTATTTCTTCATTTTAGCAGATAATAGGAGCTAAATTTTTATTTAAAAGTAGACTTGAAGTATCACATATATTAATTAACGGCACTTTCCATTGAAATAAGGTAAATGCTGTGGTCTCAGATAACAAATGAGGAGACAGAAAGAAATAGGCTTAGTTCCTTGCCCAAAGCCATTCTGTATGTCAGTGACAGCCACAGCTTTGACACTTTGCCCTAAGCTCAGTCTCCAAAGATGCATTTCTGATCTTTAATCATTACAAAGTTGCTGGAGAAGAAACACTGCACCTATTTCAAGATACTGAAACAATTACATAGAAAAACATTTTTTTTTTCCAGATACTGACATCTCCATTTAGAGCATCCAAACTCCTATTTTTCCCCAAAATGTATTGATCAACATTTGGTAGCATGACATTTCCTCATCTATATGAAAATGTTGTGACCATGCCCAAGGGCATGAACTGCATTTTCCCCAGTAATCACTCAATAGGCAGAGTTAGAACTCTTTCTAGTTTTAGAGAAGCAGAAGACTTTTTGCTAAACTCATATTGAACAGTAATTTCATCTAAGGCACTTAGCTCAGCAGCAGCTAGATTAAGATGCAAGTGAGGCCAGCATACTGGGTACAGTTCTTCTAAAGTTCACTTAACTTCACTATCAATACAAGTATCTCACCAAGTCACTTGGGGAGCTTTTAAGAAACACATTTCCATAGCCCGCCCTTGACCTAATTAGCCAGTAGCTCTGGTGGAAGGGCCTAGGAATCTCTATATTTACAAAGCACCCCACTACTTAGTGCCCCTACATTCGGACTAATTCCTAGTTTTCAACAAGTAGATCCTTAAATGTTGGTGGTTGGCTATAGGAATCCTACATGGGAGATGCAAACTGTCCTTGCTACTGACAAGACCACTCAAAGATTAAGTCTGAAATGTCATATGCATTTTGACTATGGGAAGAGACTCGGGAAAGGTCTTCATGGGAAAGGCAAGATATCATCCTTTCTGTGTTTGAAGAGTACTGCATTGTGCTTATGAGCAGTCTTCCAGCACAAGAATGTCTGGGTTCAAATTCTGGCTTTAAATCTTCCTAGCTTGCCCAAGGGGGCAAACCACTCAACCTCTCTCGTCTCTCTGAGTAGGTAATAGTACCTACTTCCTGGGGCTATAACATGACTTAAAGTTATTTACACATTCTAAGTACTTCAAAAATATTAGGTTCTATTGTATAGCACTTATACTCTCAAAAGGGTTTTGTATATATTCTATGGAATGGATTAAGGTCTATCATGCTCCACTACTGAGATGACCAAACTTACACAGAAGAAATGACTTTTGCCAGGTTACTCTGAAGATTCATGGTACAAATGACAGTAAGCCCAAGGCTCATGATTTCTAGCCTTTTCCTCTTCCTCACATACATATGGTTTCCCTTCACTCCCAACTCAATATATTCTTGGACTGCAAGTTATTACTACGTAGCCTAGAGCCCACAGGAAGAAGCAATTAGATTCCTTAATACAGGACTTTTCACGAGCATATACAGAAGAGAGTAGTTAAACTCCTGACAATAGGGCAAAGTTTCAGTTACGTGCAGAATTGAGAATTCAGATATGCACAAATACATATTTCCCAGCCATGTTAGATCCAATAAATGTTCTCAAGCTTCATTATGGAAGAAGAATCCCTCTGCTGCTAATCTACTGTGTGTGACAGCAACAACCTGTATGACAACAGCTGACAGATAGTTGGCCAAAATGATCAGCAAAACAGTCTTACGACTTTAGGTATTTTAGGAGGCTTTGAAACAAAAGTCTTGAAGAAACAGATCTCAAACGGCCCTGTGTGTCTAACTGATGACTTTTACCGAGAGACATCTGCAAAAGAAATCAGAGTTAATATACCTGTCTGCAAACTACACAGTGGCAGAACATCGACACTACTGTCTCCAGCATTGCTCCTGCCACTACAACTCACGCCACTGTCTTAAATAAGTGCCTGTTTTATGCCACGCAGAAACTGGCTGGATGCCAAGGAGGGTTGAACAGTTCAAATTTGTTCCATCTGAATAGAGTCTTACAGCAGCATAAGTTAGCCAATTATAGACCTCTCTCAGACTTACTCTATTGTCAACCCAGTGCTCCAGAGGACACTGAAATCACTGGATGTGCCACCATACAGACTTCTGCCCAATTAACTGGGGACAAGCGGGCTGGCAGAAATGCTTGCCTCAGTGGGGCAAGAGGCCAGCATGAGCCTGGGCTGCGTGCTGGGAAGGCTGAGCAGTAAAGGATGAACGGAGTTATTGATTCATTTTATTTTTAGATACTTTAAAGAACACTCAATCTAGTTAATCAAGATTAATTAAGATGTTATAATTAGCAAGAAAAGTACAGACCAATGTTTTCCTCCAGGTGCACATGGGCATACATCTAACCAAAGAGAATCAGAACCGCACTTGTCAACAGACATTTTTAAACTATAAAATGGTTGCCAGTGTAAGTTTATATACAGGCTACCATGAATACCCCTTCAATCTTATATAACAGTTATTATAAAACTACAGAAAACTCTTGTTATTGTTAGCTTTCAATTTATTTATCTAGAATATTCTTACTTCATCTTACATTTAAAAACCACAGTATAAAAAAAACTTCACCTCCAGCCTGCACGCCCACACATACACATATGTAAAACACTTAGAAATGCAACATTAACAGATGTGTCAACATATACGACAGAGAAACAAAGCAAGGACTCAAGACTGATCGGTGTTAAATAGGTGGGAAGAGGTGAATAGAAAAAAAAAAAGTCTCATTTGTTAAAGATGAATGTGCCCAAAAGATTGTCAAAAAACCTAAACTTATTCCCACAGACCACTTTTCTACATAGCTCCACTGACAGTCTTCAAAGGTCTAAATGGATCAAACAGAACAGGACTAAAAGGAAATGGAATTCATTATTTTGTTCAAAGGAAATGGAGAGTAAACAATACTAAAGGCAAATGTAAGGGTGATCAGTAAAAGAGAAAGCATCATCTAATTATGCGAGTCAAGATCGGAGGGAGGACATGAGGGAGAGAGAAGCCACATGGGGTCCCCTGCTGCTTTTCTGCCACTTCCACACCAGTGGGACAGCAGTGTGGCCAGCAACACCTCTTCTACCGCAACCCCAAATAAATTCACACACCTGACAGACACACTGAATTGCTAATCAAGTGCTATTGGAAGTTACAGAAAATCAAGCATTCCAGTTCAGATAGCCAAGTTTGCTCAGCAGGACCTTTTCAAAGGCTGCAAGCCAATCCGTAAATGAGTGAGGAGACGTACAATCTTTGACTGGACCGAGTCATTTACATCCTGGTTTCTGTGCTTCAGATCTCTGGTTAGTAATATACAATATAAACTCAGGCCAACTCAGTATGTCAGCATGGCTGATACCTTCAACGGAAACTAAGTATGCTGTAGTATGACCTATCAAGAAAAAGGTACCTCTCCATGAGCTTAGAAAAGGGTCCCATTGCAATTCACTTCTAAAATAAGATGGGGTAAAATAAGATACAGGCAAAACATATATACCTGCTTTAATGGCAGTAAATATTTTGGAATTGCAGCTTACAAATGAGCACAGAAATTAACTACAGTTCTAAAAGAGCCAAAAGGAAAAAAAAAAAGAAACAATTATTTGAGTGGCCAGAAGCCACCATGGCACTTCTGTAAGGGCTTTTAATCATGACCCCAGTCATAAGGAGGAAGAGAACAAACATTCATTTAGGACCTTCTCTATCTCCAACAGCAAGGGTTCAGTGAATGGTTGTTACTACTTCATCATTACTTTTATGATCTCATCAGTCCTTACAGTCACACTGTAAAGCGGTAGGTATAATTATCAGACTCATTTTTAGATCAACTGTAGAGGCTCAGTTTAAGTGACATAACTAAGTATTACAGCTAGGAAACTGCAAAGTCCAGGCCTATCTGGTGCCAATTCTCTTTTACACACACACTGTTGCTTTCCCAACAGTCTCAAATAAGGTTCATTTTATCCAATGCAAAACATCAGAAAGATAAAATAATGGCTCTGCGGTAGGCAGAATAACCCTCCCCACCCCTGCCAAAAGATGGCCATTAATCCTAATTAATCCCCAGAACCTGTGGGTATATTTGTTTACATGCGCAAAAGGGAATTAAGGTTGTTAATAATCAAATGACCTTGAGACGGGGAGATTATCTTGGATTATCTGGGATGTCCTAATGTAATCAAAAGCAGGAAGACACCCCCCCAAAAAAGGGACAAGCAGAAAAATGGCAATGATAAAGAATCAAGTGGTCTTTGCTAGTTTTGAAGATGGTAAGGGGCTGCAAACCCAGGAATGAAGGCGGTTTCTAGAAGCTAGAAAAGGCAAGGAGTCAGATACTCCAATGGAAACTCCAGAAAGAAAGCAGCCCCAATGACACCTTGGTATTAGCCCACTGAGATCCACTTTGGACTTCTAACTTCTAAGGCTATAAAATAGATTTTTTCGTTGTTTTAAACTACTAAATTTGTAGTAACTTGCTATAGCAGCAATAGGAAAGACTGATTGTATTACTAAGTCACCTGAAAATGAAACAGACCATATAAAATGACATATGCTAAATTTCTATTGAACTGATAGCTTATACAACTGACCAGAATTAAACTACTAGCAAAAAAAATTTTGACTAAGTTAATCAATATTTATAAAAATACATTACATACCTTTGCATATAAATTGTTCTCATAAAATTCATTAGCAGTTTACTTACATTCATATTTGAAACAGGAAACTGAATCCCAGGAAACTTAAGCACTTATAAACATGTAAAAATATGATCAACCTCACTCATGTTCAGAGAAATGAACATTGAAACAAGATGATTATTTTTATGAAGTCTCTGAGAAGAAAAAGTAAGTTTGATAAACCAAGTCCTGGCAAATCCTACCACAGTGTCTTAAGTTATTATCTTTACAGTTTTGGAGGTGATTAAGTTTGAAATGAGTCTTACGAAGGCTAAAATAAGGGGCACCTGGGTGGCTCAGTTGTCAAGTGTCTGCCTTCAGCTCGGGTCATGTCCCCAGGGTCCTGGGATCGAGCCCCACATCGGGCTCCCTACTCAGCCAGAAGCCTGCTTCTCCCTCTCCCACTCCCCCTGCTTGTGTTCCCTCTCTAGCTGTGTGTCTCTGTCAAATGAAGAAAATCTTTTTTTAAAAAAACGAAGGCTAAAATAAAATCATAGTGGCTGCAGGGATGGACATTCCAGGAGGAGAGAATCCCTTTCCTTGCTTTTTCCAAACCTTCTAAAGACTACCCACACTCTGTTTGGTTCATGGCCCCTTCCTTGAATCACGTCTTCACACTTCTTACTCGGGTTTCAATCTACTCTGACTCTGATCTTCTCCCCCCGCCCCTTATCTTTATTATTTGCTTTTTACATATTCTTGAAATGTATTTTTTTATATCTTCTTGATATGTTTTACAAGATATATATTGAGATAATTTTTACCCATCTTTGACTTGCCTTTTCAATATCTTAATGATGCCTTTCATTAATGTGAATTTAAAATTTTATTAGGTCCAGAGCTCATCATGTAACTCTTTTATGATTATTGCTTTCTGTATTCCAAGGAATATTTTCTTGTCCAAAGTGACAAAGGTATCCCCCCTAAAGTTGTGTTCTAGGATCTTCATATGTAACTCTCATTTTTATTATGTTTGCAATTCATTTCAAGTTAACGTTTGTGTACAATGTGATCTAGGACTGGTATTTTTTTCATCAGTATCTAGTTGAGCCAGCAACCATTCCTTAAAAACACTGTCCTCTCCTATTGAACTGCATTGGTGCCTCTATCAAAAAATATTTGACTGGGGTGCCTGGGTGATTCAGTCGTTAAGCATCTGCCTTAGGCTAAGTTCATGATCCCAGGGTCCTGGGATCGAGCCCCACATCGGGCTCCCTGCTCCGTGGGAGGCCTGCTTCTCCCTCTCCCACTCCCCCTGCTCGTGTTCTCTCTCTCGCTGTGTCTCTGTTAAATAAATAAATAAAATCTTTAGTGTGTGTGTGTGTGTGTGTGTGTGTGTGTGTGTGTGTGTGTATGACCATACATGTAAGGGCCTATTCATGGACTCTGTTTCACCCATCTATTTGGCTGCCCTTTATGTCAATACATAGCTACCACTACTACAAATACTACCACCATCCCTACCACTTCTATTTTAACTACTCTAGATTTTAAGTCTTAATTAGTACAAATCCTCCAAACCTGTAATTTTCCAAGTTTGTTTTATCCTGTTTTTTTTTACATTCACACATAAACATCACCGTAATCTTGACCATTTCTACCAAGGCAAGCGTTGGGGTTTGGACTGTAATTGCAGTTAATCTATTGGTCACTCTGTGATTGACAAATTAAAAGTAATTCATCTCTAATGCATGAATACAATATATGTATTTATGTAAATTTTTTTTTTTAAAGATTTTATTTATTCATTTGACAGACAGAAACATAGCGAAAGAAGGAACACAAGCAGGGGGAGAGGGAGAGGGAGAAGCAGGCCCCTGGCGGAGCAGGAAGCCCGACGCGGGGCTCAATCCCAGGACCCCAGGATCATGACCCGAGCCGAAGGCAGACGCCCAATGACTGAACCACCCAGGAACCCCTGTAAATTTTCATTTATTTTTCTGTTTAATGTTTGCTAGTTTTGGGGTAGAGGCCTTACACATTTTTTTGGTCAGATTTATCCCAAAGTATTTTGGTTTTTGAAGATATAGCATCAATAGTATTTTAAGGTATCATTTTCAATTGTTAATTATGAGTAAAGAACATATTATTACATGCTGACCTTCTCTCCTAAAATCCTACATAGTTCCCCAAATGTTGGATCTAACGCTTTGAATTTTCAATATACAAAATCATATGGTCTGAAGAGAGGTATACTTTCTCTTGCCCAATAGTTCTGCCTTTCATTTTATTATTTCCTTAGTTTAGGCTAACACCTCCAATACAAAGCCGAATGGAAATAGAGTGTTTCTCAAGTATGGTTTGCTATGAGATTTTTTTTATAAATGTACTTTATCAAGTTGCAAAAATATCCTTCTATTCAGACAGTATTGGTCTTTCATGAAAGGGTTTTGGATATCGATTTTTTTTAATATCTATTAATAGGACCATATTTCTTGGGTTTATTTTGTTAACGTGATGAATTAAGTTTCATACATTGTTTTTACTGCTGGATTTGATTTAACTAATATTTAATTAAAAGTTTTTGCATCTATATTACTGAACGATGAAGAGTCTAATTTTCTCTACTTATCCTTCTCAAGTTTCAGTATTATGGCTACACTGACCTCATTACAACTTAGAAAGTGTTCTCTCAAGTATGTAAAAATGGTATTATTTCTTTCATATTTTTTAAAGATTTTATTTATTTGTCAGAGAGACAGAGAGAAAGCACAAGAAGGGGGGATGGCAGGCAAAGGGAGAAGCAGGCTTCCCGCTGAGCAAGGAGCCTGATGCAGGACTCGATCCCAGGACCCTGGGATCATGACCTGAGCCAAAGGTAAATACTTAACAGACTGAGCCACCCAGGCATCCCTTCCTTCATATACTCAATAGAATTATGCAGCTATGCCACTGGACCAAATGATATAGTAAACTTTTTAACTATTTCTCTATGTGTCAGTTTTGGTAACGAGAGAGAAAAAAAAAATACCAGGCAGGACAAATGAGAAACAGAAAACGATATCTACTTTCCTTATCTCATTTTATGTGCCTTGAAACCAAAATCTAACTGACATTTTTAAACAGAAAAAGTACAGGCCAATCATACTCATGAACATCAATCTAAAAATTATAAAAAAAAAACAGCAAAGCAATTTCAGTAATAAAAAATATGTCATGACCTAGTCAGGATAATTCCAGGAAAGGAATACAAGTTTGGTTTAACATTACATAATTAATTTTGTTCACCACACTAATAGATTAAATTGAAAAATGATTACCTCAAATATAGAAAAATTAATTTTTAGCTCATTTATAATTAAAACAAAACTTTTAACCAAGGAATGAAAGAGATCTGCCTTAATACAACAAAGTGCATCTACAAAAACCTTAAAGCAGGAGCACCTGGGTGGTTCAGTCAGTTAAGCATCCGGCTCTTCATCTCAGGTCTTGATCTCAGGTTTGTGAGTTCAAGTCCTGCATGTTTAAAAATTAAAAAAAAAAAAAAAGAAATGAAAAAAAAAAAAAAAAAAAAAAAGGAAAGGGAAGGAAACAAACAAAATGAAAAGGAAAAGGAAACCAGCAGAATGGGAGAAAATATTTGCAAAGTATACGTCTGATAAGGGGTTAATATCCAAAACATGAAGAACTCTTACAACTCCACGCCAAAAAAAAAAAAAAATTCTGATTAAAAAATAGACAGAGGACCTCAATAGACATTTTTTCAAAGACAACATCCAGATGGCCAACAGACACATGAAAAGATGCTCAACATCACTCATCATCAGGGAAATGCAAATCAAAACCACAGTAAGATATCCCCTCACACCTGTCAGAATGGCTAAAATCAACAACACAAGAAACAAGAGGCATTGGTGAGGATGTGAAGAGGAACCCTCTGGCACTGTTGGTGGGAATGCAAACTGGTACAGCCACTGTAGACAGAAAGTTAAAAGTAGAACTTACCCTATGGTCCAGCAATCACACTACTAGGTATTTACCTAAAAAATACAAAAGACCAATTCAAAGGGATATATGCACCCCGATGTTTACAGCAGCATTATCTACAATAGCCAAATCATGGACACAGCCTACGTGTCCATCAACTGATGAATGGATAAAGAAGGGATGATACACCCATACACACACACACAGACCCCCCCCAGAATATTACTTAGCCATCAAAAAGAATGAAATCTTGCCATTTGCAACAACATGGATGGAGCTAGAGAGTATTATGCTAAGTGAAGTCAGTCAGAGAAAGACAAATACCATAGGATTTCACTCATATGTGGAATTTAAGAAACAAAACAAATGAGCAAAGGGGAAAAAAAAGGCAAACCAAGAGATTCTTAAGTGTAGAGAACAAACATGGTTACCAGAGAGGAGGTAGGTGGGGGTATGGGTGAAACAGGTGATGAGGATTAAGGAGTGCACTTGTCCTGATGAGCACTGGGTGATTTATGGAAGTGTTGAGCCACTGTATTGTGCACGTGAAACTAATATTACACTGTATGTTAACTAAGTGGAATTTACATAAAAACTTTAAAAACATGGTAATATCACATTTCCCAAAAAAGAAAACAGACAAGAGATAAATTCCGGAGATGATATGGAGAAACTCCTTCGTTTTCAATCTTAGCTTTGCCATTTACAAACTATGTCATTTTATGCTACCTGATTTATCTTCTGTTTTACTCAACTACATAAAGGAGATAATGGTAATATGTATCTCATGGATTATTGCTAATACATACATCAAACATTTAATACCATGCCTAGTGCCTAAGAGCTCAGTTATCAATACCTTATATATTATGCTGTAGCAAAAATTACCTTCCCCTAAATTAGATGGATTAAAAATGTAAACATTAAAAACAAAGCTTTAAAACAGAATATAGGACTTTTTGATGGGAATGGAATTCTTCAATAAAATGCAAAAAGCATAAAAAATATTGATAAAATTTCAGTCCACTAGAACCATATTTCTGTATGAAAATCAATAGCATAACAAAATTTAAAGAGAGACAGCAGCCTTTAAGAGGACATTATAAACTAGGAAAGGTTATGAAATTTTCTACAAAACAGAGATAAAGCCAATCAACCCAATAGGTAAATAAGTAAAGGATATGGCCATGCAGTTCATACAACTCAGACATGAAAGTGACAATTAAACAACAGTAATACACTATTTCACACATAACTTCATTTCGTTTCAAATGATGGATCTTTAACAAATTGATGATCATAAAGGCATGTTTAAAGAAATGCAGGGAAATGACAAAAACCAGTAAAATGCTGTTGAGTTTTATACTTTAAAAAAGAAGACTTAAAACAATATAAATGGGTTTCAGTAAGATATTGTATGAACTGTGGTATACACTTTGTTTTATATTATACAACAATTAAAATCTATCTTCTCTTACATATAAACATTACATATTTATATGTGTTACTTTTTTGTTGAAATATAGTTCACAAAATTGTGCAAATCTAAGGTGTACATGTTAGTCTGATACATAATTAGCATCACATAATTATCATTTCTTCCTGGTGGCTGGAATAATTAGTCTCTTAGCAAATCTGATTCTAACAGGACACTTATGTATAAACATAAATAATATACTAGAATGGTCTATAAATACATAATACGATACAGGCACGGATCACACAGACGCGTCATAGGAGTATGGGAAATCGGAAAGAGAAGGGAAACCAGGGAATTGTCCAGGTTTATAACATTACTTTTTTATCTTTTCAATCATTTCAAACTAGATGTTAAAAAGTAAAATGTCATTTTTAGGAAGAGAACTGAAGGATCATGAAGAGTTTTCTATGTTTTATGTCAAAAGACTCTGCAGTATTTGATTTACTATGTTATTTTGATTAAATAAATTTTAGACCGGAACAAAAATAAAATTTAAGAAATAGGAACTTCGGCTTGAGCCATAATGGAGTAGTAACAGGAACCAGCTGAACTCACCTTAAACAACTAAAATACAAGACAAAAATGAGTACACACTGTATGATTCAATTTGTATAGATTCTTACAAAATGTAATCTATAGTGACAGAGAGCAAGCAGATCAGTGATTGCCTAGGGATGAGAATGGAGGCAGGCTGGAAGACAAACAGACTTGAAAACACTTAGGAGACTGAAAACACCGGTTATCTTCACCATGGTGATGACTTCATGGGGGCAGATGTATGTCAAAATTCATCAAAGCATATACTATAAATTATTAGTTATGTTAATTATACCTCAGTAAAGTTATTTAATAGGTAAGCTATCTGATTTTACCCTTTCTATACATCCAATCCTTAATTTTGCATAGTGGGGATTATAAAACTAATACCTACCATGTAGGACCATTTTGAATTAAAATTTAGATATTTTTCTAGGTATTTCATACATACTAAGATACAGTAAACGCTAATAAATTCTTACTATTACATACTAGATGTTGGCACATATTATCTCATTTAATCTCAAATTACCCTAATATTTCTGTAAGAGAGGCATATGTATGCTCATTTGACAGACGACATGACAGAAGTTCAAATCAATGAAGTGAAGTAGCTAGTTCCACAGCTCACATTTGGCAAAACCGCAATTTGAATATAGACCCACCTGACTACAAACCCCTTGGCTAGTCTCCATGGCATATTATCAATATGTTTATTGATGTCCTACTGTTCAATACTTTTACCTGAAACATAAATCAGTATTTGTAATTTCTCCAACTGACTATCACACAGGCATGGTGCAGGACATTGTTGATGGCCAAAATCCCTAAGCCCAGCATTTCCACAGTTGTCATGTAAAGATAGCCCTTGGTCATAAACACAGGACAGATATTCTTGCCTCCAAACCCTGGGAAAGGCCAGACACTACAGTGATGGGAACTGGAAGTACTTCCTTTTATCTGCTTGTAATCCTGTACCTGGTGCTCTAAGAGCTTAAAAGTCTGTTTAGTTGTTTTTTTTTCCCTAGAATCATGCCATAGATCCCAACAATCTTGGTTACTGAAGGCCTCGTCACTGGATAAATTAGGTTTTACGGATGTCTGTAAAACATTTATCTTCTTGCTTATATCAACAGTACTTGTTCTGTGCAAAGGCATAGATCTTATATCATTTATATTTTAAAATCAACTAACTCCGTGTTGTTTTGGTTGTTACTAGTAACATTCATTCCATATTCACTCAACAAATAATGAAGCACTTACGATTTGTATTTACGATGTTGAATAAGATCTATTCCCTGATCTCACTGAGCTTATAGTCTAGGGCAGTATATATGATTTAAGGACTGCTAGCATCAGTTATTTGAGTGCTTATTAAAATGTATGATTCTAGGCCTCACCCAGACCTACAGTATCAGAATCTCTAGGGATGGGCCTCAAGCATCTACATATCTACGTGCTGGTAATAGCTCTCAAGTGATGCTGATGTAGGGCAAAGCCTATGGGTTAATGTCAAATTCATAAAACATCCCAGCACTGGATCAAATACTAGCCCTTACAGCTGCAAGATAACTTGGTAATCTTCTGGTGTCTCAAAACTTTATTTTACACATGAGGATCTGGAAATCAAAACAGTAGCTTGTCCAAAGTCACCTCTCCTCTGGGCACAACCACCACTGTAACGTCAGTCTCCTCGTCATGCTAAGTTCACTACATATTTCACTGGCCTAACTGGCTTAGTTTTGAAAGTGGAAAAAGTAAACTATTAATAATTCCAGTGGGACAACAGATATAAAATGGAATTTTTCTGGGCAAATGAAGACCTAGCACCACCTTTCCTTATCCCCAAGGTTTCATAATTCTATATTCACATATAGGTTAACCTACCCTCAAATGTCTTCCTTCTTTTAGAATCAGTTTCTCATGCATAGCCATTTATAAGTTCCCCCACTGGCACCTCCTGCACATTTGAACTTAGTGGAAATGTATTTATTTCTCCTCTTCTAACAAAGGAGAGATGGGACCTTTACCTTCCCAGGTCACATTAGGGCTTTATGGTAGAATACAGGTTTTGAGTTCAGGCTATGGAATCTTACAGACCTGAGTTTAGATCACAGCTCTAGCAGATAGATGTGTGACCTTGAGAAACCTACTTCATCTTTCTGTGACTCAGTTTCCCCACTGAAAAATGAATTATTCAGAGTGTTAAATAAGTTAATGCAACCAAAGTGATCAGAAGAGGGGTGCCTGGCTGGCTCAGTTGGTAGAGCATGTGACTCCTGATCTCGGGGTGGGGAGGTCGAGCCCCACGTTGGAGGTAGGGTTACTTAAAATAATAAGTAAAAACAATAAAGTGATAAGAATATACAGCACATGGTGAGCACTCAGGTTGTCTTCCTCATTATTGCTATGAATAAAACTTGCCACACTGATATTTTTTTTAAAGATTTTATTTATTTGAGAGAGAGAGAGAGAGAGAGAGAGAGAGAGAGAGAGAGAGAGAGAGAGAAACAGCACGAGAGGGGAGAAGATCAGAGGGAGAAGCAGGCTCCCCGCTGAGCTGGGAGCCCAATGTGGGACTTGATCCCAGGACTCCGGGATCATGACCTGAGCCAAAGGCAGTCGCTTAACCAACTGAGCCACCCAGGCACCCGCCACACTGATATTTTAAAACATTTTTTAAACAATAGGTATATGCAGAAAGACTAATTAGAACATCATATACTTTAGGACAGAGGTTGTTATTTGCATTCTCTCCATGGTTTCAAATCAGGCCAACCCAAGGTTGAATACTGACTTAACCGTTATATGTCCCTAGTCAAGTTACTTCACCACACTACCACCTTAGTTTTCTCAACCAAAAAACAGTAATAAGTCTACTAACAGTCTTACAGTCATGTTGTCATGTTTAAAAATCATCAGTACAAGTGATTTCCAGAGAACCGTGGATAGTAGGCACACAATAAATATCAGATCCCATGGGGCACCTGAGTGGTAGAGTCAGTTAAGCATCCAACTCCTGATTTCGGCCCAGATCATGATCTCGGGGTTGTGAGACTGAGCCCCACAATGGGCTCCGTGCTGGGCATGGAGCCTGCTTAAGAGTCTCTCTCCCTCTCTCTCCCCAACCTTCTCCAACCCCTATGCATGCTGGCTCTTGCTTACTCTCTCTAAAAGAAAAAAAAAAAAAAACTATCCCATTACTGTTAATAATTTTATTACAGATCATCAATACTTATTTGATTGGTTTTAAAATAAAGGAGAATTACAAAGGACACAAAGCTTAGAATGTTTGATAAATATTCAAAATCTAACAGGCTGGTGGCTTTTGCACACACATTTATGCTGCTACATTTTCATAAATCCAACTCCTGGCTTGCCCATTCCAAAATTTTTAAGTAAAACTGGACAAAAACATAGTAATCAGAACGTATTACTCAAAATAAAATAGCTAAATGTTCACCCTTATATGTGCTGGGATTTCTTGTCTTTTTGGTATGGCTGATATATCTTACATTTTAGAAGTACAAACCGAAAGTGTGTTCTTCTAAAAACTACTCATCCTTTTATAACACTGGATATCAAAATAATATACTTGCAACCAACTTTCTATCCTCTAAATATTTTAGCAACACCAGTGCGATAATGAAAACTTAACTAGAAATTATAAATTTTTGAAATGTGCATTTTGTTAAATTTAACTACAACCCAAGGTCAATGAATGAGATCATTAACAAGCCCTCACTACTTAGCAGTGACCTCTAATGATATTCATTTTAAATTTGCCTTTGGGGATTTTAATTGTTCTTATGCAGCTGTGGTTCCTCATTATTTGAATATCATACATGTCATTGTAAACATTAAAAATCTCATTCAGAGGAATATTTCAAAGTGACATTAAAATGAGGCCATGTATTTGAGGGCACTGGGATGGTACACTGCTCCCAAGAGTGTGCCTATGCGGGGGTCATATATGAATGTATGTGTAGGTCCAATTCCATATAGTATGAAAGAGATAACCTTGAACATTGAGAAAGAAAAATTACATTTTATAACTGTATTAATAACTATCAGCTTGGCATAGGAAACTCTGATTATCCATTCTCCATAATAGATGAGCTCAGAGTTGTTTTTCCAATGTTGGGGATGAGTCTGTACAAACAAACCCAAGGGTTAGGGAATAAAACCTTTTTAAGAACATTTTTGCAAAAAAACACCTGGTTCAGATTAGATATTCTGTACCTGGCTCCAGACTGGAGTTTCACCCAGTGCAAGGTTAAATGCCCCATATGGAAATGTAACCAACATATTTAAACCCAAGATTTGGTCTTCAGTGGTTCTAGTTCTTACATACATGACCATTCATAAGTGTCATCATGTTTTAGGATCTTCATGTAGGAGTATTTCTTTCCTATACTTTTCTTCCCAAGTTTAAGTATTGTTTTACTCTTTAATGATCAGCTCCCTTCAACTGGCATTACCTTAATAATTACTTAGATGTTTTAAGCAAGCTCTCATAACATTAAGTTTAGATATTGGATAAAAATGCTTATTTAATGAGTATCAATATTTTAGTGCCATTCTACCCAACCAAATATATGCTCTGGCAAGTACAAGCTGAGTTTAAAGTCCTTGCCATGACTGTTCTGCTTAAAATACTGAAGACATTCATGAATATTTCATAGGAGTACATAGTCTTAGGAATTTCTAATTGCCAACATAATTTCTCGAAAGGTAGAATACAGAAGTGGTAGGTCAGAAATAGAGGGCATTTTTAGAGGCTGCTCTAGCATATATCTGTCATTTCCATTCTATAACCTTGAGTTATTAATTGGGATAAACAGGGTCGCCCTTCATCCAAATAATTCCTAAATACCCACTATGTACCAGGTACTTTCTGAAGTGCTAAGGATAGAAGGAAGAAATGGATACAGTCAAAAACTTTGAGGTTTTATTGATTGGAGTTTAGATTTCATTAGTTTGAAATGTTTTCTATCTCTTGATATAAACAAATATTCCCAAGTCAGGTGATTCTACGTCAATTGTACTTCCTCTCCACTGGGGATGGAATTCCCCTGAAATAAAGTTAGGACACTTATCGACAAGAAAATAACGTTGTAAATGCAAGGCATTTCTTCCAATTCTTAAGTTTTAGAAACGTTGGATGGATTTCAAATTGTGTTTCCTCATCTGGCTTGTGCTCTCTGCCAGTTCGTGTCTTGATCTTATTCCAAGAACTATCCAGTTCTTTTCTTCCCTCACCAGTAGTGGTACAAGCATGACTTTTAGCCAAACAGCTTTGACATTCTTCATTCTTGGGAACTGCAACTTGGACAGATGTTTCCTCAGCTTGTCTTTTAGACTCTGGGCTGAAGTTCAATCCAGATTTCACAATGAGTAATGTCAACCAGAATATACTAACACCCCAATAGAAAAATGATCCACAGGTCATCACTAGAAAGCAAAAACAAAACAACAACAACAAAAAAAAACCCACAAGGACACAGAATTATATTGATAAATTCATTCTCTTTGCCATAAAAATTTTTCCCCACATTGTAATCCTGGCTTGTATGCAATATAAGAAACCTTGCATTTGGATTAGTGTTTTGTTAGTAAAATTTCAATTAAAAATTATTATGACATGTGCTTAATGCATTTATATTATTAGATCATGTAGATTTTTGGGTCTAAAACGATCATATAATCAATAATAAATATCAACAGGTAATAAGAGTTTTAGTAAAGACCAAATCTCAAGTAGGTCTTACATTTCTTGAAGCATCAGATATATATAATTATTTAAACCTCTGAAAACAAGTGTATTGACAATATATAGAATTTTCTAAAAATCCTTTATCCAATTTCTGCCTTTAAAGCAAATCATATTCATTTCAGGTTCAAGATAAGGAATAAGTATAATGAGATACTGTCCTTATAATCAAGAGTCTAAAGTATTCACAGTGAACACTCAAGAAGTCTTAAATCGTGAAACATTATTTCCATACCTCAGAACAGAGCTAGGCTTATTTAAGAGCAGGAAGAGGTTTGAAAAGGATTATCTAGGCTGCCATATTAAAAAGATGGCAAAAATTAAAGAAACACAAGATAAGTATGTTGATGGGGGTTAAAATGGTTTAACCTTTTTGGAGAGAAAGTTTCAATATTCAAATTATGTAGAATTTGCATACACTGACCCTGAAACTCAGCTTCCGTTATTGTATCTAAAGAATTTTAAGGAGCACCCGGGTGGCTCAGGGTTGGTTAAGCGTCCGACTCTTGGTTCTGGGTCAGGTCACAGTCTCACGACTGAGAGTGAGCCCTGCATCAGGCTCCACACCAGTGCGGAGTCGGCTTGAGATTCTCTCCATCTCCCTCTGCCCCTCCCCCACTCCCACTCATGCATGCACACATGTGCTAATAAAATTCTTCCTTTTTAATGATTTTAACACAAAAGAATATGATAAAGGAATAAATGAATACCACCACAAAAAGTCATCAAATCACAAGGGAAGACAGCAAAAGAAGATCTATAAGAGACAATTGCCAAAGTAATAAGTAATTGTACATCCTTACCTATCAGTAATTACGTAAATGTAAATGGACTAAATTATCAAAAAACACAAAACTAAAGTAATCCAAAAAATATGGTACAGGCATAACAATAGACACAGACCAATGGAACAAATGGAAATCCCAGAAATAAAACCGCATATGTATAGTTAACTAATATTTGCAAAGAGAACCAAGAATAGTCAATGGGGAAAAGATAATTTCTTCAATAAACAGTGCTGGAAAATTTGGATGATATCTACATGCAGAATAAAAGTGAACCCCTATTTTATACTACTCACTAAAATTAACTAAAACGGATTAAAGACTTAAATGTAAGACCTGAAACTGTAAAACTCCTAGAAGAAAATGTAGGGGAAAAGCTCCCTGACATTTGTCTCAGCAATGATTTTTTTGGATGCAACATCAAAAGCAGAAGCAAGAAAAGCAAAAATAACTGAGACTACAAACTAAAGGCTTCAGCACAACAAAATAAAGTAAAATAAACCAAAAAGGCAACCTACAGAATGGTTGAAAATACTTACAAATTATATCTGACAAGAGGTTAATATATAAGGAATTCCTACAACAGCAAAAAACAAAACAAACAAAAACAACTAGATTTAAAAAAACAGGCAACAGGGGAGGCTGGCTGGCTCAGTTGGTGAAACGTCTGCCTTCGGCTCAGGTCATGATCCCAAGGTCCTAGGATCAAGCCCTACATCATCGGGCTCCCTGCTCAGCAGGGAGCCTGCTTCTCCCTCTCCCTCTGCCTGCTGCTCCCCCTGCTTGTGCTATCAAATAAATAAAATCTTTAAAAATAAACAAAAAATAGGCAACAGACCTACACAGATCTTTTTCTAAAAAAGCCCAATGGACAACAGGGAAATGCAATTTGAACCACAAGGAGGTATCACCTCACACCTGTTCCAAGGGCTATTATCAAAAAGCCAAGAGATAAGAAGTCCTGGCACCTAATGTAACACTGTATGTTAACTAAATGGAATTAAAATAAAAAAATTTAAAAAATTTAAAAACTTTTTAAAAAGAAGTCCTGGCAAGATGTGGAAAAAAGGGAACCCTTGTGTCCTTTGGTGGGAATATGATTTGGGACAGGCATGAATGGAAAACTGTATGGAAGTTCCCCCCAAAATTAAGAATAGAATTACTATTTAATCCAGCATTCCACTTCTGGGTATATATCTGAAGGAAAAAAAAATCATGATCTCTAAAAGACAGCTGTACCCCCATATTTACTGCAGCATTACTTACAATAGCCAAGACATGAAAACAACCTAAGCATCATCCATTGATAAATGGATAAACTGTGGCATATATAAAATGGAGTATTATTCAGCTATAAAAAAAGGAAATCCTTCCATTTGTGACAAACAAGGAGGAAACTTGAGGGCATTATGCTAAGTGAAATAGTGAAAGACAAATATTGTATGATCTCACTTTTATATGGGATCTAAAAAAAAAAGATAAGCTCACAGAAACAGGTTAGTGGTTTCCAGCTGTGGGAGCGCGGGGGAAATGGGTAAAGGTGGTCAAAATGTACAAACTTCCAGTTACAAGATGAGAAGTTCTGGGAATCTAATGTACAGCATGGTGACTATAGTTAAGAATACTATATTGTCTACTTGAAAGTTCCTAATAGATGTATTAAAAGTTCTCACCCCCAACAACCAAAACAACAAAAAGGTAACTATGTGAGGTAATGAATATGGTAATCATTCTGCAACATGTATCTATATCAAATCATCACACTGTTCACCTTTACCTTACACAATGTTACATGTCAATGACATCTCAATAAAGCTGGGAAAATAATCTGTATTTCAAAGCAGGCTTTTATTTCCCCACTGAGGGAATTAATCCTAAAACTTCTTTAGAGATTAGTTCCCTTTCACCGCACCCTAGGGAAAAAGTATGACTTATTGGAGAAGAGACAAAATACAGTACATTACAAGCTAGTGCCTGGTTCTAGGCTCTAGAGAAGTCGACCTAGACAAAGGATTTATTATTTTGCTGTCAATGTTGTAAGTGGAACTTTATGTACAACAAAATTAATTAATCCTGGCCCATTTGATTCTTGCTCTAAGATCAATGGTGAGCCCGTTAACAGCCAGTTTGAAAAACATTCAGATCATTCTTGTCCAACCCATTCACTTAACAGTGAAAAGTCAGGCCCAGAGAAGTTTCTTATGCAAGAACACACAGTAAATTAGTCATTGACCTGAGAATTGAATACATGTGCTCACATTCTAATCAAACACGTTTTTCCCCACCACACCACGTTACCCATATTTCTTACCAATTTTAATCATGCACCAACTTGTACACAAGGGCAGATGCCTGGTTTTAGTAACTTTTACATAACACATAATAGCACAGTGTGGGCCACAAAGCAGATGTTGGCTAAAATGTTATCTAAAGAAAGAGGTTATTACTACCAGAGAGGCAATAACTAAAAGGTGATACAGACACAGAAAATCTGAGTTTGAACCTTAACTATGTTCCCAGTTGAAGAACAGGCTGAAATGGAAGAGCTAGTTAACAAGTGGCCAAAGAAGTAGAAACAGTATACTCAAGGAATACAAGAACTCCTAGTTTATACGGCCCTGAAGAGCAAGGACCCGGTTACTTTTTTTTTTTTTTTTTGCAACATCATCATGTTTGACTCAAGGACCCCGTTACGTTTTTTTGCAACATCATCATGTTTGACTCACAGAACCCTAAACCTCCCAGACTGAGATCACAGTCAACTTAGGTTTTGGAGGGAATTTTCTTTTCACTGGCAAATACTTGACCTATTTAAGGAGTATCCTCACAAAATTACAAGTTACAAAGATTTCTTCAATGTAAGCAACTCAGGAACTTTCCACCATGATGCCAATGCCATGCATGAACAGATGTTTGGTAAACATTTCTTGACACTGCTAAGAAAAGTTGTCTTGGAATTAGGGTACTCAAGCAGATATTACATGAACAAGCCTTAGGCATATAATGATTGAGTTACTCGTAGCCAGAAAAATAACTGAGGCAGCACAATCTTCTCTCCAGCTCTGTAGATAAACACCAAACAGATTCCTTCCAGGAGAAATCTGGTCTTGGCCTTAGTTATTTTATAGAGCTCACTATGGATTAAGCAGTGATATGGATATTGCTGCTGATAATAAACCAACTATGACTCTTATGTGAATGTGTTATTTCAAGGTTCGGTAATTAAGCTCTAATAGACACATTTAAGGTAATTATTTCTAGGTTCTAGGCATTTCCCTCTATGTGGAAAACAGAGGATTCATTTCCAAAAAAGCCTAAGTTGAGATGAATATACTGATCTTCCTCCAAATTACAGGAAGGAATGTGTAATAGCCTCATCTCTTCTACTCATCTTCTATCGCTGGTAGCAAGTTTTAAAAGTAAGCAGGTCTCCTGACGTTAATAAACTGGCATTTGTGGCAAAGCCTATAAACTATGTTCACAGGTCTAGTGTAAGCCACACGATATTCAAGAATACCTGCTTCAATAAGCTATCCAACATAAGGAATATGCATTTCCCCCTCATTATTTTAATTTCATCTCTTTTGAAGTAAACCATTTCATTAATACAAAAAATAGACCAATGTAATAGACATGATATAAATTATTTGGATAGAGACTTATATTGTTACATAAACCAATTAAATTTCCAGTGACATGTCATCTAATAAAATGGTGAAATAGTGCTTGCAGCAAACATTCCACAAGGATTTGGCTCAATTGTATATCATTTGACACTTTGGAAATAAATTCCTTGTTAAGTTGAAAGTGATAAATTTGGTTTATAGTAATTATATATAAACCATATAATTAAAATGTAATAACATTTCAACTCTTAAAAATGGGCTCTATTTAGGATTTAACATAGTAGCAACTTAAAGATAGCATAAAACAAACTTATTTCTAATCATTTTCTAAAAAATTCTAATTAAGGGAAAACATGGTTCTGAAGTCAAAATAGATCAATAATGCAATGGAAATCTCAGGTGACTGAATTAAGGTATGCAAAACAGAGATAGAAAGCCTTTTAAATACTATGAAAATACCTCATTCTTGCCTCAATCACCTGTATATTACAGAGAGGGGAAGAACTGCATAAAGTATGGTTCTTTAAAATAGCAGCTAATCCAAAAATAATTCACACATATTTTGGGAATTCACAACTTTTCAAGTAAAACAGTGACCTACAATTAAAAAAAAAACCCTTAGGAATAATGTCAATTTAATTCAATTTTACAAACATTTATTGAATACCTACCAGGAGCTTCGAAGGCTCTGGAGGTATAAAAAAAAAAAAACGGTAAGATCAAGGTTTCTGCCTGTGAGAATGGCAGTAACGAAGGGAAGCCAGATGTGTAAACAAGTTTTAAAAATGTGAGGACTGGGGGCGCCTGGGTGGCTCAGTCGGTTACGCGACTGCCTTCAGCTCAGGTTACGATCCTGGAGTCCCGGGATCAAGTCCCACATCGGGCTCCCTGCTCGGCAGGGAGTCTGCTTCTCCCTCTGACCCTCTTCCCTCTCATGCTGTCTCTCATTTTCTCTCTCTCAAATAAATAAAATCTTCTTAAAAAAATGTGAGGACTGCTATATTCTCGTGTGCACATAGAACCATGAGGGCACAGATGAATTCATTCAAACTCGTTTGAGGGTGTCAAGGGAAGCTACAGAAGAAAGCACCCGAGATCAGACTTCAGCAATGAGTTCACCAGGTAGGGAAGCATGGAAGGGACGTTCCAAGTGTATATGACAGCATGATCAAAGACCTGGGAGAACTCAGTGTGCTTGGCAAAGAGCATGATGGGAGATTCGGACATTGATTCTTGAAATGGAGTACAAGAATCAGCCCCAACAGAATCTGGAGTTAAATGAAACTAAGATTCTTAGGTCCCACTTCTAAAGATTGTGTTTCAGTAGAACTGGGATGCTGCTCAAGAAACCTTTTAAAATCTTCTTAGCTTACTTTGTTGTCCAACATTTTTGATTCCGTAGATCTAGACTGGTCCCTGGACCACACTGCAGGGACGCCAGCTTAAAGTGTTGGTGATAGGAAGGAAGGGGGACTTGAATTGAGGCTATAGACCTAGATCATGGTAAAAATGTGGAAGATTTCATATTTCACGGTAATGAGTTTGGTCATTTTGTAGACAATGGGAAGTTATGAAAAACACAGTGGCTTAAAATGACAACCAGCTATTTAATTCAATTCTGCAGACTGGCTTAGCTGGATGTTTCTTCTGATCTTGGCTAGGCTCCCTCATGCCATCTGTGGCCAGATGTGGGTCACGTAAGCAGTTTTGCTGATCTGTGCTAGCTCTCATCTCTGGTGCTTCAATTAGGGCAATTGGGCTGACTCAGCTCTGCCCCCTGCGGTCTCTCATCTTCTAGGAGGCTGGCCCAGGCTTGTTCATGTGACAAGAGCTGGATTCCAAAAGAAAGAGTGGAAGCACTCAAGGACACTTGAGACCTAGCCTTGTAACTGATATGAGCATTAAATCTGCCGCATTCTATTAGTCAAAATAAGCCACAAATCCACCCCCACATTTAAGGGGTAGAGAGGATTACCTCTTGATAGGTGTGAAGGGGAACAGAATTTGCCACTCCAAAATAAGCCTCTTTGGCTTAAGTATTTTATCTTGAGCTGGTTATTTTTAAGAAACAGCAGACATAGGAAAAGCTCTGAAAACCTAGAAGTTACTCTTTTGTAAGAGATATTTACAAGGGAGACCTCCATTTCTAAGGGTGTCTCCTCCTCTGTACCAGGAAGAGAAGGAGGACTCTAATCTCTAGAAACTCTTATCAATGGAGAAGCCCACCCCCCCCCAAGTTAAATCTGCATGACAGTCTTACCCTTGTTATTGTTATTGGCAAGAGCATGGTAAACCCCACCTGGCTTCCCTCATCCCCAGATCTTTCTTGTGTCTTTAGCTGGAGATGGTATTTAAAGTGGTGGCTTGGGCCATTTCAGGGAGTTGCTCAGTTTTTCGTGGTCTCTCCCATGGATACAGAAGGGATCCATGTTATTCAACTTCTGTTTCTCTCCTCTTAATCTAACTTTTATTATGGGAGTGGGGGGGGGCATCTCAGCCAAGAGCCCTGAAGGAAAATTGGTTTCCTCCCCCACAGGCGGAACTTTAAAGTCATGTTGTCAAGGGGCATGGATAAAGGGAAGCCACTGATTAGAGCCATCACTGCCCATTAATCCACCACTGAAGTTCTCTCATGTCCTGTTTCTCTTCATTTTCATAAGTAAAGCACCTAGCAGAGCCTCTGGCACAAGATAGGAATTTAAAAGGGAGAGGGAAAAGTGGCAGCCATCTACTAAACAGGATAGAGATGTTAGCATGGCAATGTTTCAGGAAGATTCCATTGACCGTGCCATTGAAAAATCAATTAGAAGTAGTGGAGACCAGAGCCAGAAAAATTATTTTAACATTTTCACCCACACTATGAAAAGGGGAAGCATGCCGACTGAAGCAATGGAAATGGAAGAAGAGAACAGAATTGAGAACTGTTCTGTAGGGTATATTCAACCAGTCAGTATGGCCGAGTGGCTGAGAATATGAACTCTGGATTGTGAATAAGAACTCTGGATTCGGGAAGATCGAGGTTTACATTCAAACCCTGTCATCTTGATCAAATCACTTGATTTATTTAACCTTCAATTTCTTCATCTGTCAGATGGTGCATGCACCGAGAACAAGGTGCAACACACGTGTAGTAAGGATCAGGGCTCCAGAGAGACACAATCATCCTCTGACAATCCCCTCTGCAAGATCTGGAGCAATGATGAAAGCTGCTCCTGAAAATCACAGGCATAATCTATGTAGAGACCATATTACTCACAGAAATCACCACCAGCAGGCCAATGTGCATCAGGAATAGGGATGCATGCTCTCTGTACTGCTGCCTCTGGAAGTACTTAGAGCCAAATGCAGACACTGGTTTCCCTATACCCCAGTAGAGGACAGAATATTGACACTAGCAATTGGAGAAAGACCAAACAAAGTGAGAACTGCTGCCCTCCCACATACATGTTTACAAAATGCAATCCCACTATATATACGGTTTTGTCAGCTTTTTCTATGTCCTGTGAACATGTCAACCGATATAAATACTTCTATCAAATCACTGTCTTTATTAAGTAGGCTCCACGCCAAGCATGGAGCCCAACATGGGGCTTGAACTCATGACCCTGAGATCGAGACCTGAGCCGAGATCACGAGTCGGATGTTTAACACACTGAGCCATCCAGACGTCCCTCTACCAAATCATTTTTAAAGGTGTGTAAAATTCCACTAACTTGTACCATTATTTAATCCCTACTTGAGAAAAACCTTATTTGCTCCATTTTTTAAAACAATTGTATCCTATTACAGAGAATACCATACACACCTGATTCTTTACAACAAATATTTAGAAGCAAAATTCCTGAGTCAGAGAGTGTAGGACAATTGTAAAATTCCTGGATCTACTGCTAAACTGTTTAAGTGAATTATATTCCTGTCAAAGGAGTAACAGAATGTTACCATCCTGGAATCTTCACCATCACTAGATATATCATTTATGTACTGCTACATAATGAATTACCACAAACATAATGGTTAAAACAATTTTTTTTTTTTTTAACCTCACAGAGTTTGTCAGGAGCCTTCACATGGTAAAGCTCTGTTCTCTGCTGCTTCAGTCTAACCAGCTACAACCAAGACCTCAGCTACGTTGCATTCTTATCTGGATGTGCAATGAGGAATCCACTTGGAAGCACTCTGAGATTGGTGGCCAAATTCATTTCTACATGGCTAGCAGACCGACTGCTTCCTTTTTAACCTAGCTAGAAGGCTCCCTCAGCTCCCAAAGGTCTCCCGACTGTTCCCTGCCATGCAGCCCTTTTCACCAGCAGCTCACCACATGGTATCTTACTTTGTCAAGGCCAAGGGTAGTATAAAATAGAGCCAGTTTGCAAGAGTCGTCTATAACATTATGCAATCACAGGAAAAAAATATCCCATCAGCATTACCACATTCTATTGGTTAGATGCAAGTCACAAGTTCTACTCAAACTCTAGTGGCAGATTTTCTACAATGATGTGGACTAGGGAGGTAGGAGTCATTAGAGTTCACCTTAAAGTCTGTTCACCCCCTAGATGTTATCATTTGTTTTACTTTTTACAAATTCCACATAATCATTGTTTTCACTTGTGACTTCATTTGCATTCAGTTTGCCTTGATAATTAAAATAATTTTTAATGGGAAAAGTGGTCAACATTAAGTGCAGCTCACAAAAAGATAAGTAACATAGAAAGCTCACAGCTCTAGCAGTAATTAAGCATAAATTGCCTAGAGCTCTTTCTGAACTGAATTTAAAATGACCAGACATCAAAATAATATCAAGAGAAGTAGTATTTCATGATGTTTAGGAGAATGCTCTCTGGAGCTAAAATGCCTGAGTTTGATTATCGATTTTACAAGCTATGAAACTTTTTGGCCAGCTACTTAGCCTCTGAGCCTCAGCATTTATATCTGTAAAATTTGGACTATATTAATTATGCTTAAACTTACTGAGCACTTTGTACATTCCACACTAAGTATTTTAACATGAATTAACTCATTTAATTCTCACAGTAACCTTATGAAATAGATATCCTGAAATATGTATATATATGTGAAAACTAAATGAGTTAAGTAAAGGCCATAGAACAGTGCCTGGCACATAATAAGCACTCAGTAAATGTTAGTTATTATTGGGATATATGCAGTCCTGTGTTCATGTCAGTGCTCTGGGTGATAAAAGGAGGATAATATAATGTTTAACCCAAAGAAGACTGAGAGAATAAGACATTCACAGGAAAATCAGGATCACAGATATTTCCTTAGGCAACATCATTAGGTGGCACGTGCTCTGGCTAAGTCCAGAGCATCTGGGAACTTCTCCTGGAAGTGGCAAGCCGCAAGTATGTTTTGAAGAATGGGTAGGATTTGGGTCTAGAGAAAAGTAGGAGTAGGAAATTATAAGTGAATGGAAGAGTTGGTTCAAAGCCCCCCCCCCCCACACACACACACACAAAAATGGCCAAGGCTGCTGTCAGTAAATTAAATATAACTGGCAGAGTCAGGTGTTCAGGAAGGAACAAGGTGAGGCTGGACAGGAATGTTGACTAGAATATGGGTGGCCTCAATGGACTGCATTAACCTGTGAGTATCTACTGTATTTATTCAGGGAACAAAATGACGATTTGTCATAATGAAGACTATTGCAATAAGAACATGAAATTCGATGCCAAACTTACCTTCCATATGAGGAAGGAAACGGAATGCCTTCAAGCCTTCACTGCCTCTCATTTACTATAAATCTATCCCACAAGACTCAACTCAAACAAGATGTCTCCCCCAGATATTTATGAACTCCTGGAATATCTACTATCATTTATCACATGAAGACATGGTACCGATGGGATTCAGGGCAGGCCTCCCCCCAAATACGCCACTTTGGTTATTTTGAATAGAAGTTTAAGGAATAGCCAGTGCAAGAAGGAACACTCTGACCCCTCCTCTGAAACCCTGAAGGCAGGAAATTCCATGTGAAGGATATTCTCCCTGCACCTATCATGTAGAAGGCATCCTTACAGTCAGCGGTAGGGAGGTCAGGGCCAAGGCGGCTATAAAAAACAGGATTCCTTCATTAATTTGCTACTGTTCTGTGCCAGTCTCAGCATATTGATAGTAATGCTATCTGCTAGAAACACCTGGGGACACTCACCTGGGAATCAGTGACATCTCCCCTTTCCAAACCATTGCTACAACTGGAGCAACCCTTGTGATTCTTAGAATTACAACATGCCCTTCAGCAACAACTATCAGGAAAATTTGAAAAAATAGAGGTTTCTTACTTACAAGACCTGAAAATTACACAGTGCACCTAGGACCACACAGTGAGGTCGCAGGCAAAGAGAGAGGGCACATAGGCCTGGGGTTCTGTTTCTTTTGAAGGTGGGGGCCTAGGGTTTCACAGCCTCCCTCTTTATTGGTGAATTTAAAACACAGGAAGAAAAAAGACAAGTAGTCCAAACGGTCAGTTACTAAAATCAACCAAGAGCCCTTACAATGAAGGAGCCTTGGTGGGTGGACGCAGCCTGGCTCTTGGTCTAATGTTGTGGCTGGCATGTGTTTATTTGAGACAGCCGTCTTTGAAGTGGACACCCAGGCATCAAAGCTTAAGTCAGGCACTTGCATTACCAAAAAAGGAAAAACAAAAACGAAACCAACTATTAGGGTGTTACACGACAGCCACACCAAGCCCAAACCCCTCCTGTCAATCCTTCACAAATATTTCTTTGCTTAAAAGACAGAAAAACCTGCCTGCTTTGGTCTTCTTCAAGCTCATGTTTCTGTGGGCTTCCATATATATGCAATTAAAATTGTTTTATTTCCTTTTCCTAGTAATCTGTCTCATGGCAACTGCGTTATTAGCCCAGCTAAAGAACCTAGAAGGGAAAAAGGAAAAATTTTCCTCCCCTACAGTATACTGCATCATTAAGTAACTACCAAGTGTACAAACTGCGACTTTCAATAATAGAACAGGCTGCTGGCTGAGCAAGGACCAGGATTTAGAGGAAATGACACTATTGTTTACTGAGCACCTTGTACATTCCTGGCATTATGCTAGGTATGCTCACACACTGTGCATTTAATCTTTACCACTACCATGTGCCATAAGCCTATCTCCAGAACCAAGTTTCACTGCTATGGTGACTAGACAGTTTATGCTGAGGAAAGATATTCTTTTTGTTGACTTCTCTAGAATTATGAGCACAAAAATTAGACCATACAACTCATAGCTTTCTACCACACTAACACACAACAGCACCCCTGATTTTTTAAACCCATGATTTGAAAGGAGGTATGTGTTGGACATGCAGAGGTATAAATGCAAGAGAATGGAGACTATCCTGAAAATCAGGCAACATGAAGCCTCCATTCAGGTTCTAAGCCTTGTCCTGCTACTCCTATATGGCACACAAGACCAATAATAAATGATGTATCTAACGAATTTTTCCTATAGCCAGACACTCTTCTAGGCATATCTATTCCTTTAATCCTCACAACTACATGAGGCTGAATACCATGATAAATTTCTTTTTTTTTTTTTTTAAGGTTTTATTTACTTGAGAGAGTGAGCGTGGGTGCTAGAGAGTGAGCAGGGGAGGAGCAGAGGGAGAGGGAGAAGCAGACTCCCCGCCGAGCAGGCAGCCCGATGTGGGACTCGATCCCGGGACTCCAGGATCATGACCTGAGCCGAAGGCAGACCCTTAGCTGACTGAGCCACTCAAGTGCCCCAATAAACTTCATTTTATATATGAAAATACTTGTCTTCTGTCAAATGAAAAAGTTTCACTCCATATCAATCTTTTCCCTTACTAGTGAATTTTGACATGATATTCCTCTTCACCCTCTATCCCTAGCCTTTTGGGTACCAAGGGTCAAATTATGGAAATGTTTTATTACTTTTTATATATAACATACATCTTCTGCTTATCAAAGTTACTCAAGTAATATGGATAATAACTAGTTTCAAAACATGAGAAGTATCACCTAACTCTGCATCTCAGCCTGTTAATCTGAAAAATATCAATGTAATTCTATGTTCTACTTAAAGGGAAATTACTAAAGTTGCATTTCGACTAGAAAAGCATTTACAGAAATTTAAAGTCCTCGACATGTGTAAGGATTAACCAACTGTAACACTTGCTAAATGGAAGATCTTACTTCTCCTGGGTGCCTTTGTTTTTCATAGGAGCTCTGTTCACTTTAAAACAACAATCCTATTTTTCTTGCTCTTTGAACTGCCATTATATCAGAGGAAACTTTCTCTACTCTCCTTTATCTGGGTCTGCTTCTCTGATCCTTGATAATAATTAGTTCTAGTCAAGACAGATTGGTTTGGTGCTGTTCATATTAAAATGGGCAGCCACAGAAAACCTGGAAAGGCAATGGGACTGTGGGAGTTGAGAAACTACAAACTATTGTTTATATTGCAGCACAGCAAGGAGCAGAAATTCAACCAGTCAGTCAAGGGAAGGACTTGAAGAGTAAGTCTACCGGAACAGAGCCTCTTGCTACTACACAAGGCCCCTGAGGATTCTCAGCAGCAATGAAAGAAGCAGAGCTGGCTCAACACAGAGTAAAACATTCAGGGATCTCAAGCTTAGTAACAGGGAGGATCCCAGAGGTGAATGTAAATGGGTGCTGCTTTTCTAAATTCACAAGCTATAATTAGGTATATATGGACAAAGTACCTTGGTAAAATGTTAAAAAAATGATTCATCGTGTTTTTTCATAAAGAAATATTCCTTTATACCTTGATGGGTCTTCTGTATTAAAGCACAGAGTTGTCAGGATGCCAACTATCTTTCTTTGTAGCTTATCAATATGTTATGAGAAAGACATTGCTAAAAATAGCAGTGAAGTAAACATAAGCCTTGGAATTAGAAATAACACTGGGTCCTCCATCATGTGTTTTCCTTACTCAAGACCGCTATACTGAGTTTCATCCTGGGGGTTAAGTACCTTTAAATGGGTTGAAAATGTTTAGGATTCAAAGTTCAAAAAAATAATAGCTATTTTTTTAAAGATTTATTTGACAGAGGGAGAGAGTGCACGCATGTGCAAGCGTGTGCACACAGGGGGGAGGGGCAAAGGGAGAGTCTTAAACAGACTCCCCGCTGAGCACATTGCCCTACACTGGGCTGGATCTCATGACCCTGAGATCATGACCTGAGTCGAAACCAAGAGTCAGACAACCGACTGCACCATCCAGGTGCCCCCAAAGAATACCTGTTTTAAAGATATCAAAACTGAGGTTCAGATTGTTTAAAAACCTTCCTTCTCTGATGTTAAACAGCTAATATGAAGGTCATAACTTTCACTAACCACCTGTGTTCAATTCCAAAGCTCTTGTCCCTTTTACCAGTGTAGTCTACAGAAAAATAGGAACATGTTCCAAAGACTGCAATAAAAATAACTGAAGGGATGGATATGGGCTTCATGAGTTCTCAAAGAATCTGATAATATTCTGGATTAATATAGAATAATGTACACCTCTATATGTTCCCAGTAACTAAAACAGAGGATATTGCTTTAAGGTATAAAGGAAAAAAAATTAAACACTTTAAGATATAATAAAAGCATACTAAGCACAGAAACCCTGGAGAAAGGAACCATGAATAGTGTCTATTCCTAGAGTACCTCAAGCAAAATACGGACAGAGTCCCCTTTAACCTGCCCAAAAAGATATAGCAGGAGCAGATGTGTGCTCTACGGTCCTTTCTGCTTTATGATCCCATAATTCCATTACTTAATAGTTTGCAAATTAGAGTCCACAGTAGTTTATGATAACTCCATTTGTGCCTGACAGTAGGGTAGGGAGTATGCAGCATAAAATTGCCTGCCAGTTACATGCAGTTAATATTAATACAGTATAATGAAATAGGATATGTTGACCCTATTTTGATCTAGGAGCTCTAGAAATGAAATAAGGTGTGCTCAAGGAGCATTGGTGAAGCTATTTTTCTCCTAAATGTCAGATAGTTAAGAGCCCATTTAGACACACTCATTTATATATAAACCTTGTTCTTCCATTACTCACTTCCAAAGCCATCAAAGATGAATGGTGTAATGGTTTAATGAACCAAGATTTCCTTCAAGTCATAGGTCACAGGGAGAGAAAGACATTAAAAATATTTCATTACTTATAAATTTCTTCAATAACACCATTTTAATAGTATTCTCCCCTAGACAACTCTATCAGAGTGTATTAGTTTATAGCTAAACTTATTTCCCTCCTTACTCCATTCATCTCATCTGTTGAGAGGATGCCTTTTGCCTTTCATAGTTCAGAGCTCAATTTTCAAACTAGTCTGCTCACCTGCTCCAACATTCTCTTTCCTATAAAGCCTGTAAAACTAATGAACACTTTCACAGGATAGGAGACTCAGTGATCGTGTGAGGGCTAACTATATCATCTACACAAGAATGAAATAGAGAGCAAATAAAAGGCTCAACTAAACGAAAAGAGTGGCAAATCTGAAAGCTCATTCATGCTTCATAATGTAAATGTATTTGGAAAGAGAACACGTGAAAAAATACGATATAGGGACTCTGAGGGAATAAGGTGACTTGAGCTAATGCATGCAAGGCTGCCTCCACCCCCATTCCAGTAGCTGGTGGACTGGGCAATGGAACAGAGAGTCAGGGAAGCATGCCCCAGCACTGGAGTGGGGGGCGGGGGGGGTACCATGGGCCCACCATGAACTAAACAATTCCCACTAAGTAAAATTCATATAAGATCACTTTAAAAGTAAGACTGACAATTCAAATAATCACAGAATACAGAAGTACAAAGCCTAAAGGAAATGGATACGTGGTACATATTGAGAGATCAAGGATGGTTCGGATGGCTTGAGAAGAGAATGAAGTGAGCAGAGAGAGGAACCTGGGAAGAAGCCCTGAGGAAATTCATATTAAAGAATTATAAAAATGCTGCTGCATAAAATAAGGAGATTATTATAGCACTGAAGATGAGGAATAATCGTGTACTTGTGAAAAATATTTATTCCAGAAAACAGAAGTCACGTTTTAGTCATTAACGCCTTTCATCAGGGCGCCTGTGTGGCTCAGTCAGTTGAGTGCCACAACCCTTGGTTTCAGCTCAGGTCATGATTTCTTGGGTCCTAGGAACAGCCCCATGTCAGGCTCCTCACTCAGCGGGGAGTCTGCTTGAAGGGTTCTCTCCCTCTGCCCCTCCTCCTGTTCTTTCTCAAATAAATCTGAAAAAAAAAAAAAACAAAACACCCACACCTTCCATCAAATTAAAGCAAACAAACTCTATAGGAAAACAAAACACCAACACATAATCTTAGTATTAGAACCAATAAAGAACAAAACCATTATTGCAGAAACTGAATCTACCATGTGGCAATCTCTCAATGGATATTTCTGTAGAAGACACTAGAACAATTGTAACAAAAGTAGTATACAAACATTTGAAGATAGCTTTCTTGAATGAAGATGTTAGCTTTACAAACTGAAAGGGCAAAATTAAAGAAAATAGATGAATACCTACCTACATCATGGCTAAATTTTTGAATTTTAAGGATAACAAGTTTTGTACTCATCTAGTAAAAAAAAAATAATAATAAAATAAAAAAGATTACTTACAAAGAGACACCGCTGGCTCTAGGCTTGTTAGAGTCTGATCATGTATGCCGACACGCGCATATCAAAACTCCCCTACCACTACCACCACCACCACAAATATGTTAAATATATAATCTTAAAATCCTCAGTAGAGTATCAGCAACTTGAATCCAAACATTAAAGGTATAACAATTACTCAGTTATTTCAGGAGCCTAAGCATCCACTTCAACTCTTCCCCCATTATCTCCTTCCTCATGGTACTCATACAACAGGGCCCCGTAGACACCAAGTCCCTCAACTTACTACCCCCTGCCATTTTGATCTATTCCCTTAACCATAACTCCTTCATCATTCCAGAAACAATGCAAACACTATTCCTTGTCCTTATCTTACATGAGTACTTGAACTTTTTGGTTCAAGTTTTTATTTAGATTCCAGTTAGTTAATGTATAGTATAATATTAGTTTCAGGAGAATTCAGCGAGTACTTGAAGTTACACAGTCTGCTGCCTCTCCACAGCTGTTTACTATTTATTCTCTAGCAGCTATTTCCTAACATAGATGGGAGTTCTCTTTCATTCTAGAGACATACCAAAACATACAGGCAAGTAACAAGCCTCTCCCAAGCCTACTTCCTTCTCCCATAGCCATTTTACTCCTTCACTTCCAAATTTCTTGAAATCGCTGCCTGCATTGATGGCCTCCATTTCTTGTAATCGACTTTCTTTCCCACCCCACCATTGGCTTGAAATACTTCACAGCCTAGTCTAACTTGACCACTCAGCTGCATTCAGACTGATGTGCTGTAGCTTGCTTCTAGAAATACCTTCTTCCCTTGTTGTCCACAATAGCACACATTCCTGATTTTCTTCCAACTTCAATGGGAATTATTTCTTAATCTTTGTTGCCAAATTCACTCCTACAATCCATTCCTTAAATGCTAGTTTGTCTAGAGTGTCTCACAGAGGCCCTTTTCTCACACTACACTTTCCAAGTATGACCTCATGCATTCCCATGGTTACAGTGATAATATATATGTTGGTAAGTCCTAAATTGATCCAACTACCCATTAAACACCCTTATATACACATCCCATAGGTTTCTCAAATAGTATTACTATTTTACTCCCACTAGCCCTTAGTGTATTATTCTGCATGCATAGCTTTCTCCATTTATTATTTTTCCATATATGAATCAGTGTACACACCTTATTAAGTACCCTGAAACTTTTCACTCAATATGCAAAACACCTTACAGTGTCCTTAAATATCATATGGCAAGGTTTTAAGATTTACTAAATGCATACACAAGCATAAGTAACACATGTAGAGTTTAAAGAATAGCAAGAAAAAAAATGGGAAAACATATGCCTACAGGAAAATAAACTGCAATTTAACCCCAAGTGGAATATTAAAGTGTTATCAAAAGGGAAACCTCATCTAACATGAAAAATCTTAGCAAAATGATAGAGAATATTAGCAACATGGTCCTAAAGAAAAAGTGAGTGCCAGAACAAGAAGTCCCCATTTAGAAAGTGAAAACTGTATTTATAGAATATACTTTTGAACACAGATGCATTATATATATGTATATACATACAGGTGTATGTGAATGCACATGTGTGTACAAACACTGTAAATAGCTTGATCTAGAAAATAACCCAACATCCAGGATGGTTATTATCTCATGTAGGCACAGGATAGGATAGGATGGGGCACACATATGTAGAGGTTATTATCAAAATTCTTCTAACTCGGCTGTTGACAAACCCTGGAGTCGAAGCGGTCGGAGGCCTTTATGGCTGTGGAATGCCGGAAAGTGCATATGTTATGTATAAAAGTGGATACTTTCCATAATAAATGAAAATGGCCAATTCTTTAAGAGGAGAAGTACTGAATCTTTATAAAAATCTGCTGTATCTTAGACGAGACTATCCAAAAGGAACAGACTATTTTAAAAGGTGTCTGAAGAATGTTTTCCTTAAAAACAAAGATGTGAAGAATCCAGAGATCAAAGAACTTATTGGACGGGGCGAATTTGTAATGAAAGAGCTAGAAGCCTTATACTTCTTTAGGAAATAGAGAGCGATGAAACAACGCTATTATTCAGATATCAACAAAACTAACTGATCACTATTACTATAACTTGACTGGAATTCAGTGCCAGCTGTTTATATATACCAGATACGATAAAAGTAACTAACTTAAAATGGCAAGATTTACACATCATGTAAAAAATGCCTGAGCTGCCTTAATGAACTAAAATGGGTTTCAACTTCTGTTCACAGAGCTTTATCAGCAATCCTTAATGTTTAATTTTTATACAAAATCAGAACTATAACTACCAATTAAAAACTAATGACTACCCAATTTTGAATGAAAATATAATGTACTTAAAATAATTTTAATAAGTTCTTACCAATTATTCTTAGCCCATTTCTCCATTTTACTGACAAGAGAATGCCATTTAATGCATGTAACTAAGCAAAATTTATTGCACATTAATTTCCCTTAACTTTTGAAGGAGTACCATCTTATTTCCTCATTTTTGAACCTATTTGGTACATTAACAGCACATATTCAAGGTTCACTACAAAACAAATAGCACCTGGTAATGATTTAAGTGCAGTTATAGAAATAATATATATGGAATAAGATAATTTCTGATCTTTAAGCAGGCTGCCAGTGACTGGCATTACATACATACCTATTTAATATCTTCCATTATTTGATTTTGCTGCTGGCTCCCTTTGGGTCTTAAAACAAGTCACCTGTGGTATATCAATTACCTTTACTGATAAAAAGTAATAAATGTTATTCTGTTCTTTCATCATAAAAAAAAATTCTTCTAACTCTTGTGTTGAATTAAGACTTCACAAGTATTTATTATGCAATTCACAGATCGAACTTATGCACACATGCATGGGTCAATGAAGGGAACTTTTCAGGAACCAAGTAATGATTTATTCAATTCTGCGTACCTTAGATGCAAAAATAAAATCAGTCCACGAAGACAGTATTACTAGGACCTTTGAAGTGCCCAACTACATATTCATATAACCCTCCTTCTTTGTCCCAAATTGTGTCAATTGCTCTAAATATGTATTGCTAAACTATTTCTCAGTTTTTACTTTTAGAGAAATTATGTCATACTAAATATATTCTTGCATTTCTTAATTTTCCTCAGTATTTTCAGATACATTCATACTAATGCATTAAGCTGTATTTCATTGTTTTGTTATATAGCATCCCATACGAATATAACATCTTTATCCATTCTAGTTATTAGCAGACATCGGTCTTGTTTCACATCTCAAGGTTTTACAAACAACTTGTTTTGAACCTTCTCTACACATCTCTGGAAGCACATGCACAAGGGTTTGTTGGGAAATTTTATAGATATATATATATGTGGAATCCATAGCATAATTTGCTCATCTTCACCTTTAAGAGGTAACACCAAAGAATTTTCCAAAGTTGTACCAATTTATATCCTCACCAGCCATTTGAGTTTTATGATGTTCCACATCCTTTGGTTTTTGTTATGGATACAGTAAAAGTCTTCATATGTTCTGGATACTTATCCATTGCCAATTTTGTGTTGCACGGATCTCCAAGTTCGTGGTTTAGCTTTCCATTTCCTTTATGGTGGCTTTTGATAGATAGAAATTATTTAAATGTAAATAAGTGTACCAAACATTGGATCTTCTTGCCTTAAAAAAAATCTTTCCATGAACCAAGAGCAGGAGTATACGAACTATATAGCCCAATGGCCAAAATTTGGGATTCTACATTTTTAATGTAGAGAATGTTTATTTTTAGAAACTTGTAAAAATAAACAAGGACTAATATGCAATATAGTATATTAGGTGCAAAGCCTAAAGTATTCACTCTTTAGTCCTTTAGATAAAAGTTTGCTGACCCCTTAGGGCCACGAAGATCATCTTTTATAGCAGCACTGTCCAGTACAAGTTTCTGTGATAGAAATGTTCTATAATCTATGCTTCCCAATATGATCGCCGCTGGCTATATGTGACTATTGAGTACTTGAGATATGCTTAATGGATTGGGAACTGAGTTTTGTTTTGTTTAATTTAAATCACTAGATGGGTCTCATGGCTACTGAACAGGTAGTCCTATATTTTTATTTACAAGTTTTAACATTTTGCCTTTCAAAACTATCTTTAATCCAACTAGAACAGATTTGTGTTCACATCAGAGATCAAATGTCACTTTCTCATAGGGATAAAAAAGATTTCCTAAGCATTTTCCTAAAATGGTACAATCACAGTGTGTGTGTGTGTAACAGACTGGAGTAGATACAGGCAACTGCTTAAGGCCAGAGGCAACTTCAGAAAATTATATCACCTGTGATTTTTTTATGTAAATGTTACACCCAACGTGGGGCTTGATTCACACAACCCCAAGATCGAGAGTTACATGCTCTACCAACTGAGCCAGCCAGGTGCTCCTCACCTGTGATTTTTTTCAATTTCATCATTTTCATGACACTTGTACACTAGGCTTACTTCCAAGCACTTTACAGATATTAACTAATTTAATCCTCATATTAGTACTATTAGTCCTATTCTTCACGTGGGGAACTGTGGCACAGAGTAGATCCAAGGACATATCACTACCTTATATGACTCAGCAAATAATGGTTTTGTTTCTTCCATTCTTAACTATGTAATTTCTTGAACTTTTTAGGATCTTACTGCACATGCTCAGGACTCCAATCACTGCATTGTAAGACTGGTAGCGGTAGTATTCTTTCTTGCCTTAGTCCATCTTTTAAAGGGATTATTTTAGTATGATTCTTGCTTTATTCATGTCAATATACCTGATCAAGTAATTTCTTTCTATACCCTGTTGGCTAAAATTGTGCATAATTATGAAATTCATGAAACAAATTTTAATCAAAGCCTTTTTCTGAATATACTGAAATTATCATACAGACTTTCACACTTAATTTCTTAATAGGAGCTGTATTAATCATTTTTTCTAATGTTGAGACAGCCTTGCATTCTTGGAATAAACAATCTTACAGTGTTATAATAGGTCATATGTAATATGTGGTATTTATATGTAAATATAAATTGGGAGTTGCCTTTGCAAAATTTTTAAGAATTAATTTTCATGACCAAGACCAGCATATAGTTTTCCTTTCTTCTACTGCCCTTGTCTGGTTTTCTGTCAAAGTACATGAGCCTAATTAAGTCAGTTGAGGAGTACCATTTTAATCTTACGTACTTTCTGAGAATAGAAAAGTACTGTTTGGTAGAATTCTTTTGAAAAATGAATTCTTTTAAATCTGTTTATTAGGAAAACAATGTCTGTCCTTATTTTTAAAAGCTAATTTGAATCTATTGTTCTTGGCTGTTTCCTGGCTTCCATCTTTACAGTTGCTAGCTCAGCTCTGATTGTCAGTCTTTTGTAGGTGACCTACGTTTTCTCTGGCTGCTTTTATAATATCATTTGTTTTAGTGCTCCTTAGTTTATAAGTGTACTTCAGCATGGATTTAATCTTATGTATCCTATTCGAGATTTGTTGGGGATCCTCAGTCTGGAGATTTGATTCTTTGACCAATTTTGGAAAATACTCAGCTATTAACTCACTGAAAACTTCTTTTCCATTCTATTCTATCCCTCCAGTACTTTAACTAGATGCTTGTTAGTCCTTCTAAGTCTGCTTATCCATTATTCTTGACATACATGTCCTATTTTCCATCTCTTAATTTCTATGTGAATTCAGAGTAATTTGAGATATACAGTCAAGTTTATCAGTTCTCTTCAGCTACATTTAACATTCCTTTTAACCCATATAACCAAGTTTTAAACCATTATTTTTAGGTCTAGAAAATTTACCCTTTATAAATTTCACTAGTCAAATGGACAGTTTATTTCTTAGTCTTACTTCAATACCTTGTTTCTTGAAATGTTAAATAAACTCCTTTTTCTTTTTTTAAAGATTTTATTTGTCAGAGAGAGAGCGTGTGTGCACAAGCAGAGGGAGCAGCAGGCAGAGGGAGAAGCAGACTCCCCACTGGGCAGGGAGCCTGATGCGGGACTCAATCCCAGGGTCCTGGGATCGTGACCTGAGCCGAAGGCAGATGCTTAACCGACTGAGCCACCCAGGCGTCCCAAATATACTCCTTTTTCTGGTAACTCTAGTGTTTACAGTCTTTATAGGTTGGTTTAAATTCTGGAGTTTGTTGTTCCTCTTGATACTCAAGAGTTATGGTTTGTTTTGTGTTGTCTTTTAGGAGTTTTGATTATAAACTCAATACTGGGTATGTACATATGAAGAAAGTGATTCAATTATTAGGAATTAGGTTAAAGAAATTTATCTCTTTGATAAGTCAAACGAGATAAAATAATTATCTTGATGCTGAAAAGGTAATTTATAACATCTGTCATCCAAGCCAGATTTCTTACTTTTAAGGAAATAGTAAGGAGTATATATCCCTAATACAATAAAAATGTGTATCTTAAAATATCAAACACTTAATATAGTGGTGATGTAGGAATTAAGAACTTCAAAGTATTGTTTCAAAAGAGGTTTATTCCACAGCTTTAGGAAAATGGGCTTTCCACAAAGGCAGGAACTAGAAAGAGGTACCTCTTAGGAACTCAAGGGCATAGACTCAAGTGAAAATGTGACCATAGACACTGAGTTTGAGCCAGTATCTAGGAAAGCCTACTGTTTGCAAACGTCCCCTTAAATGGAAAAACTAAGCAAAGGAGATGTGGATATTTTTCTTCAATACTGATGTGAGCCCTGAATATAACAGAAGTAACTGGAATAACTTAAAATCAAGCTTCTCTCATGTAGAAGTCTCTACCTCCTGCAGTGTCATCAACTGGGTGCTGTTCATCAGGAGACCGAGGGATGCTGTACCATTAGATGTTAGGTCTGTTAAGATTCTGTGCCCTTGGCTAAATTAATCTGGAAGCTACAGCAAACTCTGAATGTGTATGTTGGTCTTTTCCAATCAACCAAAGTACTTCTGAAATCACACAACAGGACACTAATGCCAAGGGCTGAAGTCAAAACAATACTACAAACAAAAAGTTTGGAAAATATCTATTAGCTTTTTTTTTTATTTTTTTTTTTTAAACTTTATTATGTTATGTTAATCATCATACATTACATCATTAGTTTTTGATGTCGTGTTCCATGATTCATTGTTTGCGTATAACACCCAGTGCTCCATTCAGTATGTGCCCTCTTTAATACCCATCACCAGGCTAACCCATCCCCCCCACCCACCTCCCCTCTAGAACCCTCAGTTTGTTTCTCAAAGTCCATACTCTCTCATGGTTCGTCTCCCCTTCCAATTCCCCCCCCTTCATTCTTCCCTTCCTGCTATTTTTTTTTTTTTAACATACAATGTATTATTTGTTTCAGAGGTACAGGTCTGTGATTCAACAGTCTTACACATTTCACAGCACAAAGACATCCTCTTCTGAGAAATTTACAAGTGCACTAGATAATTCAAGGCTCTGTGAACTCTAACAATTAAGACTTCTAGGTTCAGACAGTGGGTTAGCACATTTTCTGTAATGGCCAGATAGTAATATTTTAGATTGTGCAGGCAATCTAAACATATGGTCTCTGTTGTATCTACTTAACTTTCCATTTGTAGTTCAAAGGAGCCATACAAAATATTAGAATAGATATGGCTGTGTTTCAGTAAAACTTTATAAAATATGACCCGTGTGCCATAGTATAGAGTAACTGATCATCTCCTACACTTATTTGATTATAGAAATATTTTTCACCCAAATCTCCATTAATAACCTATATACTTTAAAATAAGCAAGTTAAAATGATCAATCCTGGGGTGCCTGGCTAGTCTAGTCAGTGTAGCATGTGACTCTAGATCACGAGGTTGTGAGTTTGAGCCCCACATTGGGTGCAGAGGTTTTTAAGATTTCATTTTTTATGTGAATAAAATAAATCCTACTTGAAAAGCAAAGAATTATTTTAAACTGTTTTTAGTCTCTTAGCTTTATAGGATTTATGTAAGATATCTTACATATTATCTAAAAGTATCCAGGTAATAGAAAAGCATTTTATATATTGTATTCAATTTCCTTATACATGCACTTCAATATTTGTTTCTCATTCAACCTACCTTTAATGATATATCTGTGTTGTGATTATGTTACGGAAAAATCTGAAGGCATGATACCCAGAGTTGGGGGCTAAAACATAACAATATTAGAACAGCAACTGCAGATTAAGATTTTAAAATGTATACATTTTATGATTTTCTGTTCTCAAACTCTTAAGTGAGGTAACATGTGCCCATGAACTGAATAACCAATTCTGGGACAGACACGTATTTGGTAAATGCTGACATATGGACACCAAATTAAGTATGTGGCATCCTGCAATTCTTACCTCATGATTGCCCTGACTTTTGATCACTGTATTTGAAACTTTATTATTAAGTAAAATCAATAAAACATAAGATTTGTACTATGAACAAATAGATTTTCTTTCTACTTTCTAAATTTAATAATTTTTCATCCTTCTGCTGATTGACAGGTCCTAAATGTATAACTTGGCCTTCATTTAACATTTAACAGTGTCTCAAGGCAAGGCAGTCCCTGAGATTTTAAGAAACCTAGAGTAAATGTAAGACAGCAAGGTTCACCTTTAGCTTAACCACTGTATGAACCTGAACAAATCACTTTACTTCCTCAACCAGTTTCATCGTCTGTCAAATAGGATAATTAAACCCTTCTCATGAAGTTATAATTACAGGTCATCATATATGTGAAAGTCTAAGTAGAGTTCCTGACTCATAGCACATACTTGAACAGGTAGCTGCATCTGAAGAAATGACTATTTCATTAATTCCATTCACCATGACTTATCTGTAACCTAAACATGTTTAGAAGGAGGGCACTTATTATGGTGGGCACTGGGTGTTGTATGCAAGTGATGAATCACTAAATTCTCATTCTTCAGGAGACTCAGAGGAATCAACAAGAATCAAATTACATTTCATTCACATTTCAAAACAAGATATTGTGAGAATTCTCCACAGGGTTTAAAAGTAGTTTTCACCAGAGTCGTGGTAATAGAGTCCTAAATAGTATAGTGATTGCAAGATAGCATTATTCATTCTCATGACAATTCCAGAGCAAACAGCCTGGTGAAGGCCACACTTGCATTACTAACAGTTATAAGACTTCACTTATTTTAAAAGCGTTCAACCAGCGAAACCTCCCTTTCCACTAACCATTTCCCCATCACAAACCTCTCTTGGCGGACTAGAGCGCACTTCTCATATGATGCTCTATCCCATCCAGCTTGCAGTTCAGCCATCTCCAACTACTTTACGTCAGATTACAAATACACTACTTCTATCTTACTGACCTTCAGAGATCAGAAAACAAACTTAATTCTAATCTACATAGAACATCAAGTTATAGACTACATTTATCAGAAGACTACATGTTGTTAAAAAAGTTAGCTTGGAAAAAAAATTAAAAGCTTTGTCTGAACTTACTTTTAAATAGCTGTTATAATGCTTGCATTCAAGGTTTTATTCAACATTTTTTTTAAAGAGCTAGAACCTCTGAACTACATCCCCAGACAGGTTTGGGCAAGCACTGCCTAGCATGAGCAAAGCTATTAGAACATCTCCATTGTGGAATCTAGTTTGCTGCCTATAGGCCGCTATACATAGCACTTTCAATTAGGGAACCTGGCCTATTCTTTCAATGCCCCACAGGACATCATCTAATTTTAAACTCCAATCTTCATTAGTACACCATAGTCTCAACCCTTTATCTCCGGTCTAATTTCTGTTCACCTACTCAACTGACCTCTACAAAATTAAGGTGTTTTGCACAGTTGTACATATCTTGCCTGGATACACATGACGGAGGATAAAGCTAGAGGACAAGATGATGGAATTACGGGCTACTACCCCAACAGGTCACAAACCTTCCAAGCTTCTGGCCTTGGGGTCAGTATTTCTCTACCTGGATCAGCCTTCTTTTCCTCTTCCATTGGAAAACTTAAACATCTTTCCAACTCAAGCCTATCTGACTTTCCCACAGCAATTATCCTGTGTAGGTGGTTTTATCCCTCACTAGACCAGAAATCCTTCAGAAGCAGAGACCTATCATTTCCTTTCTTCTCCTACAGTTTGTACATTAGGAGTGGGGGCGCTGCTGTGCTACGTAAGCATTTGCTTAAAACAGAATATGCTCTGAATCATAATCAAATAAATATACACACCGCGTTGGAATGCCTTTCACTTTCATCTGCAAGTTGCATTCATCCTCCACTTTGGCACACAGCAGTAAGCATTGCTGTGATGCTTCCACCATTTGTCCTTTAATCCTAGGTTCCCGAAGTCTTTTTTGCTTAACTGTTCTCTCCTTTGCTCTTGGTAGTTTCACCAACTGATGGATTTTTTTCTCTCAGCCAGACGGGAACCTAAAGCCCAGCTCTGCGCTTTACTAGCCATGTGACCACAGACAACCCACTTATTAGCTCCTTTTCCTTTCACCATCAAAAGGTGGCTTTACACTTGTCTAATACCACAATTGTAACTTCCTCAAAAACATGGATATATTTAAGCACCCCCCCCCCAGTATAATATCGGTACAGACAGGCAATCAGAAAAGGTTTGTTGAGTAAGCAAATCCCCTCAGGGTGCCATGAGGGATTCATTCATTTCATTCTGAGGACACTTTTTTACTCCTGTTATAGCATTCTGAAGCAAGACAGTCCTGGGTTCAGATTTTGCTTCTGTTACTTATTCCATGTGCCATTTTTTAAAATGGTAATCTCTACCCCCCAACATGGGGCTTGAACTCACGATCACGAGAGCAAGAGTCACACGCTCTACTGAGTAAACCAGCCAGGCGCCCCCGCCCCGTGCCATTTCATATGGAGTTTTGTACAAGTCCAATTTTCCACTTGACTATAAACTCTTTAAGGATATGGAGTATGTGTTACTCATCTTTAAGTGATTCCCCTTTAAAGGTTATCATGATGACTCACTAATCTGAATTCCATAAAAAGGGGGCTTAATGAAAAGCTAGTGCAAAAGCAGGGTAACAAGTATGAACAAGACATTTTCATGATTCTTGCACTGACCCCCCCTCATTATAACCTCTTCTCTGCCAGCATTTCCATGTTCTACAGTACAACCCAGGTAATGAGAAACCTCTGGCTTTCCGTTCTTGCTTTGCTGCTTTCTATGTGCATCAACTTCAACAAATCACTGACCATAACCAGCCTCTACATTACTGCTTTAAGGTAACAATTACATTAGATGATGGTCTTAAACCCTGGTACATAGGAGATACTCAGCATTTGTTAGCTCTCTTCTCTTTTGGTTCAAAGCATGTTGTAAAATGATCTGCCTTTACTAAAACCCATTTTTGAATAAACTTACTCTTCTCCAGATATCTCAACAATGTAACTTTTTTATGAATGGTCAGTGGTCATTGTAGGTTGAATTTCTGTAAGTAAAATGTGGTGGAAAAACAAAAAAAAAAATGAAATTTTTTTAACAAGTATAAAGAAAAACACTGTCTAAACAAACTTCTATCAGGTAGTTAATAAAAGTAATAATAGCTAACACTCGTGAAGGTTTATTATGTTCCAGGGACTAGGCCAGGACACTTTATACATATTCTCTCATTTAATCCTCACAAAACTTTCGGGGTGGGGGGCTCTTTGTATATTGTATATATGATCTCATAAATTAGGAAGACACAGAGGTTAAGAAAATTGTTGGAGGGAGAATTGAACTCTAATCAAAATTGGTTTCTTCCATCATCAGGACATGGGATGGGTTTTGAGCCTAATAAAGGTTTCATTTCAACAAGATATTTGCATTTTTGTTATTACATAAGAGGAGTACTATGGTCAAGTACAGTAGTTCCTAAAAGCAAGTCTACATCAGAATCACTTCAGAGCACTTAACAAAAACAGATTCCTGAGCCCTACCCCAGACCCACTGACTCAAAATCTGTTGGTGGGGCTCAGCAACTGTTGCTTCTGTTGTTTTGTTTTCTTTTTCATGAAGATCAAGTTATTCTAAGTCAAATTCACATTTAGGAATGAATAGTGTGTGGTACAAAGAATGCAGTATTTAGAATCACACAGGGAGAGGGCAAATCCCAGCTTTGCCTCTAATGACCTGGGTGACTGAACTATTCTGAGCGTCAGACTCCAAATAGGTAGGGGTGACCAGGGTGATGTAGGGTGACCAACGCATCCTAGTTTACCCAAGAATTTCCTGGCTTAGCCCTAGTGGTCCCATATCCCAGGAAATGCCTAGGCTCCAGAAACATGGGAATGGTAGTTCACCTTCGTATCACAAGAGTACATTTCACAGGGTGAGTAGGATATAAAAAGATAACCTTTTCAAAGCATCTAGCACAGTACGCTGCAGAGTACGCCCTTATCCCAGATCATCTGAGCTCCAGGCATGTGTATTTAACCACACTGTTGACCTCTATGCCTTGATAGCGTAAAGGCTCCTCAAACTCCCCACTCTATCCAAGTCCCAGCAGTTAGAGATGGCCTCCTAGGAAGGGGTGATCAAAAAAGACCTTTTTACGAAGAGTGTACTCGGGCTTATGGAAAGCAACAAGAGATCTTGAGGCACCCAGTAACAGCAGTATTGAGAAGATATTGCCACTCTTAGGCCTAAAGGGGACAGAAGAAAAAAGTCACAGCTGTAATCGTGAGGAAAACTATAGCTGGAGAGTGAACTACCCTGTAAGTACTGTGGTCTTAGGTTAGGAATGAAGCCCACAAGCAAACTGTAGACAAAAAGGAAGTGCTAGAAGAATAATGCCCCTATTTCTCTGCCTCTCTGACCAATGATCTCCTCCTGTCAGAGTTTCTAATTCGCCAAACACAACCAGATGACAGCAAGGGAGCTAAGCTGATGCAATTTATAAAGATCAGCCTCCCAGGGCAGACAGCAAGATGAAGAAGCATGAAGAGTGAATCAGGAAAGTCAAATAGAAAATATCTAGCACACTGAGTAGTACCCTATCTCGGATCAACGCTGCCAACCATTTAGTTGCCTAAGCCATGGTTCTGGCACTTATTTTCAATACCTGCTTCTCCCTTCATTCTCCATATACTATTCAAGGAAAACTCCTACTAATTTCACTTTCAAAAATCCCTCCTGAATCCACCCTCTTTTCCTCATCTTCACTGCCACCTTGGCTCAAGATACCCTCATATCTTGCCTTGATAGCTCTGTGAGTCTCCCAACTAAATCGCCTGCTCTTGCTCTGGACTCCTTCCAATAGGTTCTCCAGGGAATGAGAACTGGTAAGAGGTAAGACTGAAGACGTAGGTCTGGAGGTGCCTTGTAAATAAAGGGATTGTTGCAGTATTCCTGGAACAATAATGTACACCCTGTTTTTTAAAGATATTTATTTATTGAGAGACACAGACACCATATAAGCAGGGGCAGAGGGAGAGAGAGAATCCCATGTAGGCTCCATGCCCAGTGTAGAGCCTGACACAGGGCTCAATCTCACAATCCTGAGATCACAACCCGAGCCAAAAATCAAGAGTCAAACGCTTAACCAACTGAGCCACCCAGGTGCCCCATCAACACCCTATTTAAAGCAGTAGCAGTAAGGACTGTTGGTTCACAAGCTCCTGAGGAGCTTCCTGGGTGAAATCTGAAACAGGCCGCTGTACACAAGAGGGAGGGAGAGTCCTAAGCAAGAGGCAGCCACTCCACACAGGTAGGTGGCAGGTTTAAAAAGCAAGGGAATGAGCTTATGAGGCATGTCTTAGGTGGCTAAAAGACAAGTAGATCTCAGAACCCTCCTACCAAATCTTAAAATGTCTTATAGAGGTCTTACTGGGGTTCAGTTCTGCCTACAGTCCAGATGGTCTCAATACCATATCACTATTACAAGTCTATGTCCTTGGGACACCTTCTGGGAGTGGGGAAGGCCAGCACAATGTACATTCCAAGAACAGAGGAGGGGGCTGAGGAGCCTCCAGTTGCTGGGAGTCCAGCTCGTATGTCACCAACCAGTCCTTTTGATGACCTCTCCCAACTGGGAGGGTGAGTCTAGGAAAATTGGAGATATTAAGCAGGTAAAAAAACCACAGGGCTTGGTTACTGACGACTGAATAGAAGCCAGGGTGAGAAATGAGAGAGGTTTCAAGTTTCTGATATGAGCAACTGGATAAAGGAGAGACTTTAGACTTTCACAGAGACAGAAAATGGAGAAAAAGTAGAAATTTGAGAAAAATACTTACGAATGAGAAAATCATGAGCTGCATTTTATCTGATTATGTACATTTTTCCTGACCTTAGAGTAAATTGCATGGATTACACAATTTGGTCCAGAATTAGAAGAGAGGGCTTTCAGATAATAGCTAATGTTTAGCTAATAATTATTAATGAGAATGTGAACCTTCATAACTATGGGAAACTGCATAGAAAACTGCTGATACCCCTGTCATCTCTCTCCACCATCACCCAAAACTCCCCAGCCTGCCTGTCCCCAAATTCTTACAGATCCTAACCAAATCTTACTCTTCCCTCTGAGCCTTTCCTTATACAAGCCTTTTATTCTCCCTGGAACAGCACTGTTCTTGGCCCGATTCACTCTCCATCCTCTAATATCCAGCCCAGATATTTCCTCACAGGAAGTCTTGCCAGACCCCCCACCAAAAGACTTAGCTTAGCTCTCCCTCCCTTTGCCCAATAGCACTTTATGTTTACCACTACCTATCTTGGCACTGATCATACTGTTTTGTAATTGACGGTCTACTTATGTGCCTCTCCCATTATGGTCTAAGGCACTTCAGGGAATGACCATGTATTATTGTTCATAACCATATTCTCAGCAACTTAGCCTCGTACCGGACACACGGTAATAGTTCAATCCATATTTATCAAATGAAAGCCCATTCTTGGCTTGGAATTTTACTCATTTAAGTACCACAGCAAGGAAATATTTCAGATTTCAGAAAGGGCATTTCTCCTCCCCCCCCACCCCACCACTGGTGACTTGTAGCAGTTGTGTTCACCACCTCTGCGGGCCCAACTTGCTGGAGAGGAGGTGAGGACTAAACCCTAGAGTACTAAACTAGAGTGCTGCAAGATTCAGGACATAAGGTCATCAGTCTTTTGGTAACTAGTCTCCTATTCTAGATACTAACTGTGCGTGCACTGTGTGTGTGTGCACGCATGTGTGGACACACACGAGGGGGTGAGGGAGGAGATGAGTAATATTCAATGAGCATTTAGTATATGCCTGACTCAACTGAAGCACTTTCAGTACATTATCTCCTACACTGCTTACAACCACCCTACAAAGTAGATCCTTTGCCATACCTATGGCACGTGAAGAAACTGAAGGCATAGACACTTGACGTGACTTACCCCGTATCACAGTAAATAAGAGGCCAAAAAAAAAAAATTCAAAATTTAAATCCAATCCTATCTGATTTCAGATTCTGCATTCCTCCATGATGGTGGTTATCAAATCTTTTTCACAAAGAACCAGACAGTACTTCTGCTTTTATAGGTTATCTGGCCTCTGTCACAACCACTCAACTCCACCATTGCCACACAAAAGCGGCCACAGACAATACATAAATGAATGGGCATGGCTGTACCACAATAGACTCTATTTACAAAAAGAGGAGGCTGATCAGCTTTGACCCTTGGATAATGTGCAGATACCTGCTTTATTATGTTTCTCAATCCTGGCTACACAGAAGGATCACCTGAGGAGCTTTAAAAAAAAAAAAAAAAAAAAAAGATGCATACATCACACCTCAGAGCAGTTGATCCTGAAAAGGCTTTTGAGACAAATCTCAGTATGACCTTGGAAGACGCTTGACTGTTTTTAACCCACAATGGGGAAGTCGAGGTCCAAATAGGTTAAGGAAATGGTTCAAGGCTACAGCTGTCAAGCGAAAGACACAATGGGCAATTACATCTTCGGCCTGCCTTCAAATTCTTGTCCCTTTCTATGTTCTGTCCCCACAGCACCTGGCAGCCCGTCAGGTGTGAAAGCTTTGTGTTCTCATGTTGGTTAGAGTGATCACTTGTGTGCCTTTAACCAGTTGAAAGGCTTGATTCCACACTATGTCTCCTTTTGTTTGTGGAGGGGAGAATTTAAGTGGAAGAAAATACTGCTATTAAGAGGATTTCAAGGGGCTCCTGGCTGGCTCAGTCAGTAGAGTGTGGAACTCTTAATCTCGGGATTGTGAGTCTGAGCCCTACACTGCAGGGGGGGGGGGTAGATATTACTTAAAAATCACATCTAAAAAAACAAAAAAATAATCCGTTTTATAGGACAGCTCAACTATCTCATTTATTATTCTAAGTCAATCTTTTTATACCCAGTTAACATTTACTTTTAAAATACTGGGAATGCAGAATTTCAAGCTCTGAATTGCACTCTGAAAACCTGAAACAAGAGTACCAGCTTTTGCCAGAATTAAATATATCATTACCTCTCAAATAGAAAAGCATTTATTTTTTCACACAAAACCAGTGGCAGAGGATGATAAAGATGATTCTGTTTGATGTGAGATTATATTCAAGACCTCTGGGTCAGTAAATCTACCGAATGCCAGAAGTCATGGAAGATTAGTATAAATTGTGACAGATGCAAAACTGCTATTAAAATACTTTAGGGTCCTGTTTAAAAGTTGGAATCATCAGATTTAAATTCACAGAGAGGAGAACCTGACAGGTACTTTAAAATCTACAATAGTTGCATATATAGGTCTAGGGGGACAAGATTTAGCTCAAAAAAACCTTGTAAATTCTTACTACTATTCTTCTACACCTCAAATTCTACCTGAAATTAAATATAAGGGTTTTTTTTTTATCTATTTATTGAGAGAGAGAGAGAATGATAGAAAGCATGAGAAGGGGGAGAGTCAGAGGGAGAAGCAGACTCCCTGCTGAGCAGGGAGCCCAATGCGGGACTCCAGGATCATGACCTGAGCCAAAGGCAGTCGCTTAACCAACTGAGTCACCCAGGCAACCCCTACCTGAAATTAAATATAAACAGCTCAAAACTGTCCTTGTATAATCTCAGTTTATGTAAGAAAATGAAAGTATCAGGACTAACATGGTTTAAAAAAAAAAAAAAATCAGCATGATCCAAAATTTAACCAAGAATGTTAATATGGTTTTTTTTTTTTGTTTCTATAGTGATTTTTAACCACGTATTATCTTTACGGACCTGATTATTAAATACAGATGGTTTGCAGTAATTTGCAAACTATAAAAACTCAGTATTTGTTAGATGGGTCATTTTGATGTACTGAATGATTATCACACAAGAGCTAAACAATGTTTACTTTAAGGGAGAAAACCAATCTGAAAATAGGACCTCACCAATTCACAAAATAAAAAGATGACCTCGGACTATTCGCCAAAGCTGTAAGGAACAATCACAAGGCATTCCACAACCTCTACCAGCTGAAATCTTCCTTACCTGCTGCAGCTCCTAGCAAATAAGAGGGTATTTATTTGCTCAGCACTTCTGAGCAAGCTTTCAATCAGGTAATTGGAGAGAGCAGGAGGGAATTGGCACACTGGCAGAATCAATCACACCCTATGGTGAGTCAGAAGCCTTTTAAACCCTTGCTCCTCTAATTGGTCAAATCTGTCTGAAGTTGGAAGAATCAAGTATGAAACTACCAAATATCCAGGCTACTTCAAGGTTTCCTTCACTTACTTATATTTACAATTTTCACCTCTCCACTTTGTAAGCACAAGTGAATATATTAGTTAATGAATGGGTTACTGAGAAGGTATACGAAACGTATAGATTTTTACTTGCTAAATTCCATTTTAAATGTGCAAGGCAAGTTGACTTTTTAAAGGAACCCTGGGAAAACCTTTATGAAGAAAAGTTCTCTCAAAAAAAGCACCACACATCCCCTGACACAGGGATTAACCCTTCTGGGTCACTGGACCACTACTTTGAGAATATATGGAAAGTTTTGGAACTTCTTGAAACAAAACAGGACACATGAACAAAACTTTGCAGGCAATTTCAGAAGCTCAAAGACCCTACCCCAAAGTCTCACAATTTTAGAATTTCTACTCTAATTATTTCGGAGATTTATTAAAGCTTGAGGCAGTAGGCGTAAATCAAAAATAACATCCCATTTTATCTATCAGGTTGAAAATACCTTTGATTCTGTTGCTTTGGCTATACCAACTGGCTGATTTCCATTCATTAATTCAACAAATACTACTTGGCACCTACCTGTACAAGGGCCTGTTTTAGACGCTGGGAATCAGTGAACAAAACAGAACCAGCTCTCATGAAGTTTATATACTGAAATGGGATTCAAGCTGTGTACAGTGTATGTACCAAGGTGGGGGGGGGGAGCTTAAGAGACAATACCAGAATTACTTTTAAGCTGTGATTCTCAACCTTGACTGTTTATTACCATCATCGGGGGCACTTTAAAAACATCTCAATGACTCAGACACACTTCTGGCATGGCATCTCCTTCTCAATCTTACTGTAGTTTTCAAACATATTGTGTATACTGTTGCACTTTAATATGTTGGCAGAGGTTGTTTGGACACCATGGAGAGGGAAGGGTTTGAGTTGCACACAGGACTAGATAGATCACAGAGGTGGGCCAGCACATAAAGGGTGAGGAAATGATCAATGAATAGGACAATTCAGTAGAAAAAGTATCTCAGGGCCAGAAGTGACCATGAGAACCTAGGGCCCCTAAGGAAGAACAGGAAGACTTCCAGAAGCCACTGATTTCTCAGTGTGGATCTTAAAGGTTAGGGAGATTCCAACAGGCATCTGGGTCACACTTAAACTTTGGAATATAGCTGTGCTAATTTTGAGAGGGTATTGCAGAACACTGATACTTTTCCCCTGCTTGGAGTATATAGCGGAAGCTAAAGAAGTGAGTGGCTGCACTTTTGAGGCAATCCCCCTAGAAATTTAACTCATTTGAAGGGGCAAGTTATGCCACATTGGTGTTCTTTTCCTGCTTTCTTTCCCTCTCTCCCTTCCTTTTTGTCCTCCTTTCAATCAGCTATATTAATTGAACTTCAGGAGATAATACTTCCCTTATCCAACCTAGTGTAATCAACAATAACTCTGGTAATGAGGCAGGAATGTTACAATTCTAGAAGCAAAAGCAGGCTGAGCTCTACAGTAGCTTTTTGACTCTGAATAGAATCTATGCTGGGACTTGACCTTTTCACCAGGTTAAAAGCAGAATTCAAAAAGGAAACAACTCATGAACCTTCCTGAATGGAAGCTAATTAGTTTTCCATGCTTAAAAGTTCTAAGTTTGAAGAATTACAGGCTTCAAAACACAATCCAAATGATTTAAAGACTTAAGGAAATGGTGGGACTTTGTGAGCCTTGGTTGCTGCTGCAGGCCTCTTACAATTTTTTTTTAATCTACAAAGAAAATAAATAATCCAACAAGAACTTTTAATATACACTATTAAGTGCTATCCAACATTCCATCACCAAGTACTTGTAAAATTTCACAATTTGCGTTATATTCTCCACCAGGGTTTCTTAACCTCAGTAATACTGACATTTTACACCAGAAAATTCTTCACTTGTAGGGGTGCTGTCCTATGCGTTGTAGGAAGTTAAGCAGCACACCTGAGCTCTACCCACTAAATATTAGTAGCATCCCTACCAGTTAAGACAACCACAAATGTCTCCAGATATTTCCAATTGTCCTGGAGTAGGGGGCAAAACTGCCCCGGTGGAGAACCACAGGTGTCTGCTAGTCCATAAAAAATTCGAAACAGCTTATAAAAATATATAAAAATGACTCAAGCATCACTAAGGAAATCAATATGAACAGAAATCCAAAACCAGTGGAAGATGAGAGGAATAGAAGTATGAAGGTAATAAGGACTCAAAAGTCTGATGTGTATATACATACACATACATATATACATCTATATTCATTAAAAGTACTTACTACAGGGACTTTACATTAGGCAAATGTAAGTAAGCAGTCTCTGTAATGCTGTCTTCAGGTCTTATTTTGGAACAGGCTATTTCCAGGAAAGGCAGGCAGGCAGGGGAGATGGACGTAAAGTTGGGGAGAGCAAGAACAAGCTGAAACCTACAAACATGAGCTGCCGCCCGGGAGCTTGGGCAGGAACCCACGAACATGGGACTGGAACTGTGTCAGTTCTCATCGCCTCCTACCTTGAAAAAGTGGGTGTTCTTCAGGAAAAGCTGGTGCCCTTTGTCATGACGCTTAAGACTCACCTGATCTAAGAGTGAAAGGAGCTGGAGCGAGACGGAGAGGAAGACGGAACAGTCGGCAGCCAGCCCTCTGCCCCTATATAAAGGACGTGAATCAGCAGGTAAGTGAAAAGGCCTGTGAGCTACAAAGGCACCCGCCTCAACCACTCACATGTAAACAACCTCAGTCTCTGCTGCCTTTCTTCCACCCACCAAACTCACGCAAAATGTCTCTGATGGCCCAAACTAGGCAAAAATATACCAGGGAAGGAACTCTGTGAAAAGTAGTTCAGCTTAGCCGTGTTGACAAATTACAGAGCCACCACATATTCTCACCTGATGAAATTCTGGTATAGAATATAAATTTATCTATTGATTTTGAATAAAACACAGCCAAAATTTAGAAGACCTCCATGGGAAAATTAAATAACATAGGTCTCTTAGGCTGCTTTATCAGTTCTTCAAATATTTAATCTTTTTTTTTTAATTGAGAGAGAGAGAAAACAGGAGGGAAAGGCAGAGGGAGAAGGAGAGAGAAACTCTAAGCAGACTCTGCGCTGAGCCCGGAACCCGACATGGGGCTCAATCTCTGGACGCTGAGATCACAACCTGAGCGGAAACCAAGAGTCTGACGCTTAACCGACTGCACCACCCAGGCACCCCAAAAATTCAATCATTCCTAAAATCAGATTGATCACGGACATCAAACATGTCTAAACAATTATGCTGATTTTTTTTTCTGTTACTATTACAAAATGTAAGTATTTTCACAAAAACATAATGGAAATAGTTTGTATATACGTAATGCTATTTTTTAAATTTTGAAAACCACAGCTTCTATTTGAATTGATAGAATATTTTATAGGTGGAATGGCAGAATATTTTATAGGTGTAATTATGACTTGTGTATACATTACTACCAATTCCAAGCATATTCCTGCTCTGTATCTTTTGTTTTATTTTAATAGAACATTGTTTCTCCCATTATGCTGGGCTCGACCAAAAATTTTATTATCACATTCGTATTTTACCACAAAACAAATTGCATTTGTATTTTAAATTTATTTAAATATAAATAATACATTGACATGCAAGTGTAAATTACAAAATAAAATGTTATTTCTTCAGTCTTGAACCTTTTTAAAATTATTTTTATTTATTTATTTTTTTAAGTAAACTCTACTCCCAACATGGGGGCTTGAACTCAAGACCCTGAGATCACGAGTCACATGCTCTACCAACTGAGCTAGCCAGGCACCCCTTCAGTTTTGAACTTTAATTTTTTTTTAAATTTTATTTATTTGAGAGAGAGAATGAGAGAGAGCACGCACAAGCCATGGGGGAGGAGGGCGGGAGGTAGAGGGAGAAGCAGACACCCTGCCAAGCAGGGAGCCGGATGCGGGGCTCGAGCCCACTACCCTGAGATCATGACCTGAGTCGAGGGCAAACAACCGACTGAGCCACCCAGGCGCCCCTCAGTTTTGAACTTTTAAAGTAGCATTCACAAAAATGTCAGATATTTCATCTTTGACACAATGATCTTCCCAAAGCCTTGCCTTGATTCCATAAATTTGGTGTCTTAAAAATGGTACTATTACTGAAATAAGCTCATTTTTAATCTGAAATATCTGATGATACTGATATGAAATTCAAATCTTTGAACTATCTGCAAAGATCCTCTTCTGCCGGTGGAGCTACCCTTTTATTTTATCTGTATGCATATTTTGAAGTTTAAAAAATTAATTTAGAACAGTGATCTCATTCTGAAAGACAAGTCACGTTTCAGTGAGTAACCTGTAAACACACCTTTTGCAGCTGCATGTGTTAGCAGGAAATCATCACCCTCTGAACGGTCTTCTTAAATGACAACTAACATTTGAAGTGGTTGCTGATACTTCAGCAGATTTGTGATTTCTGGTTTTCACATGATCAATCATACCACTATGACCCCAATGAGGGAATGGAAAATACTGATGAATATTTTGTTTTTATCATCAGTTTTCATGAGAGATAAAAATTGAGCACTTAAATAATTAAGCATTTAAATAGTCATTAAATATGCACTTTCACTTTTTTGGAGCTCGTCGCTACAGAAAAGGAATGTTGCAAAAAATTTCACATAAAAACAGTAAAATCATTGTCAAATTGTATCTTATAAACCTGAAAAGCCACATGGGGTGCCTGCATGGCACAGTGAATCGTCCAACTCTTGATTTCAGCTCAGGTCATGACCTCAGGGTCATGAAATCAAGCCCCACATAGGGCTCCAAGATGGGTGTGGAGCCTGCTTAGAGTTCTTTCTTTCCTTCTCCCTCTTCCTTTCTCCACTTTTGGGGAAAAAAAAAAAAAAAAAAAAACTGAGAAGCCACAGTAGGAAACACATTTGGATTACTCTACGCAGACTATGGCACGGCTGCCTAGCCCCACTTGCCCACCTCTATTTCTTGGACACAGCCTCTAATTTCCCATGTTTCCCACTGACCCAAACAAATGAGGATTCAGTAGCTTCATGAATTTTGCAGTTCTTGGCACAGACAAGATGACAACTGAGTCAATTACTTCTCCCATTCCCATCTGAGACAAGAAAGTAGTCATCCCCAGCACCATGTGTTACACACTTCCTTTTATCTTGCAAACATTTTGCATGCTATCTTTGAGAAAGAAAGGACAGAGGATGAGAAATGGGCTAGCACTGTTCACTACACAAGCATCTCACACACCACTAGATGAGACCAAGTCGGAAAACAGAAATATAAATTGCAGATCTGCCAAAGCTACCCTGACATATTTTAATGTAACTATTAATATTAATACTCCATTAAAAGTTAAATATTCAGGAAAAATATAAAGTCAGACTGGACTCCAGGAGTTCAGGAGTAAACAGGGACTCTCCCAGGCAAACTGGGACTTAAAAGTGTTCTACGTTTAGTAACTATGACTCACTTGCAGCCTTAAGTCTGATTCAAAGCACCTCCCTCTCCTGAAGTAGGCCCTGGGGGCTTCCATGGAGAAGAGGGGTGAGCAGCAAATGTTTGGCCTCCTCTTTCCCTCTTCCCTCAACTTTACTACTCTTGCGAGCCAGAGGTGGCCAGCCTTAAAATGACGTCAAATAATCTGCAGCCCCTGGTATTCACGCTATACTTGTAGTCCCCCCCCCCACAATGAACAGGGCTGACCTGCGTAACAGCAAGTTTCAGAAAAGACACAGTGCTATGTCTGAGTTAGTCACAGAAGACACTGCAGCAATGCTCCCTGTTCTATTAGATAATGTTCTATTAGAAAACCAGCTGCCATGTTGTGAAGATCCTTGAGGAGCCTAATGAAGAGGTTCATATAGAAAGGAAACAAGCCCTCCTTCTAAAAGCCAACAAAAATCTGAAGCTTCCTATCAACAGCCAAGGGAGTATGCCATCTTAGAAGTGAATCTGCCAGCCTCAGTTAAGCCTTCTGATGGCTGCATCCCCAGCCAACATCCGGAATGCAACTTCATGAAAGACCTTTAGCTAGAACTACCTACCTAAGCCACTTCTGAATTGCTGACCCACAAAAACTGTGAACAAATTAATTTTTATTATATCTAAGACATTACGTTTGAGGATTATTTGTTACATAGCAATCAATAACAGACTCCTCCAGGGTTAGGAAGGAATAGAGGAATTAGAGGAGGAGGAAGGGCAAGTGTAATAGTGGCTGACATATTTATTAGTCTAGCCTCTAGGACTCCATTTCATAGTATGTGGCCACATGCTGCCTTCTTTGTGGGGTTCATTAGTCATTCTTCAGAGCACCAACCACTGACCTTCATAATGAATTCTTGCATTCTCTGGATGACTTCTTGCAACACCCTCTAAGCTCCTGGGAGGGCAGTACACCCACAGCTTCTCCCTGTTTCTGTCCTTTCCCTCCATTAACCAACTTTCTTGGGCATGGTCCCATCCAGACCTCAAGATGACTCAAGCTGACTACCTTCTGAGCTGTCTACTTGGCCCAAAGGAAAATCACTCATTTTGACATACCAAAAGATAAAACCGCAGTCTGACCACCTGCTGATCTCTCTTTCTCCTTGCACTGCCATTTGGAGCTACTAAATCCACTCCAGATTTCTATGCTCATTTATGCCCCCAGAACTCCAAAAGATAATGTCCGATTCCTCCAAGAGCTGTTGCACTGTATCCCATCTCAGTGGGAACATGATTTGGACATACAAATTTCTGCAGTTCAGGAAGTTTCCATCCAGAGAATGTGGTGGCAGTCTCCTTTTACAGGCATACTGAATCTGTACAAGTGATTTCTTTAGAAACCCTCTTCCAAATCAAGTTTAGAGGGGAATTTTTTAAAGTCATTCTAGTTGCTATTCCTAAAAATTCCCTTCAACAATTCCATTTAAAATGTTTTATATTTCCCTTATATAGGAAAGATGGAGAAGAGGTCACTGGACCTATTTCACTAGCTTTTAGTATGTCCTACATGAATGTGTCTAGCACTAATTTTCTAAGCTTTAGGATTTTGGCCAGAATTCCTAGAAAACTGAAAATGCACAATTACCCTGTTACATTCTAGCTAAAATGTCTTTTCTTCCCCCACTGCCAGGGATATGCTGCTAGGTGTACAATATCTATTTTTGAGTAAATAGATGGAAATACCAAGATCTCATTATCAGAGAGGTAAGAATTACATATATATATATATACATATATATATATATATATTTTTTTTTTTAAGTAGGCTCCACACCCAGCATGGAGCCCAACGCAGGGCTTGAACTCACAACCCTGAGATCAAGACCTGAGCTGAGATCAAGAGTCAGACACTTAACCAACTGGGCCACCCAGGCACTCCCTATCTATATTAAAATAAAGTACTCCTATAAGGCATCCTATAGCAGTTACTTTGTAACATAAAAGCTAACTTCTTTAACACTCATTTAATTCAGTAATGACTTTATAAAACTTTTTAAAAATACTATTCCTTGCTAAAAGGAGAGGACATAACAAAACTATTGTTTCTAAAAATAACCTAATTCGTATTCTTTGCCAGACTCTGGAGGAGAATGCCCCGAGTTAAGTATATCAAACATTACAAATGAGGGATAATCTGAAATAAGGAAAAAGATGGAAACCACAATTGTCAAATGAAAAACTACAATGAAGAAAATGAATACATGACCCCCCCCCCCGCCCCGCCCGGAGAAACCAGATGATGAATTGCTTTGGAACATGGACTCTGGGGTTGAAATGTACCATCTCTATGAATATGTGCAAATTACTTAAATTCTCTCAGCATCAGTCATCTCATTTGTCAAAATAGAGATGATAACTGAACTTCACTCATGGAGAGAGAATTGGGAGAATTAAACAAGATACTGTATATAGAATACTTAGTATCTACTCAATATGTAATAAATGTGAGCTGAAGAATGACCAAAAGTATGAGAAACTTGAACAAGTTCTTCCAGATCATGAAGGAAAGGGATAAAATAATAAAAATTCTATGATAAATACGTGATCATTGTAGAAGACATATTCCAAAAATGTAACCTACTGTTGAAAAAAAGAATAAAACAGAGAGAACAAAGCTAATAAGCAAAGATATGATAGAAAGCTTTCCATCTATAGACAAAGACCTTTTTCCTGACAACGGAGAGTCCTCAAAATGTACTAAGGAAAATAAAAAAAATTAATTCCATACCTACACTTATCTCAGTGTATTATTTTTTTCTTAGTGGAATTTCTAGACTTCACTCCCAAAGAAAGAATCTCATGAATATCCACTAAAGTAACAAAAGAAGAAGAAAAGCCTACGAAAGACTGATTTAGGTTGACCCCAGGCTTCTCTGCAACACCAAAGCCCTGAAGAATATGGAAGCAAAATCTGAAGACAGTTTTACTCAGAAAAAGTGTTGTTCATGTGTGAATACATCTGTAAGCAAGCTATCACTCAGGAATTATGCCAACTTGGTACTTTTCATGAATAAAATATTGGAAGTTCTTCCCAAACAAAAGTACTTGCAAATGTATGTGAGAAAAAAAAAAAAAAAGAGAGAGAGAGAGAGAGAGAAAATATCAAGAAACAAACAATTAAAATTCAAGGCAATTTTGGAAAAATTTGAAAGAACAGGCTGCTGTATAAATATACACTCTAAATACTGTAAATATATACTTAAAATAATTGCTTTTAGTGTAATTACAAAATTTTGTATTTAATTTAAAATGAGAAAATGATATTGTGAAAACCAAACAAAAATAAAAGTTAAAATGCAAAAATGAATTCTACAACCCCAGGTTGTATTTTCAAAGACTTAGAAAAGAAAGAAGAGGAAAACAAATGCAAGAAATTCCAATTCTCGGGGTGCCTGGGTGGCTCAGTTAGTTGAGGGACCTACTCTTGGTTTCAGCTCCGGTGGTGATCTCAGAGTGGTGGGATCAGCCCTGTGTTGGACTCTGTTCTTGGCATGGAGTCTGCTTGTCCCTCTCCCTCCTCTTCTGCTCCTCCCCACACATGCATTCTCTCTCTCTCTCAGATAAATAAATAAAATCTTTCTTAAAAAAAAGAAATTCCAATTCTCACAAAGGAAATGAAAATTAAAGGAGTTATGTCAGACAAAAGAGTAACAATATTCTTAATAGTGAAATAGTAGGGTTCTACCCATTAATATCAAGTAGAAGGCAAAAATACTATCACCATTACCACTTAACGTGAACATTACTTTGGAAGTTCTAGCCAATCTATCAAAACAGAAATAAAAAGTATCAGTAGACAGGAAGAAAACTGTATCATTACTGCAAATTATGTGGTTATAGAGCCAGAAGTTTTTTTAAAAAATTGAAAAGCTACCATAAATAAGAAAAGTTTTCAATTGGACATTAAATTAACAGCTCAGAAATTAATAGTGCTCCTGTGTATAGAAATAGACAAGTTATAAATAGTAGGGGGAAATACCCAATTCATAGTATTAATTAAAAAATAAAGCACCTAAGAATGATTTCAACAAGTATGGTTATCTACATGAGAAAATACAAACTTTAAGAAGTAAATTTTTGAAAATCTGCATAAATGAAGTCATCCCATGATTTTGGACAAGAATATCAATATCATAAATCAATTCCTCCCAAATAGACATTATGTATTTGATATAAACTCAATCAAAATATCTACATCATTTATTTAGAGAAATTTTAAAATAATTCTGAGGATAAGCTGGAAAGATAATTTGACAGAAATTGCTAATATTTTTAATTTTATATATTTGCAGATATCAAAGCATATCATAAAGATTAACAGGGCAGTATAGAAATGGCGTAAGAATCAACACTTTTATGGGATAGAATATACGGCCAAAAAATACACAGTAATATATATGTCACTTTACTACATGATAAAAGTATCATAAGTTAACATAATGAAAAAAACATTTTCAAATAGTAATGAGACTCTTGTTATTGGAATGGAATTGAGAGAACAGGAATAAATCAAAAACTCCACCTCACAATATGTGCAAATATAACTTCCAGAGGAATTTAAGTGTGAAATACTTTTAAATCATATATTTTTATAAAAAGTGGTGAATATTTATCTTATATTTGGGGGAACTTTCAATGCTTAAGATGCAATGCAAGAAACTGCAAAGTAGTAAAACAGGAACTTTAAAAATGGATAAACTTAAAACATCTGAATGTAAAAAAGAAAGACCAACCAAAATCCAAAGGCAAAACTGAAAACCACTGAAAACTTTGCCTTGTATATGGCAAATGGTCAATAATTCCATTTATAATGGAGTGGGGGAGCGAGGTTCTTGTCAAAGAATGAATCTTGCAGACAAAGGAGAGTGAGTACATCAACAGTTTTATGAAGCAAGGATACAGGAAAATGCTCTCGGGAGTGAGACGGGTCCTGACAGGGTTGCCAACATGGGCCTCCACTGACAGTCTTTTGTTTAGAACTGACCAGGTAGCTTGTGGCCTTATCATTCTTGTGATGTCTTGGTTTGAATAAGGACTAGTGATAATATCTTTAATGGCTTACTTTTTCTTTGGGGTCTGGTTTGTTCTCTGTCCGTCACAATGTGACTGCCATAAAAAAGATCCTACCTCTGATGCCCAGGGCAGGGTGGTCTGGTTTTGTTACGCCTCAGCATTTCTGGAATTTCTGTGAGCCTGATCACATAGCCGCCTACCTATCTCTCCCTAACTAGCCCCACCTGTCCCTTACTCAGTGAGACCCTTTAGATGTATATCAGTGGTCATATACTTGGGGGATGATTGCCAGCATGTATCTTGGGGAGGTGGGATAGAGATAAAGGAAATGTCCAAAGGCATTTTTACACATTAAAGTAGACTTACAGGATCCTGGAGGTCAGGCTGAGATTGCCTTTGCCCTTAGCCAAGTGTCAACATCCAGGCAGTTGAGTTCCTAGGGGAGTGTCACTCTGCCTGTTTCAAGGACATGTCAATGGGCAGTAAGTAGTAAGGAAATTTAATAATTTCTCTTCTGCCTTTGTTGCCCACATCAATAACATCCATATGATATAGTATTAAACAACTGGTATGTTTATGAATAAATTTTCCCTAAAAAATTTTCTCATAGGAAATTATTGTTATAATTTCATTTGCAGAATGCTAATTTACATAAGTAGTGTGGTATCAACTGTTTGGAAAATGTACAGATATGAAAACTGCATGTATGTATACCAAATATCCCTAGATAATGGGATCATAAATAAATTTTAATTTTTGAGTAGTACTCTGTATGTCAAATTTTTTTCCTTTTTTTCATAAGCCATACACATTAAAGGTGAATATACATTCTTAAGTTTATACACATCTATTAAAAATACTCAAAAACCCAATCAATAAATGGACAAAGAAAATGAATAGACAATTCACAAATGAAAGTATGTAGTTAGTTATCTATCAAAAGTATGGAAAATTTTCCACTTTACCCCAGTGGCTGAAAAACACAAATTAAAGCAAAGACTCAGGATTTTTCTACCATCAAATCAGTAGCGATTTAAAAAATAATGACTATGGATGCTAGTAAGCATGTGATGAAACATGTCCTCTCATATGGTGGTAGGGAGGAATATGCATTAGTACAACTTTTCCTAACAGGTACCAAGAAACCTAAAATTGTTCATGCCCTTAAGGTATGCAACTCCATTTCTAGTCATCTCTCTTGTGGTAGACAGAATGACTTTCCAAAGATGGCCATACCCTAATCCCTTTAGTTTGTGAATATACTGCCTTCTGGGGCAAAAGGGTTTGCAAATATAATTAAGGTTATGAACCATAAAATAAGGGGATTATCCCAGATTATCCAAATGGACCCAATTTAATCATATAAACCCTTACAGAGAACTTATTATTTTTACCTGAAGCTTCTTCATAGAATTGCAAACATTTTCATTTCCTTATTCTAATATCCTTGTGCTATAATGGAATGTCAATTTTTGTTATGTATTTCCCAGGCAGTTTCTTTCAATTAAATTTTTATCTAAATTTTTTTATATTTTCAATCCCTCAAAAATGTTTGTAAACTTTTGTTAACATTACTGATAGTAAGCAATTTTTCATACCAAATAACTGAATAGCATAAATTCAAAATAATCACTTTCTCCCAAAGATACAATCTGTTCCTAAATAAGGATCTATGCTCTAATGTAATCTTGTACCATGCCTAAAATTAAATTTAATTGCTTTGATGGCATCACTCCCATTTTATATTTAGATAAGTTTTAAGGGAAAATCAGATGTGTACTTCATGAAGATATTCCATTTAGGAACAGATCCATAAATATTGTTGGGAAGACCTTCTTCTGCCCTATGGTTTTTCTAGCTGGACTTAGAATCAAATTGACATGAGACAGATTAATAGGAAAAATCAAATTTAATAGGTGTGTGTACAGGGAGTCCACACAGGCATGGGATTCCCAAGAACTCTGAGGCAACATGAAGCTTCTAGCAGCTAAGGAGAGGGGGAGGGGTCTGAGGGTACAAAGGGGAGGAAGTCCATTAGCAGGAAGGTGAAAGGAGATGTTTGGAAAAACAAGGTTATTACATAGATAAGTTTCCTAGGTAAAGGGCAGTCTCTGTTAATAGCTCTCTTCCTGTTACATGCTCTCCTTTCCATTGTAAATTTGTTGTCAGGGATGCAGAGAGCTTTTCCTGAATCTGCTGGGTTTTGATTACTTTTAACTCGAAATTATCTTTATGCCAAAGTGACCCATCTTGGGGCAGCCTGCCCCAGGCCCCTACAATATAGTATTTAGTTTTTTTAATTTTTCCAAAGAATATTATCACTCTCAATACAGTTAAGGCCATCTTTCCAAAGAATAAGATTAAAATAAATGTCTCATGTGGCACAAAAAAATGCTTCTAGATTTTGACCAAAATTCTGGTTTGCACACCCTTGCCTTTGCCCTATTTTTAGAACCATTCACACAGGCCTGCCCTCAACAGTATCTTAGTTTATTTAAATAATGCTGATACATATTTTTTATAAATTATGTCTCATTAAATATTCTTATAAAAATAAAACTTTTAATTTTAGCAGTCAGTCCCTATCTATCTTGTTTCCAATGTAAAAAATCAGTATCCTGTTTTACACATTTTATATCTAGCACATATAAATACAAATTTAAGAAATATGGATTTTTGCATATTGAAAATATGTTCCTCGCTGCCATTTGCAAATTTTGCAAATACCATACTATTTTATAACACCTTGGGATGTAAGGAAAAACCAGAGAATTAATGTTTGCCACCAGTAAAAAATGACACTTCTTCATGAAATTATTACTGCAATTATACAATTTGAGAAAAAGGATCTGATAAGTTAATTAATTTGCCTTTTTTCTCACCTTAGCACATTTACAGCTCAAATCCTCCCTACATTATGAGGCAGGGTTTGTCTCCAGGGTTGCTGGTGACATAACAAGAAACTTTCTTGGCAATGAAACCGTTACCTTCTGTTCTAGGAACAAGACATATGAAGAAACGGTTCCCTGAAGCCTGAACACACTCTTGGTGATAGGCATGCATACAGCTTGGGTGCCCATGTCTAAGGTACTAAGTCCAAGGATGGCCCCCAACCAAAACTATCTATTGAAATACTCTGGGGAACTTTTTGATAACAGAGAAAACTAATAGCTATTTAAACTGCTTTAGGGAGAGGCACCTAGGTGGCTCAGTTGGTTGAGAGTCTGACTCTTGATTTTGGCTCAGGTGATGATCTCACGGTGGGGGAGGGTGGGTTGAGCCCCACATCTGGGTTCCATGCTCTGCTCAGTGCTCTGTTCAGCTCTGGAGTTGGCTTGAGATACTCTCTCCTTCTCCCTCAGCCCCTCCCCCTGCTTGCACTCTCTCTCAATAAATACATAAAATCTTCAAGAAAAAAAGAATGCTTTATGGAATTTTTACTATTATAAAAATATAAAACAATTCTTTGAAAAATAAAACTTTCTCTTATGACTCAATTAAATTCAAATAGAACTCAAACGCTGAAAAGAACATTAGAAGTCACCTAAAATCCTCTTCATTTTTCCTATTAGAAAAAGGGAACAGAGTTGCCCAACACCTCAGATTTCAAAAGCAACAAAACAGGACTATTGTCTTGGTCACCTGACTTCTAGACTCATTATCAATGTTTGTTGATCACTGATATATTAGGCTGGCAAAAGCAAGTGGAACATTTAGGAAAATGCAGGGATTTTGATCAAATTGTAAGAATTAGTACTTGAGGCAAACAAGTTTTCTACAACCTGAATGTCCTATTTTCTCACTTTCTCTTAGTCTGAATGTGTTCTTAATTTAATCTGAGGAAACAGTATACCACAGGGATGGATTTAGTAGAATTTTTAATGAATGACAGTAGACTCCAATAAAACGAAATAAAGTAAAATCCCATAATAACTTCAAACGTTGAAAAGTACTTGGATAAAAGAGGAAATTTAGAGCTGAATTTTTTTATAGAATTTCAATTAAGTTTGACAGCTGTTTCATTATCAGATTTTATTCGTTGTAATAATACATCGTGAAATGATAATCCTTTTATCAGTAAAAAAAAAGGCTCCTATAATTTAGGTAATAAGATCCTCATATAAAATCTAAAAAATTTTTAATATCATTATTTCCTCACTTTCGCAGTGACTTTCATGGAGAATGTTAACAAAAAAATACATAACTAAAATGTGGAAAGAATAAGACAATTTAAATGTGATGAATAACCAAATTACATAATAACTGGTGGGAGAAGCCTAACTTCTCTGTACTCATTCTAATTTGAGCTCATTTATTGAATCACAAAGGTTTTCCAAGGTAAAAGGCAATTAGTCTGAATAGTTATAAAAATAAGATTTAACCTCAAGTTCAAGTGAATGCTTAAAGAAACAATATTGGCAGCACAGACTTATGATTGGATGGAAACTACTAGAATAAATGCACAAACTTTAACATTTGAAACAACAAATCATTATACCGGAATCACAGCAGTTTGGCTATAGTAAGACTCGAAGAGCATTATCATAGACCAGAATGGTAAATAAAGAGAACTTATCAAAGAGAAAACATCAAAACAGTGTCAAAACTAGGGAAAAGAAACAATCATGAAAGTAAGAGAATAGCATGAATTTTAATCAATTCAGATACAGTAATACAATTCTCAAGTGTACCACAATCAGATCCCTACTTTATAGTATTATCTGAATTACCAACCAAAACTGAGAAAAGAAATGGATCACAGTATTTCTGGAGATAGCTTTTAAGACCCAGTTAGCAATGTTGCGATTTGTTTTTGAACAATAAAAACACATTATATTAAGACCATTCTTCCAATAATTTGTTAAAACTGCTTCTTATTCAAGTCATGAATTCTAGGTCTTACACAACTTTACACACTTTCCGTTTGCTCAGGAATGTGGTCAGCTTCACCACTAGGGTTTCCTGTATTTCACCACTGGGGCCAGGAGAAGGACCACCATGACTATGAAAAGCCCTACTTCTGACATTATGCAACGAATAATAAAATAATAAAAATATGTCTCCACATTTAGTTCAGATTTTCATATTTCAGCTAATGAGTTAAAATTTCAAACCATGGCAGAGTGATGTTAACAACCAGTCAACAATTCTTGCTCAGTGTCACCATCTTTGTTTTGAAGTGCTTATGCAATTATTTTTTTTAAATGCTTATGTACTGTCATTTTGTTAAAAAAAAAAGTGGAAATAAAAACTAGAAGTACTGATGAGAAGCCTAGAGCTCATTATTTAAAATGATAAAAGAAAATCATCATGCCTGCTAAAAGCAGTGATTTTCCAGTTTTAGACGCTCATTGTATTAATCTGAAAAAAAGGAATAAAGAACATGAAAAATGCAATACTGTACACAAAAATTAACACAGAATCAATCGTAGACATAAATTTTAAAATGTGAAACTATAAAACTTCTGGAAAAAGATAGGAGAAAATCTACATGTCCTTGGGTTGGACGATGAGTTTCTAGATGCAATATATAAAGCATGACTCATGAAAGAAAAATCATGTAAGTTGGACTTAATTACAATTTAAAAAAAAACTTCTGTATGAAAGATGACGTTGAAAGAATGAAAAGACTGGTCAGCCTGATAAAAAGCACTAGAAAAACACATATCTGATAACGGACTTTTAACAAAAATATACAAGGAACTCTTAAAACTCTACAATAAGAAAACAAATTTAAGAAAAAAAAATCAATTTTAAAAAGATCTGAACAGACACCTCACCAAAGAAGATATACAGATGTCAAGTAGGCTTACAAAAAGTTGCTCAATACCATTTGTCATTAGAGAAATACAAATTGAAACAACAATGAGATATCACTACACACCTATTAGAATGGCTAAACTCACCAAGAAAACCTAACAACACCAATTGCGGTAAAATCTGTGGAGCAACTGGAATTCCCATTCATTGCTCATGGGAATCCGAAATGGCACAGCCACTTTGGAAGACAGTTTGGCAGATTCTTAAAAAGCTACACATAGTCTTGGGTGCCTGGGTGGCTCAGTCAGTTGGGTGTCTGCCTTCGGAACAGGTCATAATCCCAGGGTCCTGGGATCGAGTCCCGCATTAGGCTCCCTGCTTGGCGGGGAGTCTGCTTCTCCCTCTACTCCTCCCCCACCGGCTTGTGCACACTCTCTCTCAAATAAACAAAATATTTTTTTTTAAAAGCTACACATAGTCTTATACAATCAAGCATTTGCACTCCTAGGTATTTACCCAAATAAATTGAAAATTATGTCCACACAAATACCTGCACAATGTTTATATCAGTTGTATTTATAATTACCAATAACTGGTAGCCACCAAGATGTCCTTCAATAGATAAGTGAATAAACAAACTGCAGTATAACCATACAATAGAATATTATTCAGCAATGAAAAGGAATGAGGTATCAAGTCAGACAATGTAACTGCATATAGCTTGGACTTCTTATAATGAAGACATTTCTTTGGAGGAAGGTCTAGCCCTACTGAGATTCTCTACTCTCATCGCTGTAGGAGTATGCCATGTTCTTCATCTCAAGCCTAAAGAGAGTTGGACAGCTTGACATGTGTCCTGAAGTTGAGGACTACCAAGAACAGGGATCTAATTGCTGTTCTTGGAAATCTAGAGGGCTAGAGATGAGCTAACTGCTTTGGTGGCTGAATCAAAGGAATGTTGTCAAACTGGAATCAGCCTGCAACACTAGGTTGGGGCAAAAGTTGCCCAGCATTCCACATGGGCCAGGTGTGGACCCCAGGTGAGAGGAAAACAGAGGGTAATTACAAAATACTTAGATTGAATGGTTATCGCCAGATGGCAAAATAAGAACTGAAAGTATAATATCTGAAATGGAAGGAGAAAAAAATCAATTTATCTACATCACTTATAGATCCAAGAAGCTCAGTCAACTCCAAGCAGGAAAAAAAACATCAAAAAGCACATCACAGTCACATTGCTAAAACTAAAGATAAAAAGCAAATCTTAAAAGCAATCAGAATAAAGAAACAGAGAAATGGGGATAGAAATGAAGAATGATTACCATCCAAAACAAAAGGAAGCCGGAAGACAATGTAACAATATATTTAAAATCCTAAAGAACCAAAGGAGAGAAGAAAAAAACTATAGGATTATTTCAACATGTTCTAAAATAATGTCTGATAAAATTCAGCACTTCAGAATGAAAGCAAAAACTCAGAAAGTTAAAATAAAAAGGAAATTTCTTGACAAAAAATACTCTCCCCAAATCCTCCAGTAAACATTTTATTTACTAGTCATTAACTTTAGCATCTAAAATAAGAAAAGAAGCTCACTGTCAATGCTCCTTTTAAACAGAGCAATGTAGTTCCTTGCCATCACAGTAAAAGAAAGGAGATGTTTATGGATTTTAAGTGAAGCAACACAACTGTTATCTCTCATGATAGGATGATCTACATAGAAACACCACTCAATAAGTTCACAATTTATCAAAAATAGAGTTTTCAGCAAGGTTACCTGATACAATATTAATTTATACAAATGAATCATTTTCCTTTACAGCAGCAATAATAAAGAAATTGTAGTAAGAAATTAAGGCAGCATTCATAATAGTATTGATAGTTATAATGTATCTAAGAATTAACCCAGTAACTTCCCAATACTCATGTTCAGAAAGTTGCAAAACTCCAAAAATACCTTTAAAATGATATGAACACGGGTGGCTGGCTGGTTCAGTCGGTGGAGACTGCAACTCTTGATCTTGGGGTTGGAGGTTCAAGGCCCATGTTGGGTGTAGAGATTACTTTTTTCAAAAGATGTTTTAAGTAATCTATATACTGAATGTGGGGCTCAATGCAACTCCAAGATCAAGAGTTGCACACTCTACTGACTGAGCCAGCCAGGCACCCCAAAGTTACTTTAAAAAAATAAAATCTTTATTAAGTGACTTCACTGATACGAGAAATTCTTAATCTCAGGAAACAAACTGAGGGTTGCTGGAGTGGTGGGGGGGTGGGGGGGGGGGGGGGCTGGGTGATAGACATTGGGGAGGGTATGTGCTATGGTGAGCGCTGCCAATTGTGTAAGACTGATGAATCATAGACCTGTACCTCTGAAACAAATAATACATTATATGTTAAAAAAAAAAAAGAAGAAGAAGAAGATAGCAGGAAGGGAAAAATGAAGGCAGGGGATATATCGGAGGCTGAGACGAACCATGAGAGACTATGGACTCTGAGAAACAAACTGAGAGTTCCAGAGGGGAGGGGGGTGGGGGGGTGGGTTAGCCTGGTGATGGATATTAAAGAGGGCACGTACTGCATGGCGCACCTGGGTGTTATACACAAACAATGTACATTAAAAACTAATGATGTAATGTATGGTGATTAACATAATAAAAAATTATATAAAAAATTTAAAAAGATATGAGCAAATGGAGAAAAATGCAATGTTCATGGATTTAATGACTTAATATTGTAACTATGATAATTTTCCCTAAAAATAATCTATGAATTCAATATAATTCTAGTAATAATTCTATAAGAATTTATGCAGGAATCAACAAATTCATTTCTTTCTCTTTACTAATCCTATATTTTATTCATCTTTTTAAAAGATTTAATTTTTAAATTTTTTTTA